>NC_044032.1:21452819-21752819 GCF_901765095.1 Microcaecilia unicolor | reverse complement strand
CGGAATAAGTGCACAGACTGATGAAAGGAGGTGAAGCGAATGAGAAAAATACATCCTTATTCCCATTAATGTAATTAAGTATGCAAGAACTAATCAGTCTAGTAATTTTTATTGGTAGTTAATTTAACACTTGGATTTCAATTTAATACACTCTAATTTTTTCGATCGGAGTTCCTGTCCCTTCTCACACTGATGCATCCTTGATAACTCTAGCATCCAACATCCATCATAAAATATGGAAAGATCTTTTAATGAACATGAAGTCAGCCTACGAGATTTACTGTAGCGTGCAGCTTCTGTAGCTAGCGCTTAGGGATCAGAATCCCTCAGTTTTCTACATAAGGATCACCTTTTTCTTTCAGTGGACCTATAGGGTGCTCAGCCGGGCCTTCCAAGAACACACAGAGGTTAGGATCCAGGTCAAAATACCTGACCTCGGACAGATGGCCGAGTTGTGTTCAGAGACTGGATCCAGGAGCTGAGGTACTGAAAAGCGGGAACTCCCAGGATAGGCGGCCAGCACAACAGATCCCCAGGGTTGTTGGTTCTGACCCAGATGCCCTTAACACATTATCAGCCGTTCTAGGGGTCCTTTTACTAAGGTGTGCTGAAAAATGGGTAGCGTAGGCACGGGTTTTAGCCCTGCGCCAATCATGTTTCTGCGCGCCTGTTAAAAAAAAAAAAAGACCTTTTTAAAAATTTTGCCGAAAATGGGCGTGCGGCAAAATCTAAATTGGCGCACGTCCATTTTGGGTCTGAGACCTTACCACCAACCGTTGACCTAGCGGTAAAGTCTCACACGGTAACCGGGCGGCAATGACCTACGCGCGCCAAAAATGAACTTACTGGAAGAGCTACGTGGTAGCTGTGCAGTAAGTCCATTTTGGCGTGCGTAGATGCTTACGTGGCTTAGTGAAAGATCCCGCTAGTGATGTAGGTATTAGCTCAGAATTTCACCTTAACTGTGCGTTCTGTTCTCACCATACAATACAGTAGTAATTTCATAACAGCTGGTTTGCCTTCCAAAATTATAACCATCTACCCAGGAGCTCCTCATGTACATCGCTAAGGGGCCCTTTTACTAAGCTGTGGTAAATGGGGCCCTGCACTAGCGGCAGTGGGGGTCATTTTGGCCACGCACCGGGGGGGGCCCATTTTACCGTAGCGGGTGAAAATTGGAAAAAAATGAATGACCGTGTGGTAAGTTTGCACTTGCTATGTGGCCATTTCAGAGGAAGCACTTACCGCCATCCATTGAGGTGGCGGCAAGGGCTTGCACGCTAACCTGGTGGTAACCGGGCAGCGTACGATCCTACCCGATTACCGCCGGGTAAACCGCTGCAGTAATACTTTTCCCTGTATGGTGTACAGCGCTGCGTATGCCTTGTAGCGCTATAGAAATGATAAATAGTAGTAGTAGTAGTAGTAATGTAGAAGCCTGCCCTTGCAGATCAGCAACAAGGCCACGCAGGCTTCTGTTTCTGTGAGTCTGACGTCCTGTACGTGCAGGACGTCAGACTCACAGAAACAGAAGCCTGCATGGCCGCATTGCTGATCTGCAAGGGCAGGCTTCTAGATGGAATGTTGCTATTGGAGGAGTAGCCTAGTGCTTAGTGCAGTGGAACATGGAATGTTGCTACTATTTGAGATTCTGGAATGTTGCTATTACTTGAGATTCTACATGGAATGTTGCTACTATTGGAGATTCTGTTGCTACTATTTGAGATGCTACATTGAATGTTGCCATTCCACTAGCAACATTCCATTTTTAGCTTGTGAGCTCTTTGAGCAGGGACTGTCTTTTCATGTATGGTGTACAGCTCTGCGTATGCCTCGTAGCGCTATAGAAATGATAAATAGTAGTAGTAGTAGTAATTACCATTAGCACCAGAAACGGTGCACGCTGGGGGCGGAACAACCACCTGCACCCGTGTTGGGCTGGCGTTACTTCCGGATTGGTACACGGTAAGCCCGTTGCCGCGCCCCATCCCTTTAGTAAAAAAGCCCCTAAATATATCACTTTAAAACAATTTTTACAACGAGTGCAAAAAAAAAGCCTTTATCATATCAGCACTCATCTGATCATATCAGCTGCTTATAAAGTAGAATTACTGACTTTCAAAGCCCTTAGAACTGGTGTCCCCGATTATCTCTCCTGTCTAACAATCAGTGGTGTTCCTTGGTCGGCTTCCACCCGGGGTGGATTGGCGCTGCGCACACCCTCCCCCAGGTGCAACATCGTCCGTCCCCCTGGATGCAGCATGACCCCCTCCCCCCCACCACGGGTCCAGCTTCTCACCCGGCGCATCACCATCCTCCCCCCCCCCCCCCCACCACCCGGTGCATTCTTCTTACCTGCTAGGGTTCTGGGAGAAGCCATGCGGGTGTCAGCTCCGCAGGTTCCCCTGCGCCCTCTGCCTCGGAACACAAAGTAACAGCAGAGGGAGCAGGAAACCAGCGGAGCCGACAGCCACGCAGCTGCTCCCTGCACCCCTCCTGCAGCGTGCACCCAGGGTGGACCGCCCCGCCCTCGCTACGCCACTGCTTTCAATTCCCTATTCTCTTCCCAGAGTCCTTCGCTCAATAAATGATCATCAAACCCTAGGCTCGCTAGCCTAGTAGACCTTGCACTTATTTTTCTTCTATCGCTTCACGTCTGGAATAATCTGCCCCTCTCCCTTTGTAGTGATTCCTCTCTTTAAAGTCATCCTGAAGGCCTGACTTTTGAAACAGGCTTTTGGTGAGACGGCCTCCCTCGCACAAACTGGTTATTTTTGTTTTCCTTGTTGCTTGTTACTATATATTTTCTTTTTTTACATAAGTACATAACATAAGAACATAAGCAACGCCATACTGGGAAAAGACCAAGGGTCGGTCCATCAAGCCCAGCATCCTGTCTCCGACAGTGGCCAATCCAGGCCTCATGAACCTGGCAAAAACCCCAAAACAAAACAAAAATGTAAATTAATAATGTTCAGTGGGCTTTTCCTTCACGAAATCTGTCCAAACCCCCTTTAAACTCAGCAAGGCCAGTTGTCGTCACTACCTTCTCCGGCAATGAGTTCCAGAGTCTAACTACGCGCTGAGTAAAGAAAAACTTTCTCCGATTTGTTTTAAACCTACCACATTCTAATTTCATCTTATGTCCCCTGGTTCTATTATTGTTAGAAAGTGTAAACAAATGCTTCACATCTGTCCGCTCCATTCCACTCATTATCTTGTAGACTTCTATCATATCTTTGCCTTTCTTGTGATCTTGTGTAAATGCTTAGCTTTACTGTCATTATCGAAGTTCCTTTCTTTTCTAAACATTTGGATAGATATTACACCGCTGTGCTGTGCCTTGGCAGCTAGAGCAGTTTAGCAAGTTCTAATAAACTATTATAAACAATAAACTTAAATTATATTTCAAAACCAGCCAGCGTGATCACGTTTTGAGCCAGTAACAGCTCCGCGTCAGTGTTTCAACAAGCACTCAATCATTCCATACACACCCCTGTCCTCTCACGCTCGGTCGATGGTAACTGTGCCCCTGATATACACATATTTGGCTTTACAATGTGATAAATGCTATTTTTCCATGTGCAAAACAGGCTTTACTCATGGAAAGTGCTTTCTGCAGTATTATCTCTAATAGTTTGAAGCTGGCTGCTGGACTGAACAATGTCCTCACGCGAAATCAGTCCGAGACGGACCTAAAATAACAGTAATAAACCAATACTTCACATTTACACCATCTACGCAGCCACTTCCGTGATGGATGACCTGTCAGTTCTCTCTTGGCGTTAGGATTGCCACGCAGCTTTCAAAAGTGAAACAGTTCATGCAATTCTTCTGTTTTTCTATTATAGCTGAATAAGTGGATAATCAAGAAAAGACTACTTACCTGGTGTCAGCGTGATGTTTGCTTCACAGCTTTGATAGCAAGAATTTATCATCTTTGCCTGTGTAACTCCCTTCCTGTCATATCAGGTTATGGAGTCAACCTGTTCATTTTCTTCCGTATGGCCTGTAGGGGGAGTCGCTGATGAACAGATGCAGTCTTGAGCCTGGCTCCTAGGGGCCCTTTTGCTACAACGCGTAAGCATGTGCGCGCGCCCAACGCACGCCAAAATGGAGTTACCGCATGGCTACCGCGTGACTCTTGCGGTAATTTCATTTTCGGCGCGTGTCCGATACGCACGTCTGAAAAATATATTTTTTTATTTTTCGGACGCGCGTAGGTCATTACTGCCCGGTTGCCGTGTGAGTCTTTACCGCCAGGTCAATGCGGTAAGGTCTCAGACCCAAAATGGATGCGCGGCAATTTTTATTTTGCCCCACGCCCATTTTTCGTCAAAATTTTTTAAAAGGGCCTTTTTTTACAGGCGCGCCAAGAAATGGATCGGCGCGCGCCCAAAACCCGTGCCTAAAGTACCGCAGGGCATTTTTCAGCGCCCCTTATGTTCTGGGGAACAGAGGTCAAAAATGTTTTTCGACGGAGTGGTGTGTGGCTTTGTTTCTACGCAGGAGAGCTGTGAACACAGAGTAGGGTGCAGTTCTAGGAATAATTACTGAATAACATTCAACAGTAGCGCAGATCACTGTTGCACACCCCCCCCCAGGTGCAGCACGGCGCACCCTCCCCCTCTGGAGCGCACCCCCCCAGAGCGCCTACTTACATCGCAAAGCGGCGAGGATGGGCGGTAGGGCCGATCCGCCCCAACTGCACGTTGCTGGGAGCTGCGTTGGCTCCACTGGTTCCCTGCTCGCTCTGCCCCAGAACAGGAAGTAACCTGTTCCAGGGCAGAGCGAGCAGGGAACCAGCGGAGCTGACACCCCCCCAGCGGCGTGCACCCGGGGCGGACCGCCCCACCGCCCCCCCTTCCTATGCCACTGCATATATGTACCTCATTCTATCACAATATCGCTTTGAATTAATCCAAACCATGTATTTGTGCAGACCGGAATTGGCTAACGCCGATTATGGTACTATGTAAGCCACATTGAGCCTGCAAAATGGTGGGAAAATGTGGGATACAAATGCTACAAATAATAATAATATTACCATCAATGTTTATAAATCTGTGTACCAGTAACCATAAATACTCAGGAAACAAACACGTTTTTCCTCCTAGGCTTAAAGTAAAAAAAAAAAAACCCAACACGAACCATGACTTGGACAGATGATGACATGCAGGAGCCGTCATTCACCCTCGCGTCTCAGTAAGGATCATTGAGTAGCCCCTGACGCAGCCCTGTTGGCCGAAAAACAGCCTGTGTCGGGCAATATACTCTAGTTGTTATTTTATTAATAAAGTCTAGTTTAGTTTTCCACTGATCCGCGTCGTTGTTTTCCATCTTGGAGTTTGCGGATCGTCTGCCTTGCTGTTTTCTTGGACCTATTCTGAATAGCGCCATAAAAATATCGCCAGAACAGCTTTGTACATTAGGGAGTTCAATGAGAGGATTGTGCTTGGCGCGTGCGCAGAAGAGTTCGGCGGTAGGCTCAGCTCCTGTGCGCATGCGCCTGGTAAAACCCGAACGTGAAGCACACATTGGCGTTTGTTTTCTGCAGCCTAAATATGTGTTTAAAAATTCTTGCATTTATTTATTTTATTTATTTGTTACATTTGTATCCCACATTTTCCCACCTATTTGTAGACTCAATGTGGCTTACATAGTGCCGGAGAGGTGTTTGCAGACTCCGCAGTAAACAAATACAAGGTGATGTTGTGGTAGGATAAGGTTCATGTGGTAGGAAAACGAAATACGAAAGTGCCAGACTCCTAAGAGAAAAATTACACTGGTTTCCACTAAAAGAACGTATTACGTTCAAGATCTATACTCTGGTCCATAAAATCGTTTATGGAGAGGCCCCAAGCTACACGTCTGACCTCATAGACTTACCACCCAGGAACACTAAAAGATCAGCACACACATTCCTGAATCTCCACTATCCTACCCTGTTTCCCCGAAAGTAAGACATCCTCCGAAAATAAGACCTAGTAGAGGTTTTCCTGAATTGGTAGATATAAGGCCTCCCCCGAAAGTAAGACCTAGCAAATTTTTGTTTGAAAGCAGGGCCGCTGAGAGCCGGACAAGGCCGCCCCCGGGCCACCCCCCCCCCCCCCCCCCCACCCTCTGTCGCTCCCGGAACTAACCTTAAACGCCTCCTTTCACCTTCGCAGCAAGCAGCAGCAGTGCAGATCTCTCCTTCCTTCCATGCCCCGCCCTCGCGGACGTTACGTCAGGGAGAGCGGGACATGGAAGGAAGGAGTGGCCTGCCCTGCTGCTGCTTGCTGCGAAGGTGAAAGGAGGCACTTAAGGTTAGTTCCGTGAGCGATGGAGGGCGGGCGGGCCAACCCCGATCCAACCCTGATGTTTCCCCGAAAAATAAGACAGCCCCTGAAAATAAAACCTAGCGCATTTTGAGGGGCAAAAATTAATATAAGACAGTGTCTTATTTTCGGGGAAACACGGTAGCTGCAAACGGCTAAAATATAAATTAACATATGCATCCAGGTTCCCCTACATTAGCCCGTAGCTATGGAATGCTCTACCACTTGCCGTGAGAAAAATCCGCAACCTAACTAACTTTCGGAGATCACTGAAGACCAACCTGTTCAAAAAGGCATACCACAACGATATAGCCTAACTTCAAGACAACGAATCTCAAGCCTGAACTAGATAAAACCCAATTCTCTATACTTGACTACCAAAGTCTACTCTACCACGAATGAACTCTAACGCAATACCACTCTATCTCTAATTCCGAATATGATCTGTTTGTACTTGACTGTTTAATCTACTATGCCAATCATGACCTCTAATGTAATACCACTTGTATCTCTCGCTCCGGAAATGGCAATCGCCATGACGGAACAATGTAAGCCACATTGAGCCTGCAAATAGGTGGGAAAATGTGGAATACAAATGCAACAAATAAATAAATAAATAAATAAAATTAAGGAATCGTGCAACGGAAGAGTCATGTAATGTTTATTAGAAACTTTAGTGTTGTTGTGTTGCAGTGATCAGGCATTTATGTTGGATTGGTAGGGTATGCCTTTTTAAACAGGTGAGTTTTTAGTGATTTTCTGAAGTGTAAGTCGTTGTACGTAGTTTTCAAGGTTTTTGGTAGTGCGTTCCATAGTTGTGTGCTGATGTAGGAAAAACTGGATGCGTAAGTTGATTTGTATTTGAGTCCTTTGCAGCTTGGGTAGTACATATTTAGGTACGTTCGTGTTGATTCGGATGTGTTTCTGGTTGGTAGATCGATCAAGTCTGTCATGTATCCCGGTGCTTCACCGTAGATAATTTTGTGAACCACCGTGCAGATTTTGAAAGCAATGCGATCTTTGATTGGGAGCTAGTGTAGTTTTTCGCGGAGGGATTTTGCGCTTTATGGGCGCTTATATTTAGATGCAAGTAACAATGTGTGTTTTGGGGGTTTTTCAAGCATGGCTGCTTTAAATTTAGACACAGCACAAGAATGCCAATGTGTGCTTCACATTCGGATCTGCTGTTTCTTACAGCCAGCGCTCAAGGGCTTCCACGGGCTTCCTTTTGTTTCGAACATCAATCAAAACTGGTAGATTTTGCAGAAAGAAGCATGAGAGAAGCATGAGAATCATGGGAAATCCTCTCTTCCAACACCCTACTTGGCGTTATTTTTTACAGCGGTAAGGTACCTTTGTTTCGGGCGCTCTTTTTTGATCATTGGGGAGGAATACAAAATGACCTCATTTACATGAGTTTGACTACATTTGCATGCTATCTGCGCTAAGGCCTGGCGCACTCGTTGTTTGCCGAGCTAGACCCCTCTGATCATTCTGCGCAGGTAAATGTAGGTGCTAGTACAGCGCTAATGGCCTCTAGCGCTTGCGTTTAGTTTTGATCATCAGCACCTGAGGCTCTGCGTTCATTGGCATTGGCCTGTTTGATCTCGCTACGTCACCTATCCTCTCATGCGGGTGAGAACAGCCACTGGCAGCCGCCATTACCAAAACTCTTGGCTGTTCCTGTTGCCACTGTTGAACCCCTCGTCAAATCCATAGGACCCCAGAGTAAACGGAAGAAGCCTCGCCACAGAAGGCATCCAGTGTGGGGCTATAACTGGGAACCACTGAAAATAATCAGCAAACCTCTACTTCAGGAAGCAGGTGAAAGCTTGGCTCTTCAACCAGGCCTTTAATGGAAGAGGTAACTTAACTTGTTAGTCTCACTCACACACACAAGGATTGACTGGGGCTGCACATACTGCAGCGGGACATGTTTATCCACTCCTACCCTAGCTGAGATAATATTTAACCATCTCAGTGACATCATGTTCAACTTTCTTCAAATCAGTCACCTTACTTTCTAATTCTTCCTACTTTCTTACTCATCTATATGTTACAACTTTGCCTTACCCTTCACTACCAATTATAATGTTCTACTACATATTGTGTAGTCATTGCAAGAAGTATACCATGCCATACTTTGTATCGGTGCCGTAGCGAGGGCAGCTGACACCCGGGGCGGGTCGCCGCTACGCACCCCCCCCCCCGGGTGCAGCAAGGCGCACCCTTCCCCCTCTGGAGCACACCCCCCCCCCCCCCCCGGAGCGCGTACTTACTTGGGAAAGTGGCGAGGGACGGGCGGGAGGGCCGAACCGCCCCGAGTGCATGTCGCTGGGAGCTGCGTTGGCTCCGCTGGTTCCCTGCTCACTCTGCCCCGGAACAGGAAGTAACCTGTTCCGGGGCAGAGGGAGCAGGGAACCAGCGGAGCCGACACCCCCCCAGCGGCGTGCACCCGGGGCGGACCGCCCCACTGCCCCCCCCCTTTCCTACGCCACAGCTTTGTATTGTTACTTGAATATTTTTACTGCTGTAACTGCCTATTGCTCATGTTTGATCTATTCTTACTGTACACCGCCTTGAGTGAATTTCTTCAAAAAGGTGGTAAATAAATCCTAATAATATATAAATAAAACTGTGTCATTTAAGATACCACTATGAAGCGGATAAGAATATAATAAGCCATTCTTTTTCACTGTCCTACAAAGAGCACAAAATAATATTCTTCCTACATAAGAGGCATCTCAACCTAGAAATATTGGGGTACGTATTCTGCTGGTGGCAGTCAGCGATTTGGGGGGGGGGGGATGTTCAGTACTGGGCCATGTCTGGGCACCAACATGAATATTTTATTTGTTGCATTTGTATCCCACATTTTCCCACCTATTTGCAGGCTCAATGTGGCTTACATAGTACCGTAGAGGCGATCGCCAACACCGGTGTGAACAAATACAGAGTGAGGTTATGGTAGAGTAAAGTTCATGTGTGACAGACACATTGGGAATCATAGAAGGAAGAGTTTAGTTATGTCCAGCACGAGCTTTTATTTTCTTGTGTTGCAGGGTTAGGCATTTAAGTTGGATCGTTAGGGTATGCCTAACCTTTTAGGAGTTTCCTGAAGTTTAGGTGGTCATATGTTGTTTCCAGGTATGTGCGGAGAGCCAGCACTTAACCAGTCAAGTTAAGCTGGACAAAGAGAGGACTGCTATTATGCACTCCTATTTGGTCGATTTAACTTAACCAGTAAAGGCTGAGTATTGGCAATTACAATATAATACAATACAATGTTTATTTTTACATTCCGCAATATACCAATTTGATTTTATCAGGGGCATTTTTGAAAGAGAAGGACGCCCATCTTCCGACACAAATCGGGAGATGGGTGCCCTTCTCTCAGGGTCACCCAAATCGGCATAATCGAAAGCCGATTTTGGGAGTCCTCAACTGCAGTCCTTCGCGGGGATGACCAAAGTTTACGGGGGGGTGTCGGTACCATAGCGAACGCGGGACTGGGACGTGCTTAAGAGATGGGCGTCCTCGGCTGATAATGGAAAAAAGAAGGGCGTCCCTGACGAGCATTTGGTCGACTTTACTTGGTCTGTTTTTTTTCACGACCAAGCCTCAAAAAGGTGTCCAAACTGACCAGATGACCACTGGAGGGAATCCCACCCTAAAAAAATACATTTAAAAACATTTTTTGCCAGCCTCTATGCCAGCCTCAAATGTCATACCCAGCTCCATGACAGCAATATGCAGGTCCCTGGAGCAGTTTTAGTGGGTGCAGTGCACTTCACGCAGGCAGACCCAGGCCCATCCCCCCCACCTGTTACACTTGTGGTGGTAAATGTGAGCCCTCCAAAACCCACCACAAACCCACTGTACCCATATCTAGGTGCCCCCCTTCACCCCTAAGGGCTATGGTAGTGGTGTACAGTTGTGGGGAGTGGTTTTTTTTTTTTTTTGGGGGGGGGGGGGGGGTTGGGGGCTCAGCACCCAAGGTAAGGGAGCTATGCAAATCACAAAATTTAGGTCGACCTTATAGATGGTCGTCCCCGATTTTCAGCGATAATGGAAACCAAGGACGCCCATCTCAGAAACGACCAAATCCAAGCCATTTGGTTGTGGGAGGAGCCAGCATTCATAGTGCACTGGTCCCCCTGACATGCCAGGATACCAGCCCGGCACCCTAGGGGGCACTGCAGTGGACTTCACAAATTGCTCCCAGGTGCATAGCTCCCTTACCTTCAGGCTTATTTTCGAAAGAGATCGCCGGTGATCTTCCAACACAAATCAGGAGATCGCCGGCGATCTCCTAAAACCGGCCAAATCAGTATAATCGAAAGCCGATTTTAGCCGGCTTCAAATGCTTTCCATCGCAGAGCCGGTGAAAATTTCAAGGGGGCATGTCGGTAGGGTAGTGAAGGTGGGACGGGGATAGGACGGGGGCGTGCTCACAAGATGGCCGACTTCGCCTGATAATGGGAAAAAAAAGCCAGGCTTGACCAGCATTTCGCAGGCTTTACTTGGTCCCTTTTTTTCACGACCAATCTTCAAAAAGGAGCCCCAACTGACCAAATGACCACTGGAGGGAATCGGGGATGACCTCCCCTTACTCCCCCAGTGGTCACCAATCCCCTCCCACCCAAAAAAAAAAAATCGAACTGCTCGTCAGGGACGTCCTAAATCAAAACTAACTCTGCTTGGCTTTTTCAGTAGTACCAGTGGAATTTAAACCGGCCACCTTTGGATTACAAAACTGGTGCTCTAACCACTTGGCGCAGCTCCACTTAATGGGATGGCCCTCCCTTTTGATTATGCCCCTTCAGGTCTCTCTCAGCCAATCACAGTGCATTTAGCTGTCTGTGAGTGGCTGAGAGAGACCCCTGTCTGTGATTGGCTGAGAGAGACCTGAAGGGGCATAATCAAAAGGGAGGGACATCCAAGTAAGTAGAGCTGTGGCCAAGTGGTTAGAGCACTGATTTTGTAATCCAGAGGTGGCTGATTCAAAGCCGACTGGTACTGAAAAAGCCATCCTTAGCACTTCAATTTTTTTCCACTTTTTTTGAAGCCTGCCATTTGTAAACCGGGCAATCTCAAAATTTGACCTAAATGTTGAGATTTAGCGGGCCCCAACCATATTATCGAAAGAAAAGATGGCCGGCCATCTTTTTCAATAATACGGTTGGCACCGCCCCTTTGCGGAGCCGGCCCCGAAGATGGCCGGCCATATAGATGGTCTGCACCATTCGGTTATGCCCCTCCTTGGGTGCTGAGACCCCCAACCCCCCCCCCCCCAAACCCACTCCCCACAACTGTACATCACTACTATAGCCCTAAGGGGTGAAGGGGGGCACCTAGATGTGGGTACATTGGGTTTGTGGTGGGTTTTGAAGGGCTCACATTTACCACCACAAGTGTAACACGTAGGGGGGGGGGGGGGGGGATGGACCTGGGTCCGCCTGCCTGAAGTGCACTGCACCCACTAAAACTGCTCCAGGGACCTGCATACTGCTGTCATGGAGCTGGGTATCATATTTGAGGCTGGCATAGAGGCTGGAAAAATATTTTAAAAGTTTTTTTAGGGTAGGAGGGGGTTAATGTCCACTGGGGGAGTAAGGGGAGGTCATCCCCAATTCCCTCCGGTGGTCATCTGGTCAGTTCGGGCACTTTTTTGAGGCTTGGTCTTAAGAAAAAATGGACCAAGTAAAGTCGTCCCAAGTGCTCGTCAGGGATGCCCTTCTTTTTTCCATTATCAACCGAGGACGCCCATCTCTTAATCATGCCCCAGTCCCGCCTTCGTTATGCTTCCGAAATGCCCCCATGAACTTTGGTCATCCCCACGATGGAAAGCAGTTGAGGATGCCCAAAATCGGCTTTCGATTATGCCGATTTGGGCGACCCTGAGAGAAAGACACCCATCTCCCGATTTGTGTTGAAAGATGGGCGCCCTTCTCTTTCTAAAATGAGCCCAATGGTATTTATAGTCCGCCAACTCCCAACCAAGGGGCAATAGATTCCGGATCTGGACTGCCTGATCTGTAAAAGACAATTTCAATCCCAGCACAGAAGGAAAATAAAAAGGTGGGTACCACCCCCTCGAGAAAATGAAGGTGAAACAGGAAAAGTAAATAATTGACGTGGTCCTTTACAAAAACACGTTAGCGTTTTTAGTGCGTGCTAATGATTAGCGTGCTCTAAATACAAGAGATGCCCATAGGAATATATGGGCGTGTCTAGCATTTAGGAAGTGCTTATTTTTAGCGCACACTAAAAACGCTAGCGTGCCTTTGTATAAGGACCCCTTAGTAATATATTCCAGACAATATTATTATTATTATTATTTGTTACATTTGTATTCCACATTTTTCCACCTTTTTGCAGGCTCAATGTGGCTTACATATGACCGTTAACCAGTGGTGTGCTGGAGCCGGCTCGCACTGGCTCGCAAGAGCCGATTGTTAATCTTTCTACCGACTTGCGAGCCGGTTGTTAAATATCGCGAGCCGGCTCTGGCTCTCCTCCCTCCCTCCGGATCCGGTCCCGCTCACCGATTCCTTGTTGTTCTAATTCTTCAGGGCAGGGAGTCTTGCCTGCCCGCTGCCAGCTGACTCTCCCCCGCTGCTGATTTGCACTTTAAAAATGGCCGCCGAGACTTCCAGAGGCGGCCTCGCGAGACTTCTGCTGAAGTCTTGGCGGCCATTTTGAAACGCGAATCGGCAGCGGGGGAGAGACGAGAGTCAGCTGGCAGCGGGCAGACAAGACTCCCTGCCCTGAGGAATTAGAAGAACAAGGAGTCGGTGAGGGACTGAATCCGGAGGGAGGGAGGAGGGAGGGAGGAGAATTCACTGACAACTCGGGAGGGGGTGGCAGGGGAGAGAAGGGAGTCGCTGGGCATTTGTGGATGAGGGAAGAGAAGGGTCGCTGCGGGTATGGGTGGATGGAGGGCAGGGGAGGGTCACTGCTGGACATGGG
The DNA here is from genome assembly GCF_901765095.1 of Microcaecilia unicolor. Lineage (NCBI taxonomy): Eukaryota > Metazoa > Chordata > Amphibia > Gymnophiona > Siphonopidae > Microcaecilia > Microcaecilia unicolor. Next base: position 21,739,527 of record NC_044032.1, on the reverse strand, counting down.
TGGATGGAGGGCAGGGGAGAAGAGGAGAGAGAGAAGAAATGCTGGACATGGATGGAGGGGAGGGAAGAGTGAGGAAGGAGATGAGTTGAGGGGAAAGGAAGAGAGGAGAAAAACTGCACATGGATGAAGAAAATAGGCAGAAGCTGAGGACCAGAAATGAAGAAGAAAGGAGGAAAGGAAAGAAATAAATGGAAAGGAAGCCCTGGAAACGGAGTTAAGAGGACAGATAGCAGCAGAATCGGATACTGGGCCAGCATGATCAGCAAAACAGTCACCAGACAACAAAGGTAGAAAACAATCATTTTATTTTCAATATAGTGTTTGGAATATGTTCACTTTGAGAATCAGGTGCTCAACATTAAAAGTTTATATTTATTTACCTATTTATGGCATTTTATCGCACATTAAACATGAATTAGATTGGAACCTGGGATCATTTAATTTTTTTTTCCTGAGGAATGCATTCCCCCCCCCCCCCCCCCCAAGACTCTCTCCCCGGCTATAGCCAGCTCTGCAATTTGGGGGGGGGGGTGCAGAGGGGGACCGGGGAGAGAGCCTGTTGTTAAACATTTACCAGCACACCACTGCCATTAACGGCATTAGCCGATTCCGGTCTGAACAAATACATATTATGAATGAATACAAAGTGATATTGTGGTAGAATGAGGTACATGTATGGTAGGAACAGTTGGGGGGAACTTAGGAAGGGAAATGGGGAAGAAGAGTCAGGTAATGTCCGTTATGGTCTTTGGTTACATTGTTACATCTACAAAAAGGTTATTTACCCTACAAGCTAATTTATAGGAAATGCGAGCTTTAGCTGGCAATCAGTGCAACAAACAAGGGATAGCATAATCGGATCTTAGCTGCTGTATTTTGTAAGACCTATAAGCGAGAAAGAGCCTGAGCTGAGAGCAGGCACTATAATCCATTACAATAATCTAAGTAAGATAAAACAACAGACTGAACTAACATGGAGAAATGCTTTTCCACAAAGAGCGAATATTTCTAAATTGATGCAATTAAAAAAAATGTGATTTTAATCACTGCATTAATTTGTGGCGTCGGCGACAGCGTAGTATCTAAAATCACACCGAGAACTCTGGAAACTTTTTCCACTTTCAGTGTTAAGATTATTTGCAAGAATCAAATCGGATGGCACAGAGGAATCCAAGCATCTCAGCCATAGGACTTTGGTTGTAGCCTTGTTTAGCTATTTGCTAAGCTCAGTTGTTCAATCCTGGATACACATTGAGCAATAATAGAAAGTGTAGACGCTGAGGTCACATCAACAGGAATGAATAAAAGATATCATCTGCATATGAGAAAAACTTCACCCCCAGTTGACAATAACCATCACAGAAAGAAATCATGTAAACATTAAATAAAGATGGAGAGAGTGGGGAGCCCTGACAGAACTCCACATGGTGATATTCATTCCTTAGAAAATTTATCAGCTATTTTCACCTTATAAATCTGTGAGTCAAAAATCTGCAGCTTTCTATCAGTCGTGTTGCAGCATTCTGAATTAGTTGGAACCGATGCAAGCTCTTTTTGATTTGACCAGAGTACAAGGCTAGGGTTACCATATGTCCGGATTTACCCGGACATGTCCTCTTTTTGAGGACATGTCTGGGCAACCGGGCGGGTTTTGCCAATCTGCCCGTTTGTCCGGATTTCTGGACAAACGGGCAGGCTGGTGGGTGGGCCGTCCTATAGGACTTCAACTGTCGGCGGCCATTTTGAATCAGCGCCGAGGATCAGGAACAGGAAGGATGCATGCAGGGCAGCGCTCCGGGCAGGAAAGAGGGGGCTTTTTCTGCCCTGAAGAGGTCACTAGACCACCAGGGCAGTAGTAAGGGGGGGGGGGGGGTGACGGGGTATGTGACAGGGGGGAGGGGAAAATGTGACAGGGGCGGAGCGAGGAGTGAAAGGGGGTGGGGTGGGGTGTGGTAGGGCGGGGCATGTGTCCTTTTTGGGGGGACAAAATATGGTAACCCTAAATGAACGAAGCCTGCTGCTCTTTATTGAATCACTCATTGTGAGTATCCTGGATTGAGAACCATTGATTTTATTTATTTATTTATTTATTTTTGGTACATTTATACCACACATTATCCCACAAGAGCGGGCTCAATGTGGCTTATGACATTACAAAAGGTTACAATTCAGGGTGGGTACAGCTTCAAGAAATCAAAGGGAGGGGTAAGAACATGAGGGTAAGACAAGGTGCATGACGAGGTTGGTGCAATCAGTGGCCAGGTGGACTGGCGGGTTCAGTCGATATGAGGAAGTTTAGGACTAAGTATTGGCACTGTGGTAAGCTTTCTGGAATAAAAAGGTCTTTAAGGATTTCTTGAAGAGCTGGTGGTCATCAGTTTCTTTCAGCTGCCGTGTTAGAACATTCCAGGATTTCGGGCTGACGTAGGAGAGATGTTTTTAGTTTTCTTCAAATTTCCTGTAAGGAAGGTTGCATTAGCAAATGTATCCAGGCCATCCTAATTTCATCCTAATTTTCTAATTCCTTTTACTCTCTTACCTATCTATACGTTCCATCTTTGTTTATACCCTACACTGTCAATTCAAATGTTCTATGACGCATAGACCAACTTTTCAAAATTATTGGGGGTGCTAAGCCCAATGAAAATAACCCCTCCCTGGACATATACAAGGGATTTTGTCAATACCGGGGGTGCTCAAGCTCCTATGCTATTACGTATTGTGTTGACATTGTGAGTAGTATACTATGCCGTCCTTTGTATTGTTATTCGAATATTTTTACTGCTGTAAATTGTCTATTGCTCATGTTTGACTTTATTTATATTGTGCATCGCCTTGAGTGAATTCCTTCAAAAAGGCGGTAAATAAATCCTAATTAATAAATAAATAAATAAAACTGAAAAGCTCTACACTACATGGAGCCATTCCAGTACGTGTTGATTGCTTGTAAAAAGATCAAATAATCCACAGACTCGTAGCCCAAACAATTAATATGAATACTCAGTGGATTATGTGTTCTACAAAACAGAAGTGGTGACAGGCAATCTCCCTGTAATATTCTTTACTGGGTCTTGACGTTAGGAATGAAAACCTGCCATCTTCATCCTCCGGATGGATTGCGGTTTGCCACATTTTCACGGTTAACTTGATGTACACAATCAGTCTCGAGTTTATTTTTGTTTATTTTAAGACAGTTTATTATCCATGGGTGTGCGATGCTGTCAAACGCTTACTTATAATTAATCTGCGCTATGTTGATATTTCTGCTGTTCTTAATACTGGTCATGTTGACTTTATTTATAATTAACTAGTCTTGGTTCCATATACTTCTGCCTTGCTTCTCTGTTCTTTTGCCATGATGTTATTGTAATCTATAAAATCATATATTCTGTCTGCATCTGTTGCAATGAACAGTTTAAAAGACTGTAGATAGACAAATAACGCATGTTTAAAACTCTTTTCGAATCAATAAATCAGAATAGTTTATATCATCATGCTTAAAAAAGAATTAAGAAGAATAGAGCGTGAAAGAAACAAATTCGGGCAAACTGCAGCTACACTCGCCAAGCGCAGGACTGCACCCAGTCATCCTCAAGACCATAGGAGCCAAATTTTCAGTAATTGGGAGTGCTAAACCCAATGGAAATAAACCCTTCCTGGACACATACAAGGAAGTTTGTCAATATTGGGGGTGCTCAAGCCAGTGGCGTAGCCAAGGGTGGGCCTGAGTGGGCCTAGGCCCACCCACTTTGGACTCAGGCCCACCCAGTAGCAGCACATCTATGATCTGGTTGGCAGGGATTCCGAAGCCCCACTAGCTGAAAACTCCCAACAACTGTCCCTCTTGCGTACCTTGTAAATAGCAGATCTTCACCGGCAGCAAGCAGTGACTGATACATACTGTTCACACCGGCCCCATAGCCTTCCCTCTGACGTATTCCTGCCTATGCGGAAACAGGAAGTTGAAGCAGTGGGAAGGCTGTAGGGCCAACATGGCCAGTGTGTATTAGTTGCTTCTCACTGCCAGTGAAAATCTGCTATTGAAAAGGTGTGCGGGAGAGGGGTATGTTTGAGACCATATGGCATGCAGGCGAGAGAAGGAGAGACCACATCACCTATAGGACTGGGTGGGGTTCTTCTGCCCACCCATCTTGGGCCCAGGCCCACCCAAAATTGGCTGTCTGGCTACGCCCCTGGCTCAAGCACCCACAGCACCCACAGAGCCAGCTCCTATGCTCAAGACTAAAAAGCTACAGAGAAAAATGTGTTTTATGTAAACATTCATATTTATTGAGTCAACCACGAACCAAAAGCTCTTCCAGTTTGGGGCTCTTTTAACTTGCTTTCCGACTCCTGTGTTATTTCCAAGCCATGCCATAGCTTTCACGTTTGTCTTTTCCAAATTCTCTTGTACGCTATCCTGCTTCTTGGTTGTACTCCATGCGGCCCTCATATAAATTTCTCTAAAACCTTTTTTTGTTTGTTTGTTTTCGTTTTAGTTGGTGGTATTTTCACTGTACTGATGTTCTTCCCCAGTTCCCTTGTGCTTCAGCTACTGCTTTCAGTATTGGAGCATGTGAATTTAAAGTCTTCAGTTAACGCTGCATGTTTGTTTGATGTGTTTTTTTTCTTTGGTGAACTTGATCCTTTGAGATACCTGTCTGAGACGCTTCTGCGTGCAGTGATTTTATTATTCCTTCGGTGAGTTTCCTCTAAAGAGGAACTGTTATTTTCTTTTGACCCTGTGTCTTTTTTGAGAGGATTCTCTTAGTAACAGTTTTGGCTGCACAATATTGGAGACATTTAACTCTGTAATGTCAATAGATGATTTCTTTATGTGAACAGTGGCACTGTTGGTTTTACTTCTCTCAAGAGTGAAGACCTATCAGTCTCTATGGTAGCCAGGAGCTCCACTGCCATCTCCTCAATTCCTCTCCCTCTCTCTGTTCCTGGTCTGCTCCACACCATTTACAACCTCTTGCACAAATCCCCTCTATCTATCATTGCTCTAAGCTGAGTGGAAGTCCTCCAAGTATTGTCCAACCAGTGGGTGGTGTGATAAAGTCACATCCAGGATAGTTGGGTTAAGGCAGTTTCAGTCTGAAATACAAGTCCCAGAAGGCATTGCAGGCAAGGAACCCGGACTGGACTCCTAGCTACAATCGGGGAAGACATGAGTGTAAGCTGGCAGGATGTGTAGAGTGGCTGCCACTAGGGGGAAAGAGAGTTAGGAAACCCTGTGTGCAGGAGCTCCTCTTTAGTCTAATACTTAACTCAGCTGGTATGGGTGTGGGGGAAGCTAATGGAAGGAGAATGATTGGTTGTGAGAGCAGAAGCCAGGGATTGATTAGGCAGGTGGGAAGGAGTCTCAGAAGAGAGAAGCAGAAAGAGAGAAGCAGTTGCAGGCTGAAAACCCTTGGGTAAGAGAGGTTCCTAACGTATTGAAGCAGGCTGAAATCCCTTGGGGTGTGAGGAAGTCCAAAAAGTATTTACAGGCTGAAAATCCTTGAGTAAGGGAGGTCCCTAAAGTATTGAATTTACCAGTGAAGCTGATGCAGGGTGAAATCACTTGGGTATGAGGAGTCCCTAAAGTATTGAACTCTCCTGAAGGTAAAGAGAGTAGAAGGTAGAAACTGCTGCTTTGTGATATAACTGTGATGAGGAACTGAAAGGACTGCTTCTATTTGGAATTGAACTACTGTTTATTGTGCACTGGATAAAGAGCCCAGACTGGAGCTGACTGTGAGCCTGTATTGAATCCTGGTATGTGCTGATAGCCTACTGCTTAAAGGGGACTATTTGCCACACACTTTCAGGTGGCTTACATGTGCTTAAGATTGAAGGTGAATGCTGCTGTTGGAACTGTGTATCAGGTCTACTAGAAATCTGCATGGAATAAAGTCCTTAAGATTGAAGTTGCTGGTGGGCCTTTATTTCTGGACTGTACCAGGAGCCCGTGGCTGGAGGAGATTGTTCTATCCTTGGCTGCACCTAGAGGTACTTGGTTACAGTGGCGCTATTTCACTATCACACTTTCAATAGTGAGGGACAGGCAAGCTCTGCAGGACTCCAGAGAACCTGCCTGTCTCTAGTGCGTGAAAACACAATATTGAAGCACCACCACCCACTGGCAGTAACACAGCTGAAGGACTCTCGCTCAGCTTGGAGGGAACAGTGCCATCCGTACCTCCACTTCATTAAACTTCCCACTCTGTCCCATAGTACTCTCTTCCTCTTGCTGCACACCCTCATCCATCAGAGATACCTACCCAGTTCCCTCATCCAAGCCCTCCAGTGGTCATCTGGTCATTTACAGCACGTTTTTTGTGGCTTATTCATTAAAAAAAAAACAACAGGTCTAGACCAAAATGACCAACTTACTGTATAGCCCTGAATGTTTTTGTTTTGTTCCATTATAGTAACATAGTAGATGACGGCAGAAAAAGACCTGCACAGTCCATCCAGTCTGCCCAACAAGATAAAAACTCATATGTGCTACTTTTTGTGTATACCTTACCTTGATTTGTATTTGTTATTTTCAGGGCACAGACCGTATAAGTCTGCCCAGCACTATCCCTTCCTCCCACCCACCAGCCCCGCCTCCCAACCACCGACTCTGGCACAGACCGTATAAGTCTGCCCAGCACTATCCCCACCTCCCAACCACCAGCCCCGCCTCCCACCACCGGCTCTGCTAACCAATCTTGGCTAAGCTCCTGAGGATCCCTTCCTTCTGAACAGGATTCCTTTATGTTTATCCCACGCATGTTTGAATTCCGTTACCGTTTTAATTTCCACCACCTCCCGCGGGAGGGCATTCCAAGCATCCACCACTCTCTCTGTGAAAAAATACTTCCTGACATTTTTCTTGAGTCTGCCCCCCCTTCAATCTCATTATAGCAGAAAAATGTCCAAGTGTTAGGAACACTCAGATCCAGCTCTTAACACACCCCTGATACATCCCCTTGTGATTTGAACGCACTTCAGACGGAGTTCGTAGAAAAAAAAAGTCTAAAATGTGGTTTTGAAAATACTAATTTGGATGTATTTGTGAGAAAAACATTCAGGTTTATGCCACTTTCTGGACGTTTTTCTGTTTTGCAAATGAGCACCATAGCAACCTGTGGAACTTTGCAAATCTAAGTGCTTTGAAAATGACCACCGTAGTTTCTTGCAAAATAAGGCCAAAATATTCCATACTCACATTTATTGTCATACCTACAGTTGCTGTCCTCTCTGTGAAAGTTTGTATTGGAAGTCAGTTCTGCATTGGAAATCATTACGTTACTCGTTTCACGTTGTCAGTAATATAAACAAAGGTTATGAGAAGAACAAAGAAAGCCACAGTTTGATATAATTGAATTGTTATGATTGAGAAGGGGGAGACTGAAGCTGACGTGGAAAATGTATGCATCCTGAGGCGTAGCGATTCAAAAAGCACGGGACATAAATTCAGATCTCCGAAGCTGAAAGCAAATACACAATTCTGAGCAGATTTTTTTCACTCGCCAAGCAATAAACTTTTAGGATGGATGAATTGCTGGAGAAAGATCGTGGAAGCATCAAATGTGAAAACGTTCAATGGATAGAGCCATAAAGGATCTGTGACTTAAGGAAAATGGAGGAAGAAACCAGAGGGAGACAAAGAAGGATAAGAACATAAGTGTTTCCATACTGGGACAGACCGAAGGTCCATCAAGTCCAGTATCCTGTCTACAACAGTGGCCAATCCAGGTCACAAGCACCTGGCTAGATCCGAAAACAATACATTTTATGCTGCTTATTCTAGAAATAAGCAGTGGATTTTCCCAAGTCCATTTTTATGGCTTCTGGACTTTTCTTTTAGGAAGCTATCCAAACCGTTTTTAAACCCTGCTAAGCTAACTACTTTTACCACATTCTCTGGCAATGAATTCCAGCGTTTAATTACATGTTGAGTGAAGAAATGTTTTCTCCAGTTTGTTTTAAATTTACTACTGTCCCCCCTAGTCCTTGTATTTCTGGAAAGAGTAAACAAGCAATTCGCGTCTATCTGTTCCACTCCACTAAGTATTTTATAAACCTCTATCATATCTCCCCTCAGCCACCTTTTCTCCAAGCTGAAGAGCCCTAGCCGCTTTAGCCTTTCCTCATAGGGAAGTTGTCCCATCCCCTTTATCATTTTCGTCGCCCTTCTCTGTACCTTTTCTAATTCTGCTGTATCTTTTTTAAGATGTGGTGTCCAGAATTGCACACAATATTCGAGGTGCGGTCGCACCATGGAACAATACAAAGGCATTATAATCTCCTCATTTTTGTTTTCTATTCCTTTCCTAATAATACTTAACATTCTATTTGCTTTCTCAGCCGCCACAGCACACTGAGCAGAGGGTTTCAACGTATCATCAATGATGACACCTAGATCCTTTTCCTGGATGGTGACTCCTAATGTTGAACCTTGAATCACATAGCTATAGTTTGAGTTACTCTTTCCTACATGCATTACTTTGCACTTGCTCACGTTAAATGTCATCTGTCATTTGGATGCCCAGTCTCCCAGGGCCCGATGAACAAAGCTTACCGTGCTGGGAACGCTTGATTTAGACTAGCTGTAGCCAATCTAAAGTAAATGTTATTAGGCGAGTAATGCACAAAGGGGTTTTCCATGGCTCTAGCGTGTGCTGTTAGCAGCCACCGACAACCCCACGCAAATGTATTACAATGAGCTCATTATCATTCTAATAAGCTTTCCGGGCAATGCACAACTCCACAGTGCCTAGCTTCAACAAGCAAATTTTACGGTTGCTCTGGAGCTGTCGGAGAGGAGGGAACCACAAGCAGGCAGCTGCAAAAGCTGCCTGCTTGTGCTCTCTACTTCTCTGCTCCTGACCCCTCCCTCCTCCTGTTTTGAAGATTCCCTGGTGGTCCATTGGATTCCCAACAAACTCCCCCCCCCCCCCGCACTCCCCAAAACAATTCCCTGGTGGTCCGAGGGACCCTACACTCCCCACCCTATCACAATCACCCTGATGGTCCAGTGGACCTGGCAGCCCTTCGCATACTCCCCCACACACACCAAGAAAGATCTACCCTGGTGGTCAAGTGAGCCCCCTCCCTTTCCTGACCCGTACCTTCAAAAATTAGAGGTAGGAGCAACACCTCCTCCCTCTTGCCTTGTGCCCCGCTGCTTCCAAAATGGTGGCGCCCAGCCCCCAACTGTTGCATAGTGGGATGCACTGGGTGGGGCCAAGCATCAAATAAGGATGGTTTATATTTTGATTTTTGAAATGTAATTTCCCTTATGTTGTTCCAGTTTCTTTAGTTGTTTGTGACAATTACTTAAAGTGAAATTAAAAGAAAAAAGATATAAACAGGATGGAGTCAGTCCAAAAGGGGGCTACATTTAAATACCTCTATACAGTGGCATAGCAAGGTCGACTGCCACCTGGGGCAGATCACCGCTGCACACCCCCCCCCCAAGTGCAGCGGCGCCCGTCCCCCCAGGGTGCAGCATGACACACCCCCCCCCCCCCCGGCACAATGATACCCCCCTCCCCGGCAAGCCCCCCCTGGCGCAATGACACTCCCCTGACACATCAAGCCCCCCCTCCCCAGGGCAATGACTCCCCCCTCCCCGAGTGCATTCTTGGCTGCTGGAGGGTGCAGAGAGCAGCCGCGCGCCTGTCAGCTCCACTGGCTCCCTGCTCCCTCTGCCCCGGAACAGGAAGTAACCTATTCCGGGGCAGAGGGAGCAGGGAACCAGCGGAGCCGACAGGCACGCGGCTGCTCTCTGCACCCTCCAGCAGCCTGCACCCGGGTTAGACCGCCCCCCCATCGCCCTCCCTTCCTACGCCACTGCCTCTATAGCGTAAATGTGTATGAGGCAAGTCCCTGAATTCAAGGAAGCTTGGGGAGGGACAGTTTTAGATATTGTGGGGCCCAGGGCAGAAATTACCTCTATTGCTATTATGCGGTTCGGGTATCTCTTTCCCTTCTCCCCACCACAGTCCATCTCTCTCCCTTCCCTTCACCTTGCGGTCTTCTTTAAAATTTTTATTTCCCTCCTCAGAGAGGCCCCGGCGCGGCAGCCATCCTTACAAGTTGCCTCCGGCTGTCCCGAAGCTTCCCTACTACTACTACTACTATTTAGCATTTCTATAGCGCTACAAGGCGTACGCAGCGCTGCACAAACATAGAAGAAAGACAGTCCCTGCTCAAAGAGCTTACAATCTAATAGACAAAAAATAAATAAAGTAAGCAAATCAAATCAATTAATGTGAACGGGAAGGAAGAGAGGAGGGTAGGTGGAGGCGAGTGGTTACAAGTGGTTACGAGTCAAAAGCAATGTTAAAGAGGTGGGTTTTCAGTCTAGATTTAAAGGTGGCCAAGGATGGGGCAAGACGTAGGGGCTCAGGAAGTTTATTCCAGGCGTAGGGTGCAGCGAGACAGAAGGCGCGAAGTCTGGAGTTGGCAGTAGTGGAGAAGGGAACAGATAAGAAGGATTTATCCATGGAGCGGAGTGCACGGGAAGGGGTGTAGGGAAGGATGAGTGTGGAGAGATACTGGGGAGCAGCAGAGTGAGTACATTTATAGGTTAGTAGAAGAAGTTTGAACAGGATGCGAAAACGGATAGGGAGCCAGTGAAGCGACTTGAGGAGAGGGGTAGTATGAGTAAAGCGACCCTGGCGGAAGACGAGACGGGCAGCAGAGTTTTGAGGTGACTGAGTGGGAGGCCAACAAGAAGCAGATTGCAGTAGTCTAAACGAGAGGTGACAAGGGTGTGGATGAGGGTTTTGGTAGAGTGCTCGGAGAGAAAGGGGCAGATTTTACGGATGTTGTAAAGAAAGAAACGACAGGTCTTGGCGATCTGCTGGATATGAGCAGAGAAGGAGAGAGAAGAGTCAAAGATGACCCCGAGGTTTTGAGCTGAGGAGACAGGGAGAATGAGAGAGCCATCAACAGAAATAGCGATTCGCCCAGGTGGAAACAGGAAATTACGACAGAGGGGAGCGGATCGGGGCAGAGAAGGAAAGCTTCGGGGCACCCACAGGAAGCTTGTGAGAGTGGCTACCGCACGGTGGTCCCTCTGAGAAAGGAAGTACATTTATAAAGAAGATCAGGAAGGGAGGAGGAGATGGATTGCGGTGGGAAGAAGGGGAAGAGAAGCCCGGACCGCAGGGTCTTCCCTCTATGTGACAGCAGTATCGGTTTTCTTGAAATAATCTTTCAAGAGACCATTTTAACTCTGTTCGCTTTGGAACAAAGCCCACGGGTATTTTTTTGCCTGGTGGTTTTGCACTAGGTTTTAGGCAAAAGTGTATTTATGCTTCCGCTTTGAAACTAGATGCAAGTACAGATTAAGCCCTGACCTTTGTAGCTGCTTTTTGAGCAGGTTAAATGTTTGGTTAGAAAATAAAAAATCTCATCCCAGATATTCAGCTGGCAGAGTTTTTTTTTTTTTAGCATTGTCCATTTCTGGCTAAATTAGCCCCAGATATTTTTATTACATTTGTACCCTGCGCTTTCCCACTCATGGCAGGCTCAATGCGGCTTACATGGGGCAATGGAGGGTTAAGTGACTTGCCCAGAGTCACAAGGAGCTGCCTGTGCCTGAAGTGGGAATCGAACTCAGTTCCTCAGTTTCCCAGGACCAAAGTCCACCACCCCAACCACTAGGCCACTCCTCCACTGTTGCTACTATTCGCAGTCGGCCCTTGCAGATCACCAATGTGGCCGCGCAGGCTTCTGCTTCTGTGAGTCTGACGTCCTGCACGTATGTTCAGGACGTCAGACTCACAGAAACAGAAGCCTGCGCAGCCTTCTACATGGAATGTTGCTAGTGGAATAGCAACATTCCATGTAGAATCTCCAATAGTAGCAACATTCCATGTAGAATCTCCAATAGTATCTATTTTATTTTTGTTACATTTGTACCCTGCGCTTTCCCACTCATGGCAGGCTCAATGCGGCTTACATGGGGCGATGGAGGGTTAAGTGACTTGCCCAGAGTCACAAGGAGCTGCCTGTGCCTGAAGTGGGAATCCAACTCAGTTCCTCAGTTCCCCAGGACCAAAGTCCACCACCCTAACCACTAGGCCACTCCTCCACTCCATATTCAATGACAGGCCATGTTCAGGCACTGGCATTGAATGTCCAGGGCTGTCCAGGCATGTGATGGCCTCCAGCTGTTATGCCGGTCCCAGGCAATATTCAGCCAGGACCTGCATAAGACATGCAAGACCAATGCTAGAAGTCATGGTTGTCAGTTTTAAGCAGGAGCTGCCGGGACAGGAGCGAGCAAGATTCGCTTCTGCCCTGCTTAGCCACTGGACCACCATGAAAGTTAATGTAGGCCTGGGGGTGGGGGTGGGGGGAGGTTGGGATGTGTTGAGGGGGGCATCTGTTGGAAGTAGGAGCCAGGAGGGTGGTCTGGACATGTTGGGGAGGGCCTGGGGGGGTACGGTTCATGTTCAGCGGATAGCTGGTTAAGTACCATTTAACCGGTCGGGTGTTGCTCCTGGCCGATTAAATGATATTGAATGTCGTCTCTAAATGGGTTAGTTTTGCACATACCATGACAATAATCAACCTCACTCCTAAGTCAGGGTTTGTGGAGTAAGATTTCAGTCTCTCAGATTTACTGCTGATAAAGGTGAGTAGTGGAGTGCCTCAGGGATCGGTGCTGGGGCCGATTCTGTTCAATATATTTGTGAGTGACATTGCCAAAGGGTTTGAAGGTAAAGTTTGCCTATTTGCGGATGATACTAAGATTTGCAACAGAGTGGACACCCGGGAGGGAGTGGAAAGCATGAAAAAGGATCTGAGGAAGCTAGAAGAATGGTCTAAGGTTTGGCAATTAAAATTCAATGCGAAGAAATGCAAAGTGATGCATTTAGGGAGTAGAAACCCACGAGAGACGTATGTGTTAGGCGGTGAGAGTCTGATAGGTACTGAGGGGGAGAGGGATCTTGGGGTGATAGTATCCGAGGATCTGAAGGCGACAAAACAGTGTGACAAGGCGGTGGCCGTAGCAAGAAGGTTGCTAGGCTGTATAGAGAGAGGTGTGATCAGCAGAAGAAAGGAAGTGTTGATGCCTCTGTACAAGTCGTTGGTGAGGCCCCACCTGGAGTATTGTGTTCAGTTTTGGAGGCCGTACCTTGCGAAGGATGTTAAAAAAATGGAAACGGTGCAAAGAAAAGCTACGAGAATGGTATGGGATTTGCGTTCCAAGACGTATGAGCAGAGACTTGCTGACCTGAACATGTATACCCTGGAGGAAAGGAGGAACAGGGGTGATATGATACAGATGGTCAAATACTTGAAAGGTATTAATCCGCAAAAAAATCTTTTCCAGAGATGGGAAGGCGGTAGAACGAGAGGACATGAAATGAGATTGAAGGGGGACAGACTCAGGAAAGATGTCAGGAAGTATTTTGTCACGGAGAGGGTGGTGGATGCTTGGAATGCCCTCCCGCGGGAGGTGGTGGAGATGAAAACGGTAACGGAATTCAAACATGCGTGGGATGTGCATAAAGGAATCCTGTGCAGTAGGAATGGATCCTCAGAAGCTTAGCCAAAATTGGGTGGCGGAGCAGGTGGAGGAAGAGAGGTTGGTGGTTGGGAGGCGAGGATAGTGGAGGGCAGACTTATACGGTCCATGCCAGAGCCGGTGATGGGAGGCGGGACTGGTGGTTGGGAGGTGGGAAATACTGCTGGGCAGACTTGTACGGTCTGTGCCCTGAAAAAGGCAGGTACAAATCAAGGTAAGGTATACACATATGAGTTTATCTTGTTGGGCAGACTGGATGAACCATGCAGGTCTTTTTCTGCCGTCATCTACTATGTTACTATGTTATTTGTATTGTCTCAAGAAGCTCCCAGCTACAAGCTGCACGAGCAGGACTTCTTCACCTTTGGCGAAAAAACCTCCTCGATAAATATGGTCACAAAATAGCTGAACAGAACCAAACTTGTCAAAAATACCAGCTATCAATACGTAGCTGTGGAGTCTCTTCCTTCTATAGCAGAGCAGACCAAGACCAACGATGGCCAGCGTTTCGTGAAGTTGCGTCAGGGTCCAATCGGTCAAAACAATTTCAACGCTGTTCACCAACAGACTCTCATTAGTTCCATCTGTCAACAAAGCAAAGCAAAAGTAGAGGATGCCACAAACCACGACCAGCCAGAGACATAGGATAAAAGTCCTTTAATAAAAGCACCAGAGGTTGGCCCCGACACGGTCCGTGTTTCGGCAGACAACAGCCTGCCACAGGGGTCACAATCAAACTACATATATAAAACAAAATGATCACAATTAGTGTACAATAATAAAAAATAAAATACAAATCATATCACTATATAACATGAATAGGTATAAGCGTAAAAAGAGTGATAGTACAGAACACTAAAAGTGGCTGGTTGTGGTTCGTGGCATCCTCTACTGTTGCTTTGCTTTGTTGACTTTTCGTAGAGGCAGCTACCTGCATGGAGTGGAGTAGTAGCCTAGTGGTTAGTGCAGTGGACTTTGATCCTGGGGAACTGAGTTTGATTCCCACTGCAGCTCCTTGTGACTCTGGGTAAGTCACTTAACCCTCCATTGCCCCTGGTACAAAATAAGTACCTAAATATATGTAAACCGCTTTGAATGTAGTTGCAAAAACCTTAGAAAGGTGGTATATCAAGTCCCACTTCCCTTTCCCTATTTGAGATTCTACATGGAATGTTGCTGTTCCTACTATTTGAGATTCTGGAATGTTGCTACTATTGGAGATTCTAGATGGAATGTTGCTATTCCACTAGCAACATTACATGTAGAAGCCTGCCCTTGCAGATCAGCAACACGGCTGCGCAGGCTTCTGTTTCTGTGAGTCTGACGTCCTGCACGTACGTATCAGAATCAACAAAGGAGGTATGTGATAGGATAAATGAACAAGGAGTAAGTGGGATAGAAGAGGTGTGAGAGAAAGGATAGGGATAGGTAAGGAGGTGGGGCGATAAGAGAGAAGTTGGGACAAGCATGGAGGGTAAGAAGGTTCATAGGAGATATTTTCTGATTCATTGTTGTTAAAGTTTAGTTGGACCGGTAAATAGAAGTATTGTTTATTTTATGTCAAGTCATTCGGGTAAACCTGTTTGAATAGATGGGTTTTCAATAGTTTCCTAAATGGAAGATATTCACTAACTTACGGTACTATGTAAGCCACATTGAGCCTGCAAATAAGTGGGAAAATGTGGGATACAAATGTAACAAATACATAAATAAATAATTGACCGAATGTATCTGGGTAGAGCATTTCAGAGTTGTCCCAAAATGGCTGCCTAAATGAGTTTGAAAAGAGGCCCTTCACCGTACAGTGGTCCCCTGGAGCCGACAGACACCCAACACTGAGCCTGGGGAAAGTTCCTAACAGCTAGGGAGTAGCAGTTTGAATAGAAATTATCAACAAAAAAACGAGGTGGCCAAGCAACTTTTGTTTCCAAGTTGGAAAAAATCAAGAACTTCCAAGCAACCTAGACCTGGCTGATAAAGGTGGAAAGACTTCAACACGTGATTGATTTCTCTCCTAATCCTCCAGCTATGTACCAGTGGGTGTGTTTTTTTGGATTGTGGTCAGAGGCTGGATGTTTTTATCATCCAAGAAATTCATATAGTAGATCTTAATTTTTTTTTATCTGACTCCATCCCTTCCCTGGGATCACTCCCTGCATTCACACCCTCATTCCCCCCCCCCCCCCCATGCCTTGGCCATGGGAGAGCAAAGGCAGAGATGCTCTAACAGCTGTCGGTCCTAACCCTTGTAAGTGGTTTTCTCAACACCAACAGTGAAGTGATCAGCCTTGGTCTGCCCAGTACAAAGGAACAGCTGTGTTTGCATAACTGAGTGAGACTTTTTTGGCCAACTGGTTAAAAATGTGCTAATATTTAGGACAAGTTGATGTGAGAAATAACAAATTCAGCTTTTGTTTCGTGTGTGTAAACACGGGCAGCAGCTTAAGTGGCTCATGTGAGACGCCCCTGGGCCCTGCCAAAGTTACATGTGTTTGGGTGAGGAAGAGTGCATGGGATTCATTGGGGTCAGCTGCCTGGTGGTTCAGTTCTCTGATCAAACCATAATGTGTGTTTACGCTCTCTGTCCTGGGAAATCCATGCTCTGCCAGTGCTCCTAAATTTTCTCACAAGTCTACAAATATTATACTCTGGAAGAAAGGAGAAACAGGGATGATATGATACAGACGTTCAAATATTTGAAAAGTATTAATCCGCAAACGAACCTTTTCCGGAGGTGCGAAGGCGGTAGAACGAGAGGACATGAAATGAGATTGAAGGGGGGGCAGACTCAAGAAAAATGTCAGGAATTATTTTTTCACGGAGAGAGTAGTGGATGCTTGGAATGCCCTCCCGCGGGACGTGGTGGAAATGAAAACGGTAACAGAATTCAAACATGCGTGGGATAAACATAAAGGAATCCTGTTCAGAAGGAATGGATCCTAAGGAGCTTAGCCGAGATTGGGTGGCAGAGCCGGTAGCGGGAGGCGGGGATAGTGCTGGGCAGAGTTATACGGTCTGTGCCAGAGCCGGTGGTGGGAGGCGGGGCTGGTGGTTGGAAGGCGGGGATAGTGCTGGGCAGATTTATATGGTCTGTGCCCTGAAGAGCACAGGTACAAATCAAAGTAGGGTATACACAAAAAGTAGCACACATGAGTTTATCTTGTTGGGCAGACTGGATGGACCATGCAGGTCTTTTTCTGCCGTCATTTACTATGTTATGTTACTACTAGTAAAAAAGCCCCGTTTCTGATGCAAATGAAACGGGGGCTAGCAATGTTTTCTTCTGTGTGCATGTGGGAGTGTGTGTGTCCCTGCCCTCTGGCCTCTCTCCCCTCCCCCCTCTGAGTCCTTCACTGTTACAGAGCCAGCGATTTGATTTCGTGCTCTGCTGTTTTCCTTCACTGACTGTGTTACAGAGAGGGCGGGGCAGACACTCATAGGGAAACCGGATATCTCGCCCCCTTCACACTTCCGGCTGGAGGCTTCATAGAACGTTGGTGCCTTTTATATAGAGAGATGTTAATATTCAGGTCTTTTTCTTGTCTTCTTGTGCTTCCATCTTTTTTTTTTCTGTTCCTTTCCCCTAATCTCCTTCATCACTTGACTCTCTGGCCTTCCCCACCCTGAAGATAAACACCAGTGGAGGAGTGGCCTAGTGGTTAGAGTACCAGTCTTGCAATCCAGAGGTGGCCAGTTCAAATCCTGCTGCTGCTCCTTGTGATCTTGGGCAAGTCACTTAACTCTCCATTGCCTCAGGTACAAATTTAGATTATGAGCCCTCCTGGGACACAGAAATATCCAGTGTACCTGAATGTAACTCACCTTGAGCTACTACTGAAAAAGGTGTGAGCAAAATCCAAATAAATTATTTGAGATTCTGTTGCTACTATCTGAGGTTTTACATGGAATGTTGCTACTATTTGAGATTCTAATATGGAATGTTGATGTTATCTGAGATTCTATATGGAATGTTGCTACTATTTGAAATTCTGTTGCTACTATTTGAGATTCTGCATGGAATGCTACTATAGTGGAGGAGTGGCCTAGTGGTTAGAGGTGAGAGCACAGGTCTTGCAATCCAGAGGTGGCTGGCTCAAATCCCACTGCTGCTCCTTGTGATCTTGGGCAAGTCACTTAACCCTCCATTGCCTCAGGTACAAACTTAGATCGTGAGCCCTCCTGGGACACAGAAATATCCAGTGTACCTGAATGTAACTCACCTTGAGCTACTACTGAAAAAGGGGTGAGCAAAATCTAAATAAATATTGAAGATTCTACATGGAATGCTGCTATTATTGGTGATTGTACATGGAATGTTGGCACTATTTGAAATTCTGTTGCTACTATTGGAGATTCTACATGGAATGTTAATGTTGCTATTCCACTAGCAACATTCCATGTAGAAGCCTGCCAGGCTTCTACATGGAATGTTGCTAGTGGAGGAGCAGCTTAGTGGTTAGTGCAGTGGAACATAGAATGTTGCTACTATTTGTTGCTAGTGGAGAAGTGGCCTAGTGGTTAGAGCAACAGTCTTGAAATCCAGAGGTGGCCAGTTGAAATCCCACTGCTGCTCCTTGTGATCTTGGGCAAGTCACTTAACTCTCCATTGCCTCAGGTACACACTTAGATTGTGAGCCCTCCTGGGACAGAGAAATATCCAGAATACCTGAATGTAACTCACCTTGAGCCACTAATGAAAAAGGCATGAGCAAAATCTAAATATATAAATAGGGCCTCTGCCTCTCCCTACAACACAACACCAAGAGGGCAATTCTATCAATTAGCGCCATGATGTATGCATCACAATGGGACGCTTAGCGCCAATTTTAAGGGCTTCAGGGCATGTCTAAGCCGCTATAGAACACTAGAGCCAGTTCAGGCACCGGCACTGAATTTCTGGGTTTCTTGATTCGACTAGCGCACAGCTGGTTAAGTGCGATATTCAGGACTTAACCGGCTGGGGTTACCGCATAAAGATAGGACTGAGGGCAAGATGCACAAAAGTCCTCGTTAGAGCCGTTCCGTACCAATTCCATAACGAATCGGTACGGAACGGCTATGAACGAAGGAAAGGGAATGCAAATGAGCTGCTCGTTGCAGCTCACTTGCATTCTCCAACCCTTCGTTAAAACCATCGATAATCGGCCCGTAAAGCCTGCGCAGAGTAGCCAAGCGTTATGCTGGCTGCTCTGAGCATGCCAAAAACGTCAAAAAAACAAAAACAAACACGTCTTTTATGGACGGCCTTGCCCCCCCCCCCCCCCCCCCGCCTTAGGTCACCACTGCTCCCCGCTCCCCCTTGCATTAAAATCGTGACTTTTTTAGGCAGCCCTGGCCCCCCTCCATCGCTTCCTTCCTTTCTTTTTCCTTTTTTAGAAAAAACAGCTCCCGCCATCCCCGTGCCCCGCCCCATCGCTCCCCCCTGAGGTCATCGCCGTCGCTCCCCCTCCACCGGGCCCCCCTCCGTATGAAACCGGGCCCGTGCAGCGCCCCTCCCCTCTGTGTGAAGGCGCTGCACGGGCAAAAACAGCTGATCGCCTCCTCCGACGTCCCTCCATTCCTCCTGGGCCCGCCCTCGTCTAACACAACATCTAAATTTTAATATGCACAGGCAAAAAGGGGTGTGGTTATAGGCAGGGAAATGCGTGTTTTGTGGGCTTTCCAAAATTTAAGTGCACTCTTATAGAATATGGCTGTCTGCGCCTCAATCTAAGCGCTGGGATTTCCGCCATGTTTTCGTTGGTACAAATAGAGGCGCCTAGATTTAGGCGCTAGGGTGTCAACTAAGTGTATTCTATATACCGCGCCTAAATCCAGGCGCTGCTATAGAATACGCTTAGGTGTAAATGTTTTCCACGTGGATTTTTTTTGGCAGCATATATACAATCCCCACCCCCCCCCCCTTATATGTATGGGTGCAATAGATGCGTACAAATACAGTAATTTCCCTCCTGGTCATAAGCATGTCATATGCTAAATAACACCTCTAACCTTTATGCCAAAAGAAGTGAGTGGGTGAGGTGTGGGATATTGTAGGCGCCTTTTGTGTATTTGGGGGTACAGGATCGGAGGTTTGCTTTATGTGTCATGCTGGACAGAGTTTTAGATCCAGGAGATCTGAATTAACACAGTCTACTAAAGTAATATTTAGGGATCATTTTACTAAGACACGCTAACAGATTTAGCGTGCACTAAATAAGATGCCCATAGTAACATAGTAAACGACGGCAGATAAAGACCTGTACGGTCCATCCAGTCTGCCCAACAAGATAAACTCATTTTACATGGTATGTAATACTTTATATGTATACCCAAGTTTGATTTGTCCTTGCCTTTCTCAGGGCACAGACTGTAGAAGTCTGCCCAGCACTGTTCTTGTACTAAGTTCTGTAGCTAATGTCGAAGCCCCTTAAAATTTACACTCCAGCCCATCCCTTATCTATTCAGTCACGATCAGGGCATAGACCGTAGAAGTCTGCCCAGAACTGTTCTTTTATTAAAAGTTCTGAAGATTCTGGAATCATAAAGAGTTACAAGATTCCGGAATCCCAATTAGTAGCAACATTCCATGTAGAACCCCCAAAGAGTAACATGGTAACATAGTAAATGGCGGCAGATAAAGACCTGTATGATCCATCCAGTCTGCCCAACAAGATAAACTCATTTTACACGGTATGTGATACTTTATATGTATACCAGAGTTTGATTTGTCCTTGCCTTTCTCAGGGCGTAGATCATAGAAGTCTGCCCAGCACTGGTTTTGCTTCCCAAATACCGGTGTTGCCACCCAACCACCACTAAGATTCCGTGGATCCATTCCTTCTAAACAGGATTCCTTTGTGTTTATCCCACTCATGTTTGAATTCCGTTACCATTTTCATCTCCACCACCTCCCAGGGGAGGGCATTCCTTGTATCTACCACCCTCTCCGTGAAAAAAATGCTTCCTGACATTACTCCTGAGTCTGCCCCCCCCTTCAACCTCAATTCATGTCCTCTAGTTCTACCGCCTTCCCGTCTCCAGAAAAGGTCTGTTTGCGGATTAATATCTTTCAAATATTGAACATCTGTATCATGTCACCCCTGTTTCTTCTTTCCTCCAAGGTATACATGTTCTGGTCGGCAAGTCTCTCCTCAAGCGGTTTGCAACGCAAATCCCATACCATTTTTGTAGCTTTTCTTTGCACCGCTTCCAGTCTTTTTACATCTTTAGCAAGATACGGCCTCCAAGACTGAACACAATACTCCAAGTGGGGCCTCACCAACGACTTGTAGAGGGGCATCAACACCTCCTTTCTTCTGATGGTTATGCCCCTCTCTGTGCAGCCTAGCATCCTTCTGGCCATGGCTGCCACCTTGTCACATTGTTTTGTAACCTTCAAATCCTCAGACACCAACACCCCAAGGTCTCTCTCCTGAGTTGAGCTTACTAATCTCTCCCCTCCTATCTGGTATCTCTCTTTTGGGTTTCTGCACCCCAAGTACATCACTCTGCACTTCTTGGCATTACATTTTAATATTCCAATTTTAATTTTAATATTCCAATATTATATTCCAATTAAAATTAATCTTAATTAGAATATAATGGGCATCTTACCATTTAGTGTGAGTAAATTCATTAGTGTGCCTTAGTAAAAGGACCCCTAAATTAATATCTAATGAGGTCATTTACATTTTCGCTTAAATTTGCATGTTTGTTAGTGTTACCATTGAGGAACCAGTTGAAATGCTAACACAGATGCAAATAGCATGGGTTAATACTGACAACTGGATGCTAAACACCATCATTAATGCTAAAAACCCTGTATTATTCTCCTTATCTCTTTCAGAAAGTTTTCATGGAAACCTTCCACCAGGCTTCCCACACCACATACAACTGGTTTAAGTATTAAACTTAAAAGAAATGTTTGACTGAACATCCTTATATAAATCTAAATGGTTATTAATTCATTCCTTCAGTTTTTATTATTTTTCTCACTACCTCTGCTCGATAATGAGAACATCTATCATTAGATTCTGCTGCACCAGAATGTATCTATTCAAAATGAAGAAAACCTTCCATAGTATTTTAGGTGTCCGGTAGCTTTTCTGCATCCATGTCCTGCCACAAGGGAACCCTTCAGTTCTCTGTCAGGAAGCTGCCAGCTTTCATGCTCAAATAGTTTCCTCTACAGTCCAGGCCATATTCAGTAGCAAAATGCTAAGTAGAAACCATAAACTAGTGAACAGGAAGACACCAAAGTTAATGTGGTGAACAGTCCATCTCATAATGGTGTGTTGCTAGTGAACAGGAAGACACCAAAGTTAATGTGGTGAACAGTCCATCTCATAATGGTGTGTTGCTAGTGAACAGGAAGACACCAAAGTTAATGTGGTGAACAGTCCATCTGATAATGGCGTTTTGCTAGTGAACAGGAAGACACTAAAGTTAATGTGGTGAACAGTCCATCTGATAATGGCGTTTTGCTAGTGAACAGGAAGACACTAAAGTTAATGTGGTGAACAGTCCATCTCATAATGGCGTGTTGCTAGTGAACAGGAAGACACCAAAGTTAATGTGGTGAACAGTCCATCTGATAATGGTGTTTTGCTAGTGAACAGGAAGACACTAAAAATGTGGTGAACAGTCCGTCTGATAATGGTATGTTGCTATTATGGTTACAGTTCAGCTCCGTGTCAAAGATGACAGAGTAGTAGGCTGGGAACCACCATTCAAATCCACTTTACTGTTTTGGGATCCTACTAGCTACTTATGACCTGGATTGGCCACTGTTGGAAACAGGATACTGGGCTTGATGGACTTTGGTCTAGCGATGCCATGGCCGGTGTTAGGGTCTCTGCCGTGCAAACTATCAGTCGGCACCATCCTCCCCTGCAAAGTATCAGCAGCACATGCCCCTACCAGTTGGCACACGTCCACCCACCCCCACCCCCCACAATCTAGCCTTCTCATTCTAGCTGCCCTGCTTTGGAATACTTAGCAGAGAAACGGAAGCACCTCTTTCATTGTTGCCGCTCTGCCTCTAGTCAAACGGGTCTGGCACGCCGGCAACTCATGCTCCTCCAAGCCACAGAGTAACTACTTCCAGTTTCACTATTAGACATATCATCGTTACCCTTCAGTTTTAAATAGAACAGTGTAGGCAAGTGTAACCAGGCAACCTGGGTGAGCTGATTTGTCCTTATCTACAATCATGGACTATGTTACTATAAGCTGAGGGACACGGCCCTGTGTATAGCCCCATGCCTTTGCCTGACCCCACAGGACCCCACAGTCATTCACAAAGGAAAAATATTCAGCATAAAGGAATATTTCACATGCTCATCTTCCAATGTGGTATATATCATTCAGTGTAAAAAATGTAACGAAGGATGCTATATTGGAGAAACAGGCCAGATGCTTAAGACAAGATTTAATTTACATAGACATCACATGAAGAATGCTGGTGCCAGCCTGGTTCCCACCCCTGTGGGTCAGCACTTTACAAAACCAGATCACTGTACCAGTGACTTCATAGTAAGAATCCTGAAAGGGAACTTTAAAACAATACAGGAACGTAAGACCTTTGAAGTCAGAATGATTGAATATTTTGACATCCAACAGACTGGACTTAACAAAGATCTGGGTTTTCTAGCCCTTTATAAACCATAAAGTTGTATTGCTCTGTTTATCACCCTCCTCTCACCTATCCACCCCCCACCCTGTTAGACTGTCAATGAAATGCTTGGATGTTTTACTTATATATACTGTCATCTATCACATTTGCTTATTTCCGATCTGACGAAGAAGGGCAACCTTCAAAAGCTAATCAAGAAATGTATTAAGTTATGTCCAATAAAAAAGGTATCATCTTATTTTCTTTTCCATGTTTTATTTTGTTTGATTTCTATTGATAACCTTTAACAGTGGACTAACACGGCTACCACACCTCTCTATTTAACATGTAGAACCCCAAAGAGTAGCAACATTCCATGTAGAATCCCAAAGAGTAGCAAGATTCCATGTAGAACCCCAAAGAGTAGCAACATTCCAAGTAGAATCTCAAAGACTAGCAAGATTCCATGTAGAAGAAGGGCAACCTTCGAAAGCTAATCAAGAAATGTATTAAGTTATGTCCAATAAAAAAGGTATCATCTTATTTTCTTTTCCATGTTTTATTTTGTTTGATTTCTATTGATTACCTGACTCTGGATAAACTGATTCTTTCTTTAGTTATCTCTCACATTTGGACTACTGCAACATACTTTACTCTGGTATATACCATTAGCTTCTTGAATTACTAAAACTTATTGAAACCACCTCTGTCAAGCTTTTGTTCAACTCACTTTGCTTTTGATCACATATCACCGGTGCTGATCTCTGAGCACTGGCTCCTGTTTCGGTCTGTTAAGAGTCTTTCCCCTTCAACGCCGGATTACCTCTCCAAACTCTTGATCCCTTCCCGTTGCCTGCGATACTTTCAGATGTCTCTCTCTTCTGCTTCTCCCTTCTCAGTTACACCTAGATACCACAAGACGTTCTGCTTTTTGTTACACTGGCCCCCGGTTATCAAATTCTGTCCCCTTGATTATTTCAGTGTGCTTACGGTCACCCGCTTACCTCCCAAGCCCGCATTCTGACCCTCTGCTTAACCTTTTCTCCCACAGTATCCTGCATTTCTCCCCTTCTTGTCCGTGTGCTCATTTCATTCAATTTTTTTTTCTTTTTTGGTTCTTTCTTCCCTTTCTCCTCTGACTCTATCATAGTTTGCTCAATATAAACCACCAAGCAGCACCATTGTACAACGGACAGTGTATAAATAAACAAAAAATAACAGAGAAAGAACTTGAAATATTCAGCTGCCCAGAAGCTCCCCCACCTCTCCCTAATCTCCACTGTCCTCTCCCTGGACCTCCAGATCTATTGGGATTTATCAACCACCTCTATTTATTTATTTATTTATTTGTTGCATTTGTATCCCACATTTTCCCAACTTTTTGTAGGCTCAATGTGGCTTACATGGTACCGTAATCGGCGTTAACCGATTTCGGTATGAACAAATACAAGTTGCAATTAATATCAAGGTGATATTATGGTAGAGTGAAATACATGTATGGTAAAGACAATTGGGGAGAACTTAGAGAGGGAAAGGAAGAGTTAGGATATGTCCGTTACGATCTTTGGTTAAGTTGTGTCGCAGATGTCCAGGTTTTTTATGTTGGGTCGGTGGGGTATGCCCTTCTGAACAGTTCTGTTTTTAGTGCTTTCCGGAAATTCATGTGGTCGAGGGTGGTGTTTACTACTTTTGGTAGTGTGTTCCACAATTGTGCGCTCAGGTAGGAAAAGCTGGAAGCATAGGTGGATTTGTATACGAGTCCTTTGCTGCTTGGGTAATGGAGGTTATGATCTTGCTGATTTTATGATGTTTCTGGGTGGTAGGTCGATGAGGTCTGTCATGTATCCCAGTGCCTCACCGTAGATGATTTTGTGAACTGTCGTACAGATTTTGAATGTGATACGTTTCTATGCGAGATTCATCCTTTCACTCCCTCCTTCTCCCCGTGTATCTTCCAGTCCCCTGTACACCCCCATTCCATCCCGCCCCCTCAAACCTCTTGATTCTTGGTGGATTCTGGGAGCAGTTCCCAGCGCTGCTGGCAGTGTCGACCACAAATTTGCCACTCTTCAAATTTTGCTGCTTTAGGCGAGAGGCTTTGATGTCTCTCTGCGTTACATTGTAACTACTGTCCTGAAAGATGACAGAAAGAATCCTGAACCGTGTGTGACTTCTAGATTATCTCATCCATTCCATTGCGTTGCTTTGCTGTGATTAGTTTTCTGTTTGATTAAGTAATCTGGTAAAGAGGCTGACTGTCTAATAATTATTCTGTCAAAGTAGTTTCAGAGTGTTCCTAGCCAGGGAAGAGAGGTGGCAGATTGCCAGATCTCAGTGAGCATTGACATTTGTTAGCAAAAGGGAGAGGCAAAATCTAACAATATTCTAGTCTACACACAGACACAGATTGTAATATGTACATAGTGATGGATGTGTACGAGGATTCAGGCTTGACCCTCATTATTTCAAAGAAAAAGAAAACATTTTTAGCTTTCTGGTTTGTTACCAGATGCTAGTTACCTAGTCCAGTACAATCTTTAGAATTTTGTTTTTTTTGGACTGGGCAATTTGGAAAGTCATGGAACAGGAAGTAGTGTTTTATTGTGGATTAGAAACTGGTTAAAAGATAGAAAACAGAGAGTAGGGTTAAATGGTCAGTATTCTCAATGGAGAAGGGTAGTTAGTGGGGTTCCCCAGGGGTCTGTGCTGGGACTGCTGCTTTTTAATATATTTATAAATGACCTAGAGATGGGAGTAACTAGTGAGGTAATTAAATTTGCTGATGACACAAAAGTTATTCAAAGTCGTTAAATCGTGGGAGGATTTTGAAAAATTACAGGAGAACCTTACGAGACTGGGAGACTGGGCATCTAAATGGCAGATGACGTTTAATGTGAGCAAGTGCAAAGTGATGCATGTGGGAAAGAGGAACCCGAATTATAGCTACGTCATGCAAGGTTCCACGTTAGGAGTCACGGACCAAGAAAGGGATCTAGGTGTCGTCGTTGATGATACGTTGGAACCTTCAACTCAGTGTGCTGCTGCAGCTAAGAAAGCAAATAGAATATTAGGTATTATTAGGAAAGGAATGAAAAACAAAAATGAAGACGTTATAATGCCTTTGTATCGCTCCATGGTGCGACCACACCTTGAATACTGTGTTCAATTCTGGTCACTGCATCTCAGAAAAGATATATTGGAATTAGACAAGGTTGCTAGTGGAGGAGTGGCCTAGTGGTTAGAACACTGATCTGGTAATCCAGAGGTGGCTGGTTCAAATCCCGCTGCTGCTCCTTGTGATCTTGGGCAAGTCACTTAACCCTCCATTGCCTCAGGTACAAACTTAATTGTCAGCCCTCCCGGGACAGAGAAATATCCAGAGTACCTGAATGCAACTCACCTTGAGCTACTACTGAAAAAGGTGTGAGCAAAATCCAAATAAATTATTTGAGATTCTGTTGCTACTATCTGAGATTTTACATGGAATGTTGCTTCTATTTGAGATTCTATATGGAATGTTGGTCTATATGGAATGTTGCTACTATAGTATTTGAAATTCTGTTGCTACTATTTGAGATTCTACATGGAATGTTGCTATTATTGGTTATTCTGCATGGAATGTTGCTGAGTGGAGGAGTGGCCTAGTGGTTAGAGCACCAGTCTTGCAATCCAGAGTTGACTGGTTCAAATCCCACTGCTGCTCCTTGTGATCTTGGGCAAGTCACTTAACCCTCCATTGCCTCAGGTACAAACTTAATTGTCAGCCCTCCCGGGACAGAGAAATATCCAGAGTACCTGAATGCAACTCACCTTGAGCTACTACTGAAAAAGGTGTGAGCAAAATCCAAATAAATTATTTGAGATTCTGTTGCTACTATCTGAGATTTTACATGGAATGTTGCTTCTATTTGAGATTCTATATGGAATGTTGGTCTATATGGAATGTTGCTACTATAGTATTTGAAATTCTGTTGCTACTATTTGAGATTCTACATGGAATGTTGCTATTATTGGTTATTCTGCATGGAATGTTGCTGAGTGGAGGAGTGGCCTAGTGGTTAGAGCACCAGTCTTGCAATCCAGAGTTGACTGGTTCAAATCCCACTGCTGCTCCTTGTGATCTTGGGCAAGTCACTTAACCCTCCATTGCCTCAGGTACAAACTTAGATTGTCAGCCCTCCTGGGACAGAGAAATATCCAGAGTACCTGAATGTAACTCACCTTGAGCTACTACTGAAAGAGGTGTGAGCAAAAATCTAAACAAATAAAATAGTTAGTGGGGTTCCCCAGCACAGACCCCCCAGCACTAGCACATGAGGTAATAAAGGGGTCTGTTTACGAAGCAGCGCTAGCAGCTGTCCATGCGCTAGTGCCAGCATGGCCCATTCAGAGTGAATGGTCCATGTTGACACTAGAGCATGGATAGCCGCTAATGGTGCTTAGTAATCCGGAGCATAAATTTGCTGATGACACAAAGTTATTCAAAGTTGTTAAATTGTACGAGGTTGTGAAAAATTGCAAGACAACCTTACGAGACTGGGCATCCAAATGGCAGATGATATTTAATGTGAGCAAATGCAAAGTCATGCATGTGGGAAAGAGGAACCTGAACTATAATTACGTGATGCAAGGTTCCACATTAGGAGTCACCGACCAGGAAAGGGATCTAGGAGTCATCATTGACGATACATTGAAACCGTTTGCTAAGTGTGTGGCGGCAGCAAAGAAAGCAAATAGAATGTTAGGTATTATTAGGAAAGGAATGGAAAACAAAAATGAGGTTGTTATAATGCCTTTGTATCACTCCATGGTGCGACTGCACCTTGAATATTGTGGTCAATTCTGGTCACCACATCTCAAAAAAGATATAGTGGAATTAGAAAAGGTACAGAGAAGGGTGACAAAAATGATAAAGGGGATGGAACAACTTCCTTATGAGGAAAGGCTAAAGTGGCTAGGGCCCTTCCGATTGGAGAAAAGATAGCTGAGGGGAGATATGATGAGTGGGGTGGAACGGGTAGACGTGAATCACTTGTTTACTCTTTCCAAAAAATAGTACGACTAGGGAGCATGCAATGAAGTAGTAAATCTAAAACAATTCAGAGAAAATATTTTTCCACTCAATGTGTAATTTAAACTCTGGAATTCATTGTCAGAGAATGTAGTAAAAGCAGTTAGCTTAGCGGGGTTTAAAAAGGTTTAGATGGCTTCCTAAAAGAAAAGTCCATTAGCCATTATTAAGATGGGCTTAGGAAAATCCACTGCTTATTGCTAGGATAAGCAGCATAAAATGTGTTGTACTGTTTTGGGATCTTGCCAGGTACTTGTTACCTGGATTGGCCACTGTTGGAAACAGGATACTGGCTTGATGGACCTTCGGTCTGTCCCAGTATGGCAATGCTTATGTTCTTTTGTAATTTCTTTCTGTTTTGTTTGAGCCTTCAACACAATTAGAACTAGCTTCCAGTGAAATGAGCCTTTGTGTGGACGTGCCAGTATGTTTTCCTTCCATATCTATCTGTCTTCCATACAGTTCAGCCATGGCACCATCAGTTCTCCTGCTGGGAGGCACAGACGGCTCTTCCTGTCAGATTGTGTCATCATTATGCCCTGTCTTGGGCTGCTTTCCAGAGCCACAGACAGGCAATCTGGAACCTATGACCAACTGAAAAACTTGTACTCTCTCACACTGTGTACAACACATGACACCTTGGCACAAAACAAAAAAAAACCATAACAGGAAAGAATGTTTTCCTTACGAAAAGTCACAGAAAAGCCAAACAAGTAGAGAAGGGACTTAGGCCAACCAAAACAGCACAAAAGCATTCAGATGGTATTTGCCGTAAATTTATTAAATATCAAAATGCATGCAGACTCGACACAGAACCGTGTTTCGGAAATTAATTGCCTGCTTCAGGAGTCAAATGTATCTGATCTACAAGGTCTGCATGGTACAATTGTGGAGCTTAGTCAAGATCGGGAGGCGGGGCTGGTGGTTGGGAGGCGGGGATAGGGCTGGGCAGACTTGTACGGTCTGTGCCAGAGCCGGTGGTTGGGAGGCAGGGCTGGTG
The DNA here is from genome assembly GCF_901765095.1 of Microcaecilia unicolor. Classification (NCBI taxonomy): domain Eukaryota; kingdom Metazoa; phylum Chordata; class Amphibia; order Gymnophiona; family Siphonopidae; genus Microcaecilia; species Microcaecilia unicolor. Next base: position 21,710,333 of record NC_044032.1, on the reverse strand, counting down.
GTGGGGAGGTGAGGATAGTGCTGGGCAGACTTATACGGTCTGTGCCTGTGCCAGAGCCGGTGGTGGGAGGTGGGGCTGGTGGTTGGGAGGCGGGGATAGTGCTGGACAGACTTGTACGGTCTGTGCCAGAGCCGGTGGTTGGGAGGCGGGGCTGGTGGTTGGGAGGCGGGGATAGGGCTGGGCAGACTTATACGGTTTGTGCCAGAGCCGGTGGTTGGGAGGCAGGGCTGGTGGTGGGGAGGTGAGGATAGTGCTGGGCAGACTTATACGGTCTGTGCCCTGAAGAGCACAGGTACAAATCAAAGTAGGGTATACACAAAAAGCAGCAAATATGAGTTATCTTGTTGGGCAGACTGGATGGACCGTGCAGGTCTTTTTCTGCAGTCATCTACTATGTAATCACAAAAGCCAATAGTTACTTTGATGAGAAGTGATAATCCGCAACAGTGTTTGCGCTCCTGAAGCAGGCAATTAATTTCCGCAACACGGTTCTGTGTCGAGTCTGCATGTATTTTGATATTTAATAAATTTACAGCAATCAACCTGTGGATGTTTCTTATGCTTTTTTGTTGATCTAAGTCCCTTTAATACTTGTTTGACCTTGGCGCACAACACCATGACCATTCTACCCCTCCCCCATCGTTCTCTCTTTCACACACTCATGCTCATACATACCCACACACACACACTTACGCTCTTCCATGTGACAGATCTAACTCCAGCACTGTCCACCTTCCTACCCCTTCCAATTCAAGTTATGTCTGCCTCAATGCTAATTCTCTCCTCCTAACCATCTTTCACATCCTTCATCCTCCTGTCCCATTTCTCTCCACTTGATCCCAGCCATCTCCCTTGTACCTCCCCCACCAGGGCTGTAGAGTCAGAGGCAATTTTGAATAGAATGGGAGTCGGAGCCATAGTCGGTAAAAATGTACCAACCAACTCCAGCTTCAAAATTAAAAAAAACATTATAATATATAGTACATTTATCATTTTATACTTATATACATATCTTTGTCTTAGATCTAAAGTTATATTTACCAGTACTTTAGATCCAGAACATAAAGTTTAAACTAAAGCCTAATTTCAGTAGGAATCAGAGTCGGACAATAGAAAAACAGAGGAATCGAAGGTTTGGTGTACTGACTCCACAGCTCCGCTTCCCCCTTTAGTCCCAGTACCCTTCCCTTTCCCTACCACGCTGTCCTCGTAATCAGATCCCACCAGCCTCCAACTGGCATGTCCAATCCCAACATTCTACCTTCCCCAATTCGGCTGGGGCGGAGGGGAGGAGAATCAGCATTGATAGCGTATGGCCAGGACCATGGGCGTAGACTGGGGGGGGGGGCTGAGACGACGACAACGACTTACCCGGGTCGCCAGAAGTAAAAGAAACAAGCAGACACGCTGGTCTCCGTCCGCTTCGCTTCCCTGCCCTCTCAGCGTCCCGACCGAAAGGAAATGACATCAGAGGAAGGCGGGACGCAGACAGAGAGGGCAGGGAAGCGAAGCGGACGGAGACCAGCGTATCTACTTGTTGCTTTTACAACCCCCGCTCGCTCGCGCGACGCCCGTTCACTGCTGGACTGGAAGGCTCCTGATTAGTCCACCACTGTCAGGAAGGAAGCCATGTGGTACATCTCCGTTTCCACTCCCCCGCGCAGCCGTCGCCGTTCACTCAAAACACGGCAAGCAAACCTGCCGTGAGCTGCTGCATCCAAGTCGTCGTTTGGGCTAGGTTTGGTTTAGTGGAAGAACTTGGAGGAGGTGAGTTGCTTTTTGGTGTGGGTTTTTGTCTACATGAAAGTTTTAAAGGAGAAATCTACTTTTCATTGTCAGAATGGAAGGAAGGAAGGGAGAAAGAGCTGGCTTGATATCTCATACATATTCATTATGGTTATTCCCCCAAAAAGCCAGCTCTTTTTCCCTTCCTTCCTCCATATTAGCATATTCATTTGCATATATATATATATATATATATATATATATATATATATGCAAATGAATATGCTAATATGCTCCGCCCCATCCTTTGCCCCCCCAAAATGAAACAGTCAAACTACGCCCATGGCCAGGACCATGAACGGGGTGCTCTTCTGGAATCAAGGATGATAATTGCGTTGGGGCCAGCAGTGCAGTGGTGGGGATCACAGATCCTTCATGGTCTCTGCCCTGTGTAAAATGATTATCCTTCTGCCCCCCCCCCTGCAGACAATCTCCCAGTAAATTCAAGGGGACCCCCTTTCTATGCTTCTCCTTATGTTCCCTAATGTAAGCCTGCTCTCACCACACGGTTCGGACACCAGCTTAACTCTGCATGGGCCAGTACTCAAGACCAGTGCCACGAAACAAAAGTTTCTAGTTTCTTACACATTGAGCTGGGCGCAGGCCCTGGGCCGGACTTACTCCGGTAGGCCATAGGGTGATAAGTCAGGCTTTTATTCTTTACCTTTACTTTCTCCTCCGCTCCTACCCAGAGAAAGACTCCAGTCCAGGTTTTATAATCCAAACACGAACTTTACTTAAACTCTGCAACAGGCGGTTCATCCAAACTTCATGTATTCTGGAGGCAAAAAATTCTTCCAGGTATTAAACAAACCACTTTATATCCTACTAGGTTACTTATTCGAACCCAAGGTTAAGTGCCGGTTCAAGTTTTTGGTGTAAATTGCAATAGTCCATTTGTAAATCTTACGGTATATACATATTTACAGCTCCTCCAGTCCATTGCCCATCCTTTCTTGGTGAAACAACCCAAGGGGCCCTTTTACTAAGCGGCGTGAGCGTCTATGCGCGCCAAAATGTTTAGCCTAAGTTTATAGAACCCATCCAGGACATCCTCTCTTCACACGGGTCCTGGCGGGGGGAGGGGGGGCGGGGTTTAGAGGCAACCAAAGACCATGGGCTCTCCCCTAGGGTTACCATATGTCTGGATTTCCCCGGACACGTCCTCTTTTTGAGAACATGTCTGGGGCGCCCGGGCAGGTCTTGCCCACCCGCCTGTTTGTCCAGATTTCTGGAGATGCAGGTGGGCAGGCAGGCGAGCGGCACTGTGGGTCTCCCCTCCCCTTACTTACTATCTGCCCTGGTGGTTACTTACTATCTGCCCTGGTGGTCTAGTGACCTCTTTGGGGCAGGAAAGAGCCCCCTCTTTCCTGCCCAGAGCGCTGCCTTGCCCTGCATCCTTCTCAGTCTCGGTTCAGGATTCAAAATGGCCGCCGAGAGTTGAAGCGGCCTCGCGAGACTTCAACTCTTGGCAGCCATTTTGAATCCCGAGCCGAGACCGAGAAGGATGCAGGGCAAGGCAGCGCTCCGGGCAGGAAAGAGGGGGCTCTTTCCTGCCCCAAAGAGGTCACTAGACCACCAGGGCAGTAGATAGTAAGTAAGGGGAGGGGAGGGAAATATGTGACATGGGGGGATATGTGACAGGGGGCGGGGCGATGATGTGAAAGGGGCGGGGTGTGGGCGGAACACGTGTCCTCTTTTTAAGAGGACAAAATATGGTAACCCTACTCTCCCCAACAACAATACTCATTAACTCCAAACTCCTCCCCTACTGTCATTCAATGACCAAGAACATTTCCCTCAGCACTTTCCTATAAACAGGTCCCTTGGGGCTGGGCTTCTTACTCTCCCTTTCCATCTACTTCTCTCCCCCCAGTGACTCCAGGAAGGGGTCTCATCAGTTTAGTAATCCCCGTTATAATGGGGGTTTACACTAAAAATAAATCCCCATTATAATGCGGCAGAGTGAGGGTAAGACTAGTACATTCCTGTTCGGTGTATCCAGAGAATTGTTGTGATGTATTCTCAAAATGTACCTAGAAATGCATTCTTCAAGTAAGTAAATGGACGAATGACATTTTGTTAACACAATATACATTTCCAACCCTCATACATAATAAGTCTCAGAGCTCACAGATGTATCCACGTAAAAGAGAATTAATTATGCACCAGAAAAATCTAATCAGTCAACAAACTTCTACTGTACCCAACCTGTAAAGTCTGTGCCAGAGACAGGACTACCTCAGAGACCCTGAGCTGAGTGCCAGGACATTTTGTAACAATTAGCTATTCTCTGTCAGACAATACAAGTTTCCAACCTTTGGTGTCTCTGGCTTGATTTTCTCACTATCTCTTTTTTTCCTCATTCTCTGCTCACCTTTGTTCTTTTTTTCATATTCTCTCTCTCTCTCTCTCGTTTGCTCTGGTGTCCTATTTTCTTTTTTCTACCTTTTTTCACGGAGAGAGTAGTGGATGCTTGGAATGCCCTCCCGCGGGAGGTGGTGGAAATGAAAACAGTAACGGAATTCAAACATGCGTGGGATAAACATAAAGGAATCCTGTGCCGAAGGAATGGATCCTCAGGAGCTTAGTCAAGATCGGGAGGTGGGGCTGGTGGTTGGGAGGCGGGGATAGTGCTGAGAAGACTTATACGGTCTGTGCCAGAGCCGGTGGTGGGAGGCGGGGCTGGTGGTTGGGAGGCAGGGATAGTGCTGGACAGACTTATACGGTCTGTGCCCTGAAGAGCACAGGTACAAATCAAAGTAGGGTATACACAAAAAGCAGCAAATATGAGTTATCTTGTTGGGCAGACTGGATGGACCGTGCAGGTCTTTTTCTACCTTCATCTACTATGTTACTATGTATGTTATGTACCTCATTTCTCTTATATTCTCCTTCCCTTCCTCTTATCTTATTATTGTCTTGGCTTATCCTTCCTTCTCTCCCATCTCATTATACTCTTTTGTATTGCCACTGCTTTTTGTCTCTTTCCTCTTGTTTGTCTTCCATCCCTTGCTCAGTCTTTTTGCCCTAATTTTCTCACGTAATCCCCTGGATTCCGCTTTCCTGCCCTTTCTCCCAAACTCAAGAGCAAGTTATTAAGACTGTAATAGCCATTGTGTGCCTTAAAAAGTCAGAAATCTTCTTGGAGATTTGTATGCTTCTGGTACCTTTCAGTTTCTGTGGGCAGGAGCAAGGCATGGAAATCTATGCGTCCTTTCTTCCCATGATGCCACTGCCATAAAAAGGAATGATAGGTGATGCTAGGTGTCCTGCATTGATTTTATATACAGCTTTGGATGGAGAAATATAAAGAAATTGAGCTAAATGCCAATTATATTGAATAAATAATTATCTTAGAAGTGAGAAAATTGAGAAAATTATGGATTGATGAAGATTATATGCTCTTCCTATGTATTTCTCCGCTCAGGACAATTAGCCTAATGGATGTCAGCATGGGTATCTGATGGATTCAACAACAGATTCATATATTTAATGTTTTTTTTCTGATGGAAAATACTTAAGGAGCTGAGCTTAATAGTCTATATAAATAATTCTCACGTCCAACGTTCTGAAGCTCACTCTGTGGCAGGGAAAGACTGAAGCCCTGCACTGTTGGTAGGCTAGGCTGTCAGCACCACTCACTCTCACTCATAGACCCGCCCTCAGCCACGCCCCATCCAGACTTAATTCACAACCCCAACGTTCTAATGAAGCCAGAAGCATCAAAGTCTGCAACTTCCGTGCTGGTGTAGATCGAGATTTCTCCACGAGTGTATGCCCCGCCCTCGCGTACCAACGTGATGACGTCGAGGGCGGAGCTATGACACTCAAGACTTATGACAACCAATCAATGCACAGCAGCAGCAACAGAAGCCCCCCCCCCTCACGCATCACCAAAAAATCGCTGCTGGACCCCCGCCCTCCTACCCGAGTCCCCGCTTCGGCTGCCTGCCTCCACTCCCCGTCCGCTCTCCCTCACCTGGACCCCGAGTGCACACCATCCTCTCTCCCCGCTCCCTCCCAGTCGCCACTGGACCCGCTGCTCTCTCCCTACCCCCTCCGGAGTCGGCGCTGGACCCCGTACCCCTCACCCACCCTCCTCCACGATGAACACTCGCTGCAGCTGCACGCTCGCCATTCCGCCACCCTCCCTCTCCTCTCCAAGTCCGGGTTCCCACTCTCCGACAGGACAAAGAGGGAGGGCGGCGACACGGCGAGCGACCGGCTGCGGCGACTGTCCAATGTGGAGCAGGCAGGTGAGGACTCAGGGCAGGGGTCAGGGACGGGGTCCACTGGCGACTCGGAAGCGGGGGGGAGGGAAATAGCACCGTCTCCAACTCCACCGCATCCATCATTCCCGTTCACTGGAAACAAAAGAAGCAAACCTATGAGATGCTTCAGGACGTTTCATAGACAGGACTGGAACAGACCCAAGCAAGTGTACGGTAAGCAAGGAAGCCCATTGGCTAATCTCTGTTTCCACTTCCTCACTCAGCCGTCATTGCTATACACTCACAAACAAGCAAACCTAGGAGCTGCTGCTTCACACTGTCGTTTTTCTATTGTTGTTCCATCTGAAAAAACGTCCAGGACAAAAGGAGGGGGGGGACACAGACAGACCTTGCAAGTGGGAGGGAGGGAGGGGGGGCCCTGCAACTGGGAAAAAGGGAGAGAGGGAGGGGGGACCCCCCTGCAACTGCGAGGGAGGGAGAGGGGACCCTGTAACTGCAAGACACACCGGGGGGTGGGGGGAAGACCCTGGAACTGGGAGGGAGGGGGGACCCTGGCACATACTCTCATTCTCACACACACACTCACACCCACTCTCACTCTCTCTCTGTCACACACACACACACACTCGTACATTCACTGTGTCTCACACACACTCTCTCAAACATACACACTCCGAGGAAAACCTTGCTAGAGCCCGTTTCATTTCTGTAAGAAACGGACCTTTTTTACTAGTAGTATAATAAAAAAAGAATGAGTCATGTACTAAGGGTAAATGCATCAGTTACATCAGGTGTGCACCCGCTCTACCAGTATGATAGGGACTGACCCTGCTAGGCTTCATGATCTGGCGACTAAGTCTTTCCTGCCAGCTGAATCGTGACCACCTGTGGCATTTTGATTGATTTTCTTTTTCATTTTCTGTTTTGTTTGCGCCCAACGCTGTCTTATAATCTGTCTGACAATATGGGCCAGGGGCGTAGCCAGACACCTAATTTTGGGTGGGCCTGGGACCAAAATGGGTGGGCAGAGGAATTCTGCCCCATCCCACAGGTGATTTGGTCTCTCCTTCTCTCACCTGCATGCCTTATGGTCTCTCAAACACCCCCCCCCCCCCCCGCGCGCATATACCCAGAAATGTTTAATAATGCCTTCTGTTATATTACTATCATGTATGTATTCCATTACCATGTAACCCCAAATCCTTCTGTAATACCAAACGTCTATTCTCTTCTTATTTCCACTATCCATGATGTATTGTAAGCCACATTGAGCCTGCAAAGAGGTGGGAAAATGTGGGATACAAATGCAATAAATAAAATACCTTTTAAATAGCAGATTTTCACTGTCAGCGAGCAGCAACTTATACACACCGCTCATGTTCCCCCCCCCCCCCCCCCCCCACAAACCTTCCCACTGATGCAACTTCCTGTTTCCGCATAGGTGGGAATACATCAGAGGGAAGGCGGTGGGGCCGAAGCAACCAGTATGTATCAGTCACTGCTTGCTGCGGGCGAAGGTCTGCTATTTACAAGGTATGCAGGAGGGGCAATTGTTGGGAGTTTTCAGTTGGTGAGGCTTGGGAATCCCTGCCAGCCACATCATAGGTGTGCTACTACTGGGTGGGCCTGAACCCTAAGTGGGTGGGCTTGGGCCCACCCTTGGCTACACCACTAATATGGGCAAGCAAAACTATTGTGCATTTCCATGTTAAATACATAGAATAATACATATAGAAAATAATGGTGAGCCTGTAAGTCCACAGGTAGCTGGTCAATTAAAGAGCTACCTTGGTTAATTCCATTTCAAAACCCTAGTCAAAGATTATATATCACAGCAAAGAGCAGTTGGTGGTGAAGTCAAGTGAGGACCTTCTATAACATGTTACCTGTGAGTGGTCAGGTATGTGGGGGAAAAAAACAGTATGTCAGAGATAGGCCATGATCTACTGTGAAAGAACATCTTGGAACACTTCATTAAAAAAGAAGTTCGGAAGACGACTGGATCATTCCAAAGTCTGAATGGCATGTCAGTATGTCCTACAAAAAACAGAAGAAACCAGTCTTCGCAAGGAAATCAACAAGAAACAAAACAGCAAAGATGACCAACAAAAGCAAAAAATATAAAAAAAAAAAAAAAAAAATATATATATATATAAAAGGCAAGACCAACGTTCTATGAAGCCTCCAGCCGGAAGTGTGAAGCGCCAGAGATATCCGGTTTCCCCATGAGTGAAGGAAAACAGCACAGCACGAAATCTCACACAGTGAAGGACTCAGAGGGGGGAGGGGAGAGAGATGCCCTCACTCTCTCTGTAACAAAAACACAGAACTGCAGGAAACTTAACACTGAAGGACTGGACTCGGAGGGGGGAGGGGGAGGGAGAGAGGGCAGGGACACACACTCCCACATGCACACTCTGAAGAAAACCTTGCTAGCCCCAGTTTCATTTGCATCAGAAACGGGGCTTTTTTACTAGTCTCTATATAAAACGCACCTCCAACATTCTAATGAAGCCTCACTTTCCCAACGTTCTAAAGTGAGGCGGCAGAGACCACTTTTTGAACATCAGTGTTTGCCCCGCCCACGCGCTGCTGATTGGCTGTGCCTCAGGTGATGCACACAAAGTACGGTTCCACCTCCCAAACACTCACATGGACTTAGAAACCACCAAGCCTTTGAATGGGACCGGTGCTGCAGAGGAGCAGGAGTGGGACAGCGAAGAAAATGCAGCGGCATTCAGGAAAAAAGAAAACAAACACACACGAGTCCCGCCCCTTCCTGAGGAGGGGGTAGCTACCAGCACGGGGACCAACCGCGAGGAAAGCGCGGACGAAGAACGCCACTAAACAACCACTACATCGCGGACCTTACTCTGCAAGCTGTTCATGCGGTGAGTCTCCAAGCCGGCGTTCAGTGCCTACAACAGAGACTTCCAAACACATGCGCCCTCAGCCCCGCCCCCCTACAGAACGCCACCCACATTCCACACTAAAACCAAACCAACCCCCCCCCCCCCCAAAAAAAAAACACCCAAACGGAAACCTCCGGCGCCCAACCCCCCTAAAAAAAACGGATCACAGCCCACCTGAGTGCCCAGCTGAAATCAGTGCCTACAAGGAGAACTCCTGACACATGCGCCCTCAGCCCCATCCCCCCCTACAGAACACCACCCACATTCCACACTCGAAAAAAACCCATATCTACTCCTACTGCCTGCCTGCAACGGATCCCTCTGGTTTCAACAAAAATACAAGTGCCTACAAATACCACATCAGAGTGCCCTGCTGAATTAAAATTACTGTATCACACTCACACGCAGAGAATCACCCCCTACCAGCCACAAAAAAACCCCACATCTAATATAGACAATCAGCATCACTCACTAACACACATACATACAACCAAACTGCCCACCACCCAAAATGCCACACGCTGCCATGGACAGACAACATCTTGCTTTCACACTCATACACACACACTCCCTCCCCCCAACCCCCTTAATACAAAAACTGAAACAGTAAAAACCTACATCTCTCTCTTACAAACACCCACAGAATCCCATAATCCCCCCCCCCAAAAAAAACCCCACAAACACTCATACAGAACAACCCTACCCCACAAACACCCCCCTACAAACACCCCCCCACAAAATGGCACACACACCCATAGACCCCCACAACCCCCCCTCAAAACCACAAACACTCATACAGACTTTACAACTTAAAAAAAAAACTCTTTTCCTTTTTAAAAAAAAATATGTCCCTTAATATCAAACAGAAAAAGAAAACAAAAAAAAAAAAACCACATGCTAGCGCCCGTTTCATTTGTTTTGGAAACGGGCCTTTTTTACTAGTATATATATAAAACGTCAAAATTTAAAATTAATCATAAAATATGTATTTAAAAGATAAAATCCATCAAAATCAAAAAATTACATAAAAAAGACAACACTTTGGATGTAAAAATGAAGATTCAACTTTATTAGCCAAACTGTAGCAGGGAGAAAGGGACTCGACACAGCTGTGTTTCAGCCGTACTGGCCTGCGTCAGGAGTCTTCTCTGCCGTCTGTTGATTATTAATTCAATAAACTGAAGCTATAGTGCTCAATTGTACTAGAAACAAAGTTGTTGAGCGGAGAAGAGTTTGCATAGATCAGAGACACTGCTCTAACATAGTAACATAGTAACATAGTAGATGACGGCAGAAAACGACCTGCATGGTCCATCCAGTCTGCCCAAGACAAACTCATATGTGTATACCTTACCTTGAATTTGTACCTGTCCTTTTCAGGGCACAGACCGTATAAGTCTGCCAAGCAGTATTTCCCGCCTCCCAACCACCAGTCCCGCCTCCCATCACCGGCTCTGGTACAGACCGTATAAGTCTGCCCTCCCCTATCCTAGCCTCCCAACCACCAACCCCTCTTCCCCTCACCTGCTCCGCCACCCAATTTCAGCTAAGCTTCTGAGGATCCATTCCTGCTCTGATCTTCTCCACTCAACAACTTTGTTTCCAGTACAATTGAGCACTATAGCTTCAGTTTATTGAATTAATAATCAACATACGGCAGAGAAGACTCCTGACGCAGGCCAGTACGGCCGGATCACAGCTGTGTCGAGTCCCTTTCTCCCTGCTACAGTTTGACTAATAAAGTTGATTCTTCATTTTTACAACCAAAGTGTCGTCTTTTTTATGTAATTTTTTGATTTTGATGGATTTTATCTTTTAAATACATATTTTATGATTAATTTTAAATTTTGACGATTTATATATATATATATATATATTTCTTATTTTTATATTTTTTGTTTTTTGCTTTTGTTGGTCATCTTTGCTGTTTTGTTTCATGTCAGTATGTCCACAATTAATAAATAACAGAATAGGTGTGAAGATCTGGAGAGAGCCAAAGATAAAACCAAAGAAATGTTTTTGAACACGTGGAAACTCATTTTTTAACAGGGCACCATTGTCTTTGCTGCCTCACTCTCCTTCCCTTGCCCCACGTGTTCCAGTATCTCCCCCTTCTCTCCTCCTTCCCTGTTCAGCTTTGTCCCTTCTTCCTCCTCCCCGCCCCCTGTGAATCTGCTGCTTTCCCTCAAGCCTGTTCTGGTCCCACAGCTCCTTCCCAGCGCAGTCACTGTGAGCACTGCTTCCAGCCAGGCTCTGCCCCCTCTTTGGAGGAAGAATATGGGTGGAAAGGTGAGAAATGGAGAGGTAGACTAGGTTAATGCAGTGGATTGAGTTCCTGGGGTGCTGAGCTCTAGTCCTACTACAGCTCCTTCGTAAGTTACTGAACTCTCCGTTTTCCCAGATACAAAAAAAGTATTAGATTGTGAGCCCACTAGGGACAGAGAATACCTGCATAGAAGACTAGATTCTATATACCAGTGATGGCGAACCTGTCAGAGACCGAGTGCCCAAACAGCAATCCAAAATCGAATTATTTATCGCAAAGTGCCATTCCCCCTCCCGTTGTCCCCCTCCCCTTCCCTCCTCCACCTCCCTTCGAGTTCCAGGCTCCCTCCCTCCCAGTTCCAGAGTCGGCCCTCCCTCCCTCCCCCTGAGTTCCAGGGTCCCCTCCTCCCCTCTCCCTCCCAGTTCCAGGGCCTCCCCTCTCCCTCCTAGTTCCAGGGCCTCCCCTCTCCCCCCCCCTCCGAGTTCCAGGGTCGTTTGTGTCTCCCTCCCTCTCTCCTTCCCTTCCTTCCTCCCTCCCTCCCTCCCTCCCTTTGAGTTCCAGGCCCCCTCCCTCCCTCCGTCTGAATTTTAAAATCTCTTGACTTACCTCGTCGGGGTAAGGCCTGGGACTGAGAGGGCCCAACTTCTTCAGCTGACACTCCAACAGGCACCGCAGGCAGCCATCACACACTGGCTGTTCGGCTGTGCAGCCGCTCCTCCTCTCACGTCGCCCCTGGAGTAGAACCCCGGAGGAGCGCAGTGACGTGAGAAGCGAGAGGAGGAGTGGCTGCAGAGCCGAACAGCCAATGCGTGATGGCTGCATGCGGTGCCGCACTTCCTTTTAAAAAAACATTTTTGCTTTTTCTTTTTGTAGCGGCCACTGCTGCGAGTGCTGCCATTATAGGCAGCTCCACTGTGCTCCAGAATGAAGGATGGAGGGAAAGTGGCTGGGCGCGCGTGCCCTCTCTGGCACGGGTGCCATAGGTTTGCCATCACTGCTATATACCATTCATAAATAATTAGCACTAAAACAAAATATACCTAAATTTAGGCACATGTGACAAAGTACACATCCCATCACCAAATACTAGCTCCCCTGGGATAGAGAAGGTATTTCCAGCCAAGTATAGGAAGACCACTTGGGTTTAGTCCATTACATTATATTCGGGGTAAATTCCTAGGATCCTGCTGGGGTAGTGGTAGTTCAAGGATAGAGAGTACATGGGAGGTGGCAGGGACAGACTAACCCAGTCCTGAGAGGCAATGGAGTGGATTAGTATCATGAGAAGAATCTGTGGAAGATATAATGTTGACTGGAACAGTGATTTGCATGCTTATTTGCATGTGTGCTGCCTTCTGAGCTCTTCACCTGCTTCAAGTCCTCTGCTCCTTTGTAGATTGGGAGAGCAGTTTCCAGCACTCAGAACAGGGAAAAAGCGGCCTCTGTAAAGCAGATACTATATATCTGACAGTGCTGGGGCATATATCTGGTTTACGGACAACTGACTGCTCCCAGTTAAGAAAGCAATGTATATATGAAGGCAATAGATGTGGAAATATCTTGAATGTATTTGAAGACTCCTGTAATATTACAGTGTTCCAGTAAAGTTGAGTCTGCATTTCATATAGAAAGAGGAGAGGAGCCCCCATCATCCTAACGAAGGTAGCAAAGTGAAATCATAGTGGGACAGGCCTCAGAAGTGGTGCAGAAAAAGATAAAAGAACCCTAGCCGCTGATCGAATGTAGCGCATCTCCCCAACTGAATCGGAAAGCAGGCCAGACAAAAAAACCACTATACTGCAAAGGGTGGAAAAAGTGCCAAATCAGAGGATAGGATCCTTACTCCTTACGGGACAAATCTCTACCAAGGTCATAGAGGAAACGGAAGGGAAGACCTGAAAATAGAAGGTCTGACACTTGCAGGATTGTCCAAGTTGCAATTGGTGCCTACGACCTTGGACCCAAGAGCAAAAGTCCACGATTGACTGTCCTCGAACCACATCAACACTCCAACATACACTCATCTTCATACATTCACACACTAAATGGCACAATTACCAGTCGACTGGAGAAAAAGAAGCAGAGCATAACTTGGTACCATATCATAAACACCCACAAATTCATATACCCTCTTCCTTCATCATTCTCATACTTTTACACGTACACTCCTTCTTTACTTCATGAACTTAGTCCAGATAAACCTCACTTCATAAAAAACATTACCCCTAACAGCACGCCACTCTCCCCCATGAGTTCATTCTTAGAAGTCATTTAGCACACAACAGATCACATAGGATCCCCTGAGAGAGTGCAAAACTGAAGGCACTCGCTATTACACAAAGAAGCCAGAATGAACGTAATGAAATTACTCCTAGGAATCTACTCCTTAACATTGGTCCAAATACTGTTACCCACACCTCTCGATGATTATAACACCATACCAATACTACGCAGCCAATTCAGGATTACCAGACATATCAACCTCAACCAAACCAGCAACAGAACATACAATAGCAAATGATTATCCCACAAACAAACTGCACAACCAACACAAAAAAGCTCTAATAAATCCAAATCGACATACAAACGACAACTACCATTACGGAAGATCCATACCTTACAATTCAAATAGGTTACATCAATGCCAGATCAACAGTAAACAAAACAGAAATTATAAAAGATTGGATCACATTGGAAACCTTAGATTTACTCTTCATCAGCGAGACCTGGATCCATGACCAAAAAGATCCCATAATACTGGACCTCTGCCCTCCGGGATACAACATTACACACTGGACCAGAATAGGTAAAAGAGGTGGAGGCATTGCCATAATCTACAGATCCCATCTCACTTTAGAAACCACTGCTGAATCAATCACACCTCAACTAGAAATTGCCTCAATCAGATTGCAACATAAAAGTGTATCCGGCAATCTAAATTGCGTCCTATTCTACAGACCGCCAGGCACTTGGAGCAAAACATATATAACCCTACTGGATTTCATATCGGCCACTTGTACATCTAACTCAAACATACTAGTCATTGGGGACATAAACCTTCATTTAGAAGACCCAAACTCAACTGGTGTCCAAGATTGTAAGGAATTCTTCCAACTATGGGATTTCGAATGGCCACATCCGAATGCCACCCACAGAAAAGACCACACACTTGACCTGCTAACCCATAAATTCACATCAAACCAAATCATTAAAGTCATTGACCACAAATGGACGGAAATTCCATAGTCAGATCACTTCAAATTAAATCTGACCCTACATTGGCTGAAGAATGGGCATCTCAAAGCTGATGAAAAAAAAGCTTACCAAACAAGAGGTAAAGTGGACACAACTGCATTTTGGCAATCTACTACTACTACTTAACATTTCTAAAGCGCTACTAGGGTTACGCAGCGCTGTACAATTTAACATGGAAGGACAGTCCCTGCTCGAAGAGCTTACAATCTAAAAGACAAATGTACAGTTAATCTGAAAGGTCAGACAGATTGGGGCAACCTATATGTTCGAAAGGTTAGGTTCTGAATGCAGCATTGAAGAGGTGAGCTTTAAGCAAGGATTTGAAGATGGGTAGGGAGGGGGCTTGGCGTAGGGATTCAGGAAGATTGTTCCAGGCATAGGGTGAGGCAAGGCAAAATGAGCGGAGCCTGGAGTTGGCAATGGTGGAGAAGGGTACTGAGAGGAGGGATTTGTCGTGTGAGCGGAGGTTGCGGGCAGGAACGTAGGGGGAGATGAGGGTAGAGAGGTATTGAGGAGCAGCAGACCGGGTGCACTTGTAAGTAAGGAGGAGAAGCTTGAATTGGATGCGGTATCTGATCGGAAGCCAGTGAAGTGACTTGAGGAGAGGGGTGATATGAGTATATCGTTTCTGGCGGAATATAAGACGTGCGGCAGAGTTCTGAATGGATTGAAGGGGGGATAGATGGCCAGTGAGGAGCAAGTTGCAGTAGTCGAGGCGAGAGGTAATGAGAGCGTGGACGAGAGTTCGGGTGGTGTGCTCAGTGAGGAAAGGGCGAATTTTGTTGATGTTGAAAAGGACAACAATTGGTCTATTCCATCAACTATCTTGCAGATTGGGAATTGAGATATATCACTGTTCTAAATGAATTAGCTCCTTTACGAACAAAAACCATTCATAAACCAAACAGGACCCCATGATTCAACGAAAATGTGAAACAATTAAAATCTAGAACCAGACAACTCGAACAAGCCTGGAGAAAAAACAAAAACGATCAAAATCTAAACGCTTGGAAAGAACCACATAGAAAATACAAATATGAAATAAAAAAATCCAAATGGAACTACTATAATGAACAACTTGCCAGGTCGGGTTTTTAGGATTTCCACTGTACCTTATAGGTGTCCTCGGCGCCTGCAGTGATTCATTACTGCTGCCTGTGCCAGCCCCACAGTCTTCCATTGGCCAGGTCCCGCCCTTGCTTTCATCATTTCCTGTCTGGCGGGACCCGGCCGATGGAAGCCTTCGGAGCTGGCACAGGCAGCGATAATTGAATCACTGCAGGCACTGGGGACGCCTGTAAGGTACACCAAGGAGGGACAGGGTTCAGCGACGGGTGGGCAGATGCTAGGACTCCGTGGAGGAGGAGAGATGTTGATGTGAGGTAAGTGAAAAAAAATCTTTAATTTTATTTTATATTTCCGTGGGGGGGAGGGGGTCTGTGGAGTGCTGTTCTGTGCCGTGGAAGGACCCATCTCAGTTAGCTCTGGGCCCATCCAAAATACTGGGTCTGGCTACACCGGTGGACCTGTTAACAGGTAGAATACAGAAGTGTGCGTGTAGATTAACATATTTTTATTTATTTATTTATTTTTATTTGTTACATTTGTATCCCACATTTTCCCACCTATTTGCAGGCTCAATGTGGCTTACATAATACCGAGAAGGCGTGTGCCAGGTCTGGTAAAAGAAACAAATACAAGGTGATGTGGACGAGTAAGATACATGTGTTTCAAATACAAAGGGGGTCGAGGAGAGTGAAGGTTATAAAGTGTCCATTACGAGCTTTGTTTTTGCTTTGTTATTTTAATTTTAATTTTATTTATTTATTTATTGCATTTGCATTTGCATTCCACATTTTCCCACCTCTTTGCAGGCTCAATGTGGCTTGCAATACATCATGAGTGCTGGAAATATGTTACAAAATAGACATTTAGGCCCAGATGCATCAACCATACGTTAAAAAATCAAAATCGTAAAAGTCCTTACCGAAGTTGAAAAAATGAAGAATGCACTAAAAACAGAAGTCCCACATGTTCGGTTCGGTATTTGAAAGTCGAATGCATTACAGAAGTGTAATCCCCGTCGTTAATCTGCCCGTAAAGCATGCGCAGAGCAGCCAAGCGTTATGCTGGCTGCTCTGCGCATGCCACAAATGTCAAACCCAAAACAAAAAAAAAAAACCACGTTGAAAATAAAAGGGGCAAAGGCGCTCGTCAGGAGCGTCCTGTATGGACGCCCTTGCCCCCCCCCCCCCTGAGGTCGCCGCTGCTCCCCGCTTCCGCATGTATTTAATAAAAAATAAAAACAAAAATCCAAAGTTTAGCAGCCCCGGTCCCCCTCCCTTCCTGTCTCTCTCTGTTTCTCCTCCCATAGCTCTGCCTCCCGGCATCCTCCGCCCCCATGCCCCGCCCCCCTGAGGTCATCGCCGCCGTTCCCCCCTCTACCGGACCCCCCTCCGCTTTACCGGCCCACGCAGTGCCTCTCACCTCTGTGTGAAGGCGCTGCACGGGCAAGAGCAGCTGATCTGCGATCAGTGCTGCCTTCTCCAACGTCCCTCTGTTCTTCCTGGCCCCGCCCTCCTCTGAGCGCCTTTGCCCCCTCCCAGTCCTTTTTTGATTTTGTTTTTGTTTCCTGCGGGGAGCCAAATGTTTGTGTTGTTTATTTTGTTTTTCAACATGCCAGCTTGGAATTTTAAGGTACAGGGGGAAGCGGGGAGATGACAGCTCAGGCCTTAACGACAGGTCTGAGCTCACGTTAAATTTCTCACGGTAAATGATTTGTTGCAATCGTCAGTATGGTTAATGCATTCCGAGTCGCCCACATTTCAATGGTAGTTACTCATTTGCATTCCGTTTTCGTTAGCTGCTAGCGTCGTCGGAAAATGGCCTTTAATGCATGCTACGTTTCAACATTTCCTCGTTAGAGGGTCGTTAAAGGGTCATTAAAGTTTTGTGCATTTGGGCCTTAGTGTTATAGAAGGATCTTGGACAACATGATAATGAAAAAACATAATAGCAGTATAACAAGCCACACCCCCAGCAATGCCTACAGTTCAAGTATAAATGTATAGGCGTACTTTTACGCCTGATCAAAACCTATGAAAGCCACTATCTACCCACCTATCTACTACTACTACTATTTAGCATTTCTATAGCGCTACAAGGCATACGCAGCGCTGCACAAACATAGAAGAAAGACAGTCCCTGCTCAAAGAGCTATGTAATAAAAGTGAGCCAAGTATAGGACAATCAAGCCATTGTGACATCACTGATGAGGTTGGCTCTTATTGGTGGCCTGAGGCATTATGACATCACAATATCAGCTCTGATTACAAGAGACTACTACTACTACTATTTAGCATTTCTATAGCGCTACAAGGCGTACGCAGCGCTGCACAAACATAGAAGAAAGACAGTCCCTGCTCAAAGAGCTTACAATCTAATAGACAAAAAATAAATAAAGTAAGCAAATCAAATCAATTAATGTGAACGGGAAGGAAGAGAGGAGGGTAGGCGGAGGCGAGTGGTTACAAGTGGTTATGAGTCAAAAGCAATGTTAAAGAGGTGGGCTTTCAGTCTAGATTTACCACTTATATACTATAATGACTTTCTGAAATTATTCTACTTTCTCAAAGTCCCCTCTACTATCCAGAAACGGCCTCAAAGTTATCAGGTTTCTTCAGAGATGGTTGTCACTTCCATTACCAAGGTTACTAGAGGACATTTAACATAACATCTCTGTGGGTTTGCAGCTTAATTCTGTTTAAATAATTACACAGTTGATCAATTTTGACAAGCAGAGAGAGGAATTGTCTGGAAGAGCATACAATGGAGCTACGTTGAACAGCTGTCTCCTTTACTTTCCCCCTTTTTATAACATTTTCTCCCCGGGGATTCTTCCCATTGTTTCGCTAAAGGGACAAGACAAGGTTTTGCAGCGTCTCACGAAAGACGCGGTCCCCTCCTCCCTCTCCTGATATGATATATCTGTCAGTGGATTTTCTTCTGACATAAAATCCATACCTTTCTCTGGTCAGCTCTCTGCAAGAGAGAGTGGCAGTAGAAGAGCTGAAATATTTCAGACAAAGGATGAGTTCAAGTGTACAAGGAAACCGGAGCTTCAGCTTAAGCACCTGTTTATCTCTCTCAGCTTGAAAGATCGAGTTTAAGCACCTGTTTATCTCTCTCAGCTTTGGAGATTCTGTTTTTTTTACCAGAACAAAGATGTTAAAAATAAGATAGATGGGGGGGGGGGGGGGGGGGGGGGGGGGAGTAGGTAGGCTGATGATGTGTCTTTCTTCTGCCCAGGGGTATCTACAACATTGCCAGATTGTCACAGTGTGAAGACTATTGTAATACTTTGCTGTAGTAAAATCCATACTACTGGGGGACAGTGTTACGAAGCTATCTAGAGTTACAGTAATTCAGTGTCATTTTTGTAGGCTTACTGAATATGATGTAAACGATCTGAGATACTGGCAGGCAGACAGGGTTCATTCTAAGGGCCGCCGAGAGACCGAACCAGGCCCGGGGCAGGGCCACCACTGCTGCCGCCCCAGGATTGCTGCTGCCGCCGCCGCCCCCCCCCCCAGGATCATCGCTGCCGCCCCCCCCCCCCCCCCCCCCGGCTGCAATCCCACATACCTTGGCTGGCAGGTGTCCCCAGGACCCGCTAGCAGAAGAAGCCTTCCTCCAGTGTTGTTCTTCACTACGCCGCACTGACTGCCCTGCCCCTGCGGCTGCTTTTCCCCTCACGTTGCTCATGCTCAATTTCATCAAAACCGAGCATGTGCGATGTGAGGGGGAAAGCAGCTGCAGGGGCAGGGCAGTCAATGTGGTGTAGTGAAGAACAGCACTAGAGGAAGGCTTCTTCTGCTAGTGGGTCCTGAGGGGACCCCCGACAGCCAAAAAAGAAGCCCCGAAGCCCTGAGTCTGCTCCTCCCCAGCCTCTAAGGGGGGGGCCAGCACTGGAGTTTTCTCTCTCCTGCTCCTGATGGGACGCAATCACCCGGGTCCCATCAGGAGCAGGAGATAGATAGACCCCCCCGGTGCTGAGCCTCCTTTGGAGGCTGGGCCCGGGGGAATCAGCGGCCCTACTCATTCTTCCCTTAGGTGAATTGGTAGCCCCCTACTATAGAGATGCTAAGTTGACCAGTTCCAGGCTGGAGATTTTTTGGCCAGTCCTGGATTTCCGACCATTCCATCTTGGTGCATTATGGGACCTCCAGCACTGATTTCAATGGGTAGGATCAAGCACTACGAATCCCACACTGCTTTGGAATGTAAGTTCAAAACCAAGACTGGCCAAAAAATCTTCGGCCTGGAACTGAGTAACTTGGCATCTCTGCTAGTGCAACGATTTTAGGAGTGGCAACTCTATGGCTCCAAAAAAAGGAGGACAGATTGAGCCAATGGAAGCAAAACCCGGACTGGATCAATTTGTCCTCCTTTTTCTGGAGCCATATGGTAACCCATCCTCCAGGCTGAATTGTGCCAATTTCACTGTGAAGCCCAACACAAAAATGTGGTGATCTTGGTGAACTGATAACAGTGTACCTATATCCTGTGCCCCCACCCTTTTGCTGGTGTCATGGTAGCAGGTAAAGACCTTCACGGTCCATTTATTCTGCCTAATAAGGCGGCCAGAGCCGCACCTGCCACTCCATGCAGGTTACTCTCCGTCATGATCAAATACTGGGCATGCTGCATATGTGACTGCAGCCTTATGCTGCAGACCAGACACGGAGGTTTAAGCTTGAATGTGCTCAGGTAACATGTATTGCATGGGATAAACACAAAGGAATCCTAGTGAGAAGGAATGGATCCACAGAAGCTTAGCGAAGTTTGGGTGGCAACACGGTGGGTAACTGGGAAGCAAAGCTAGTGCTGGGCAGACTTCTACAGTCTGTGCCATGAAAATGGCAAGGACAAATCAAGGTCAGGTATACATATAAAGTAGCACAAATGAGTTTATCTTGTTGGGCAGACTGGATGGACCGTACAGGTCTTTTTCTGCCGTCATCTACTATGTACTTGCAACAGAGGAGTACAGGAACTGAGCTTGTGTTAACATCCGTGTCAGCCTTTCATGTGCACTTGGCAATACCGTTTGCAGGGAGTCTTTGTGCTAGCCATGGCCTCCACTGGTGGCAGCTTGTTCTCATACCAGATCCTGGACCATCACTGGTAGGAGACAGTGAGTCGGGAAGGGAAGATCTTAGGTGAATTCTGCTACATGGGTGTAGCTAGGAGTTGAGGGTATGAGCTACTGTGGGGTTAAATCTACCCTTAGGGGCCTACTGATGTGACTTTTCATAAAGAGGCAGCCAGGGTAGGAATGTGGAAGATGGAGAGTGGAGGGGATGGAACCTTTTTGGGTACTGGTGTATCAGTTTCATCGGAGATGAAGGGTGAGGGTTGGTCCGGGAGGGACTGCGGATGGGGGTCTATTTTTTTATACCTCCCTCCCCAGGCTCTGTGAGAGATATTTGGTTGATGTTCCTGGCTGCAGCAATGTAAATAAATAATATACCAAGTCATCACTAACTCGCATCGCTGAGGGTCCTGTGAATTAGTGAATCCCAAGGTCAATTTCCCTGTGGTAAAACAGCCCACAGATCACTTTTATCTGAGGTTAGGATATAGGGGTTTGTATTTTCCAATGACCTGCAACATTATTGCAACCTGCAAATACAAAATGTTATCACTGGTCTACCAAAGCCATGCTATTATCATAAAAATATGCATAGGTGCCCTGCCAAACCTGAATGGAACGAAAGAGCACATCTAGGAGCTGCTGGGACATCAGGCAACCCATTGTAGACATACCAAGTCTACTACTACTACTACATATCATTTCTAAAGCGCTACTAGACGTACGCAGCGCTGTACACTTGAAAATGAAGAGACAGTCCCTGCTCGACAGAGCTTACAATCTAATTAGGACAGACAAACAGGACAAATAAGAGATAAGGGAATTTCTAAGGTGGGGATGAATAAGGGTTAGGAGTTAAAAGCCACATCAAAAAGGTGGGCTTGCAAGGGCAGGCTTCTGTTTCTGTGAGTCTGCAGGACGTCAGACTCACAGAAACAGAAGCCTGCCCTTGCAGATCAGCAATGCAGCCGCGCAGGTTTCTGTTTCTAGATTTTAGGCGGTCCAGTACTACTAGTACTACTACTACTACTTATCATTTCTATAGTGCTACTAGACGTACACAGCGCTGTACACTTGAACATGAAGAGACAGGTCAAATAAGGGATAAGGACAAAGAATAGCAAGATTCCGGAATCCCAAAGAGTAGCAAGATTCCGGGCTGAATCCCAAAGAGTAGCAAGATTCCGGAATCCCGATGACTACTACTACTACTTATCATTTCTATAGTGCTATTTGACATACGCAGCGCTGTACACTTGAACATGAACAGACAGTCCCTGCTCGACAGAGCTTACAATCTAATTAGGACAGACAGACAGAACAAACAAGAGATAAGGGAATATTAAAGTGAGGATGATAAAATAAGGGTCCTGAACAAAGTGAATAAGGGTTAGGGGTTAAAAGCAGTCACAGGCATAATCTGTTTGCCCCCCCCCCCCCCCCCCCACACACACACATTTGCCCCTCTTCTCCACCGCACACAATGAAATTCCCTCCTCTCACTCACTGGCTCCCTGCTCCCACCTTCTCCCTCACCCTCCTCATGATCTGGCATTTCTCTCCACCTCTCTTCCCCTTCCTTTCCTCCCTTCTGCGATCCGGCATCTCTCACTCTTTCTGCCCCTCACCCCTTGCAGTCCTTCAAACTTGCTGTAGGTAGCCAGCAATGGCAACACTCAAAACAGGCTCCAGCAGGCCTATAGGATTTTCCCTCTGCCATGCCCCACCCCTCTGATGCAATTTCCTGTTTCTGGTGGGCAGGACACAGCAGATGAAAGGCTCAACATGCTGACCAGCCTGTCTTGAGTGCTGCCTACTTGACCTGTGGCAAGTTATAGGACAGGAGAGGAAGTGATGCTGGGATCTGGGGGGAGGAAATGATAATTTGGCTGTGGTTTATTAGAATACTAGTAAAAAAAGGCCCGTTTCTGTGAGCAATGAAACGGGCGCTAGCAAGGTTTACCTGCAGCAGTGTGGGGAGGGTGCAGGACGGCAGCGTGGCAGGGAGGGCGCAGGATGGCAGCATGGCAGCGAGGGGAGGGTGCAGGCGGGTAGTTGTTTTTTTGCGGGCGGCAGCTTCAGGGTCCCGGCGCATCAGGTGTTCGGACGGCACTCCTCCCCCTGCGTAGCTCGGTGTTTGTCGCTGTGCGTCGGGGGGGGGATGGAGGCCCTGCGTAGTCCGCTGTTTCTAGCAGTGCGTCGGGGGGGTAGTGTCGGAGGGCGGTGGAACTGGCGATTGGCTGAATGTCATAGCCCCGCCCTCCACGTCATCACGTTGTGACGCGAGGGCGGGGCATACACTCATGGGATCTTGCAACTACAAATTTGCATTTAGAATGTTGGGGTTGTGAATTATGTGTGGATGGGGCGTGGCTGAGGGCGGGTCTATGAGTGAGCGTGAGTGGTGCTGACAGCCTAGAAGAGGGCTTCAGTGTTTCCCTGCCACACAGTGAGGTTCTGAACGTTGGAGGTGAGAATTATTTATAAAGATGCTATGCTGACATGACTAACTGGCAGTTCCCAGTGGTTTACAATAATCCAGAAAAGGAAAGGAACTACAAAATCGATAGGAAAGTGGATAGATCAAGTATTCAAAGGGATGAGGGGAAAAAAGGGGGGGGGTGGAAAGCCAGTGTAAAGAAGGAGAAGGAAAGAAGGTAAGGATGGATTAAATAGGGGGGAAAGGAAGAGGGCAGGAGCAGTTGGTCCCAACAGTTCAGGCTGTGGTGAAAGCCATTGTAAACAGCCAGGCCTTTAATTTGGATTTGAAATTCATAAATGAAATTTCTAAATGGATATCTAGCGGGAAGGAGTTCCAATTATGCTGGAACCTCCGGCAGAAAGAAAAAAAGGGAGCGATACTGGATCTGTAGGGGACAGTGTGGAACAGGAGAGAGAGAGATGGACTGTGGTTTTCCTGGGAAGGGGGGAGAGGGAGAAAGAACAAGGAAAGAGAGAAGGAAAGTTATTGGCCCTAAGAGGGAGAGGGACTGGAGGGTAGGAAGAGAGATGGAGATATGCTGGCCCTGGAAAGGGGAGGAGGAGGCAGTGATGAAGAAGTGCAAGAGAAAAATGCAGGAAGATTGAGGGGTAAGGCTGAACATGTGGGGGGATAGGGATTGTAAGCAGGTACCTCTAGGTGCAGCCAAGGATAGAACAATCTCCTCCAGCCACAGGCTCCTGGTACAGTCAAGAAATAAATGTCCACCCGCAACTTCAATCTTAAAGACTTTATTCCATGCAGGTTTCTAGTAGACCTGATACACAGTTCCAACAGCAGCATTCACCTTCAATCTTAAGCACATGTAAGCCACATGAAAGTGTGTGGCAAATAGTCCCCTTTAAGCAGTAGGCTATCAGCACATACCAGGATTCAATACAGGCTCACAGTCAGCTCCAGTCTGGGCTCTTTATCCAGTGCACAATAAACAGTTCAATTCCAAATAGAAGCAGTTCCTTCAGTTCATCATCACAGTTAAATCACAAAGCAGCAGTTTCTACCTTCTACTCTCTTTACCTTCAGGATAGTTCAGTCTTTAGGGACTCCTCATACCCAAGGGATTTCACTCTGCATCAGCTTCACTGGTAATTTCAATACTTTAGGGACCTCCCTTACCCAAGGGATTTTCAGCCTGCAAATACTTTTGGGACTTCCTCACACCCAAGGGATTTCAGCCTGCTTCAGTACTTTAGGGACCTCTCTTACCCAATGGTTTTCAGCCTGCAACTGCTTCTCTCTCTCCTATGACTCCTTCCCACCTGCCTAATCAATCCCTGGCTTCTGCTCTCACAACCAATCATTCTCCTTCCATTACCAGCTGAGTTAAGCATTAGACTAATGATGAGCTCCTGCACACAGGATTTCCTAACTCTCTTTCCCCCTAGTTGCAGCCAATCTACACATCCTGCCAGCTTACACCCATCTCTTCCCCTATTGCAGCTAGGAGTCCAGTCCGGGTTTCTCATCTCACCCCCTGGCTCCTTGCCTGCAATGCCTTCTGGGACTTGTATTTCAAACTGACACTGCCTTAACCCAACTATCCTGGATGTGACTTTATCACAGGATACAGAGAGGCAATGCTGGACATATGGGGGACATAGATGCTGAACATGAGCAGGGGCATCGGGACACCAAAGATGCTGGATATTTGGGGGACACGGGAACACAGAACATATAGTAGCATAGTAAATGATGGCAGATAAAGACCTGTACGTTCCATCCAGTCTACCCAACAAGATAAAATCATTTTACATGGTATGTGATACTTTATATGTATACCCGAGTTTGATTTGTCCTTGCCTTTCTCAGGGCACAGACCGTAGAAGTCTACCCAGCACTGTTCTTGTACTAAGTTCTGACTCTAACGTCAAAGCCCCTTAAAATTTACTCTCCAGCCCATCCCTATCTATTCAGTCACAATCAGGGCATAGACCGTAGAAGTCTGCTCAGCTCCCATTTTGTTTCCCCAATTACCAGCGTCACCACCCAATCTCCGCTAAGATTCAGCGGAACCATTCCTTCTAAACATTCCTCGCATCACCTTATGCCTGGAACAGACTTCCCGAGCCCATACGCCATGCGCCCTCCCTGCCTATCTTCAAGTCCTTACTCAAAGCCCATCTCTTCTCCCTTGCTTTTGGCGCCTAACACTGACTACAGAGTTTGTAACCTCTAGATTGTAAGCTACCTACACTGACTACATAAGTTGTAAGTTACCTACACTGACTACATAGTTTGTAACCTTTAGATTGTAAGCTCTCTTGAGCAGGGACTGTCCTTCCCCATGCTAAAATTGTACAGCGCTGCGTAACCCTGGCAGCGCTATAGAAATGCTAAGTAGTAGTAGTAGTAAACAGGATTCCTTTGTGTTTATCCCACGCAAGTTTGAATTCCATTACCGTTTTCATCTCCACCACCTCCCGCAAGAGGGCATTCCACATATCCACCACCCTCTCCTTCCTGACATTACTCCTGAGTCTGCCTCTCTTCAACCTCAATTCATGTCCTTTAGTTCTACCGCCTTCCCGTCTCCAAAAAGGTTCATTTGCGGATTAATACCTTTCAAATATTTGAACGTCTGTATCATGTCACCCCCCGTTTCTCCTTTCCTCTAAGGTATACATGTTCAGGTCAGCAAGTCTCTCCTCGTACGGTGTGCAACGCAAATCCCATACCATTTTCATAGCTTTTCTTTGCACCGCTTCCAGTCTTTTTACATCTTTAGCAAGATACGGCCTCCAAAACTGAACACAATACTCCAAGTGGGGCCTCACCAACGACTTGTAGAGGGGCATCAACACCTCCTTTCTTCTGCTGGTTATGCCCCTCTCAACGCAGCCCAGCATCCTTCTGGCTACGGCCATCGTCTTGTCGCATTGTTTCTTCACCTTTAGATCCTCGGACACCAACACCTCAAGGTCTCTCTCCTGAGTGGAGCTTACTAATCTCTCCCCTCCTACTCGGTATCTCTCTTTCGGGTTTCTGCACCCCAAGTGCATCACTCTACACTTCTTGGCATTAAATTTTAACATAATAACTAAACAACAAGACCCCGCTTATATTTTTTAGTTTATTTATTTATTTATTTATTTATTATTTATTATTTTAGTTTATTTAGTTTTAGTTTTTTATTTACTTAATCCCCACACATTTGTTTTCTTATATATTTGTTGTATACAGTGTCAATGAAAAGTTTCGACCTACCTAATACATCATAGTGCTAACTCTCTAATAATCCACCTTAGAGTCCAAGCATAAGAACAGCCCACCCCTCTTCACCACACCCAGTCTATGCATAAGAAACTGCTTCATCACCTGCGTGGATCTAACTACATCTGAATAAATCCACACATAACAATCCATAAAGAAATAGTCTTGACTTAAAAAAAAAAAAAAAAAGAAAACCTTAAGCAAGCAGGGCCCTTCTCAGGGTCCAGAATACATGTGATTTACAAGGTAGAGGTGGATTCTGCGCCCGAGTCCGATTTTTCAAAAATTCCGTTTGCTTTAAACTGTTCATCATCAATTGATTAAGTTGGTCTGAGTCTTCCGTGTCGTGTCCTTCCTCCTAGCCTGAAGCAAAGGAAAGGTTTTACACAGTGGGGACTGACTCAGAAGGAACCTCTAAAACACTGAGCACATTTTTAAAATACATTTGTACTGGTGAAACAGATGGAACAGGACAAAAGTTTAACAGTCCTAAGTTTCGCCAACCTGTGGCTTAGCCACGGGTGGGCCCAGACCACCCATTTTAGACTCAGGCCCACCCAACAGTGGCACAGCAGCAATGTGGCTGGTAGGGATCCTCAGATCCCACCAGCTGAAGACTCCCAGCATCCCTCCCCCCCCCCCCCCCAGGAGATCGGGGGGTCATTAGCTTCAGTCCCCCAACCCCCCCGGTACCTTTACATTCTTTAGTTCTTCACCGGTGTTGAGCAGCAACATCCACCCCCTTCTCACGCCAGCCTTTGACGCAACTTTCTGTTCACAGCCGGCATGAGCAAGGGGAATGGGAGGGAGGACGAGATACCGGATGGAGTTGTTGTGCCCACCCACTTTGGGCACAGGCCCACCCAAAATTGGGTGTCTGGCTACACCTCTGCTCTAAAGCTTCTATTTTCCTATGCAATACCCTGTAGTCTTTTATAAATGCATTTCTGTCTACTCTGAGACACATTCAGTTTTTCCTCTAGGGTCAGTACCCTCTGTGCAATTGCCCCAAGATCCTATGAAGTTCAGGAATCAAGGAAATAGGCAGGGACCATAGCAAGGTATGTGCATTAGCCCCGAGTATCAGCAGTGTTTGAATAACTCTCGGCTCTACCTTTGTTCTGCCCCTGGACCACTCCAGCACTAACTGGCTAGTGCTCTGGCAGCCCGTGTATATATTCAGCACACTCTGAACATCTGCTTCAGAGCTGCTCAGTGAGAGTTAATCAAGTAGGAGCAGACATCAGATACTCAAAGAGAGAGAGAGAGACATAAAGAGCATAAGAATAGCCATACTGGGTCAGACCAATGGTCCGTCCAGCCCAGTATCCTGCTTCCACTGACTCTCAATATGTTAAAAGGATTGTTTCAGCCGAGTGGATCCCACAAATCCAATCCTATATAATAAAATGCACCTCCAACATTCTGAAGCTGACTGCATGGTTGAGACATTCCTGCTCTCTGTATCCATCTCCTGAATTGACATCACGTACTTCTGGGTGACCAACCACACGAGGTTTCTCGGCTTCAGAATGTTGGAGGTGCATTCTATTAAATAGGATTGGTCAGTTCCTTGAAGCACAGCCAGAGCTCAGCGTCCTGCACAGTAACGCTCAGACACCAGAGAGAGAGAGGGGGGAGGTATCTCTGTCACACACACACACTCTCTCTCTCACACAGTCAATGTCTTTCTCTCTCTCTCACTCTCACACACTCTATGTCTCACACTGTATCACATTCACTCTCTATGTGTCACACAGTCAATCACACACTCTCTTGGTCTCATACACTCAGTCTCACAGAGAATCTGTGTCTCACACACACTTTCTCACACACACTGTATCTGTGTGAAACACACTCTCTCTCTCTCACACTGTGTCTCACATACGCACTTGGACACACTCTCATTCTCACACACACACACACTCTCTCTCTCTCTCACAGACACACTAGCACCCAGTGTCACTCTCTCTCTGTCACACACACACACTCGCACATTCACTCTCTCTCTCACACAGTCACTCTCACACACACTCTCTCAAACATACACACTCCGAGGAAAACCTTGCTAGCGCCCGTTTCATTTGTGTCAGAAACGGGCCTTTTTTACTAGTATATTATAAAAAGATTTTATATGGCAAATCTCCACTCGTTTCCTGGAACCCCCGGAAGTGCCTTTCTCCCCCCATGTTTCTCATATTTGTTCATGCATGAATTTTGTTTTAAAAAATCACTGATTACTTGGTTTAGCGCAGTTCCATGTACTAAGAAATATTCTTTGTATTCTGACATGGGGATTTAATACCCTTGAATTTAAAATGTAATAATTGTTTGTCACTGACCATATTTTAACATTATAGAAACGTTTTAACTTTATTTAAAGAAACATAGGTTTAAACTTGGGAGAAGAAAAGGTTCCTACCTCTTTAAGGGCTGAATATGAAATGCCACTACAGCCAATACTTAATATTCATTTATTCATTGTGCCTCTACAATGATTGGTCCTTTGTCAACAAAGGCATCAATCATTGCTGAGGTCCAGTGAATAAATTAACATGTGTGTGGAGAAAGATCCGATGCATAATACTGTGTGCATTTTCCCATTTACACACTTTTTTTTTAAACACTCCAGTGGCATATGTTGCATTAATTTATTGCAACACAGCAGCGTGCATTGCATCAGTTTACTGCAAATCAGTGGCATACATTGCATTAATTTACTGCAACAGGAGTGGCATAATTTGCATTAATTTATTGCAAAGCAGTGGCATATGTAGCATTGATTTATTTATTTGTTGCATTTGTATCCCACATTATCCCACCTCTTTGCAGGCTCAATGTGGCTTACAATTTACTGCAACAGCAATGGCATAAATTGCATTCATTTATTGCAAATCAGTGGCATATGTTGCATTGATTTACTGCAACAGCAGTGACACATTGCATTAATTTATTGCAACAGCAGTGGCATACAATGCATTGATTTACTGCAAAGCAGTGGCATACAATGCATTGATTCACTGCAACAGCAGTGGCATACAATGCATTGATTTATTGCAAAGCAGTGGCATACAATGCATTGATTTACTGCAACAGCAGTGGCATAAATTGCATTAGTTTACTGCAACAGCAGTGGCATACAGTGCATTAATTGACTGCAACAGCAGTAGCATACATTGCATTAATTAACTGCAAATCAGTGGCATACATTGCACTGCAACAGCAGTGGCATAACTTGCATTAATTTATTGCACAGCAGTGGCATACAATGCATTGATTTACTGCAATAGCAGTGGCCTACGTTGCATTGATTTATTGCAAAGCAGTGGCCTACATTGCATTGATTTACTGCAACAGCAGTGGCATACAGTGCATTGATTTACTGCAACAGCAGTGGCATACAATGCATTGATTTACTGCAATAGCAGTGGCCTACGTTGCATTGATTTTTTGCAAAGCAGTGGCCTACGCTGCATTGATTTATTGCAAAGCAGTGGCATACATCGCATTAATTAACCAGATAAGGATTAAAGTAGTAATGTTTTAGTGTGTTAGGAAACAGCACTGATTTTCAGTGCACATTCTTAACCTATAGCTTATTGCATTGGCTCCTCGCTTTGCTCTTGGTGTTTGGCCCAAAGCCTCTGTCAAATTATCTGGGATTAAATCCCTCTGAAACAAATTGAGCTCTTGGCTTTCACTCTGGTGGAAATCATATGCAATGTACCGTGACCAGCATTAAAAGCCAAGCAAATAACCCTGTAATGGTTCGCAAACCCTCCTGGACACTCGGGGCTCTGCAGTTTGTCTTCTTACCTCGCCCTCTCTCTATCAGTTTATCTGTCTGGTCATTTTATTTATTGGGATTTATTAACTGCCTTTATGAAGAGATTCACCCAAGGCATTGTACAGCAGGTACATGTATTATTCTGTGTATCTGTCTTCTATCAGATCTCCAGTATCTGTTGTACATGTGCCCGTGTGCATATGTATATATTAACGAACAGGGCCGCCGAGAGGGGGGGCACAGGGGGCCAAGATTCCCCCGGGCCCGGCCTGCAAGGGGAGCCCGGCACCGGGGTCTGTCTCTCTCTCCTGCTCCTGACGGGACCCGGCAATCACCCTGGTCCCGACAGGAGCAAGAGAAAGACAGGCACCAAGTCCCCCTTAGATAGGGTTACCATATTTTGTCCCCCAAAAGGAGGACACATGCCCCGCCCCACGACACACTCCGCCCCCTTTCACGCCCTCGCTCCGCCCCTGTCACATTTTCCCCTCCCCCCTGTCACACACCCCGTCACACCCCCTCCCCGTCACCCCCTCCCCTTACCTTACTACTGCCCTGGTGGTCTAGTGACCTCTTCGAGGCAGGAAAGAGCCCCCTCTTTCCTGCCCTGAGCGCTGCCCTGCATGCACCCTTCCTGTTGCTGATCTCGGCGCCGATTCAAAATGGCCGCCGAGAGTTGAAGTCTTGTGAGGTCACTTCAACTCTCGGTGGCCATTTTGAATCGGTGCCGAGATCAGCAACAAGAAGGATGCATGCAGGACAGCGCTCCGGGCAGGAAAGAGGGAGCTCTTTCCTGCCCCGAAGGCGGAAGAAGTCACTAGACCACCAGGGCAATAGTAACTAAGGGGAGGGGAGGCTAGCAATCTGCCTGTTTGTCCAGAAATCTGGACAAACGGGCAGATTGACGAAACCCGCCCAGTTGCCCGGACATGTCCTCAAAAAGAGGACATGTCCAGGTAAATCCGGACATATGATAACCCTACCCTTAGAGGACTCAACATGGCTGTGTTTCAGCAGAAGGCAGGAAACTATTAAAAACCCACCTTTTCAAAAAAGCTGTGTAATGTGGAAGTGGGTGGGATCTGGGTGTGACATACGTGGGCGGAAGAGTGGCTGGCTGTGACATCTAGCATGCAGGTCAGTACCGTGTGCTAGCTGTCATGCCTGCCAAAAGCACAGCCGAACTTACTTCGCTTCCCCATTATGTGGAAAGATGACCTCTAGCGGTTGTACTATGAAACTACCCAGCACCTACTAGGCGGCACGAAGGGAGATCACTGCTGACTGGAGTGAAACTGGCTACTGTTAAAGACCCTTGGGGAAGGGATAGAGAGTGGGGGGGGTGTTGGCGTAGGTAGACCAGGGGTGGGGTTTTGATGGCAGGGGGCAGGGTTTACTAGTAGGAGATGAGGTTTGTGTTTCAGGGGGACTAAGTTGTTGGAGGACATGTTAATGCCTTCCCGGGGCAGCCATACTTCAACTGGCACAGCACCAAAACATAGAATCCAGCGGGTGCAGGGCTCAAGGCCTGCCTGCTCCCTCCCCCTTCAAACTTCCTATTTCATGTTCAAGGCACTGTGCCTGCCAGCCTCAATGCATTTGGTGCTCTGCCGGTTGAAATATCACTAACCTGGAGGAGCGAGGTAAGGTGCAGCGCTGCGTATGCCTTGTAGCGCTATAGAAATGCTAAATAGTAGTAGTAGTAGTAGTAGTAGTACTAAACTCGATGCGAAGGGTGAGGAAGATGGAGAGAATGAGAAGTTGGAGCAATGTTCCCTCTAAGGACTCAAGTTTACATGAGCAAATATTTTCTGTTAAATTACATTGTGAGCTCTTCTTACAGATAACACACACACACATACGTAAACACTCAGAGGGAGGCTGGAAAGAATTCCATGAGCCGTGCTCTGCATGCTTTCTCTCCTTGTTCGCCTGTAGTTTAACTATGTTTATATCTATTCTGAATTTTACTCAGCGGATGTATAGCGCAGCTTAGCGGGAACACTGCTTCCCTCTGTACAAGGGACACTAGGGGCACTTTTGAACATAGCATGGAAGGACCCCTTCACTGTCTACCAGCTGCCTCTCCCAGGACCTCTGTTACTGATAGTATTGTGCACATTGTAATAAACTTCAGGGATTTATGTACAAAAAATTAAAATAATGCATGGCAAAACAATTCAGCATATTACACAGAAAAGTACTGACAGTATCATAGTAACATAGTAGATGACGGCAGATAAAGACTTGTACGGTCCATCCAGTCTGCCCAACAAGATAAACTCATAGCATAAAGTATGATGTGATACTTCATATGTATATTTGATCCTGATTTGTCCTTGCCATTTTCAGGGCACAGATCATAGAAGTCTGCCTGGCGCTGGCCTTATTTTCCAACTTCATTTCCATTGGCTTCCAATAAACTGTAGGATGAAATTCAAAGTTTTAATTTTGACTTTTTCAGGCCTTTCATAATAACACTCCTCAATATTTAGTATGTGGTTAGGGTGGTGGACTTTGGTCCTGAGGAACTGAGTTCGATTCCCGGCACAGGCAGCTCCTTGTGACTCTGGGCAAGTCACTTAACCCTCCATTGCCCGCTGCATAGAGCCTGCCATGAGTGGGAAAGCGCGGGGTACAAATGTAACAAACATAAATGTACACACAGGTACTTTAATACTTGGCTCTCTGGCAGCCCTAGCTCGCCTGTCCAGCATCTTCTCGTTGGCCACGTGAACAATGATGTTCAGAAGAAGTATAACAGAAATCCTGAGGTTACCAGTAGCAGCCATAAAATAATCTACCTATCAATGTTTTTGGAAGGTTGCCAAATGGCCACCAGCCTTCAGCTCAGCTAGCCTTTAGTAAGCAGTTCAGTTACCAAAGACTAGGAGTGCACTTCCCTAACTGCAAAGGCCTAAAATACAAAGTAATGCACGCATCAAACTTCACCTACTTAAGCACACAGTTACGGAACGCACTGCCGCACAACTTAAAAATGACCTACGAACTAACGAACTTCCGCAAACTACTGAAGACCCATCTCTTCAGCAAGACTTACCACAAAGATCAACCAATGTGAATATACATAAATCCTCCACACGTAGTTAGAAATGTCTTATAATATCTGCTTGTCATACTATTATCATGTCTTATCATTATCATGTTACCAAAGTTTTTCTGTAACACTAAATGCCTATTTTTCTATTATATTTCCACTATCCATGAAAGGAATCCTGTTCAGAAGGAATGGATCCTAAGGAGCTTAGCCGAGATTGGGTGGCAGAGCCGGTGGCGGGAGGCGGGGATAGTGCTGGGCAGACTTATACGGTCTGTGCCAGAACCGGTGGTGGGAGGCGGGGCTGGTGGTTGGGAGGCGGGGATAGTGCTGGGCAGACTTATATGGTCTGTGCCAGAGCTGGTGGTTGGGAGGCGGGGATAGTGCTGGGCAGACTTATACGGTCTGTGCCAGAGCCGGTGGTGGGAGGCAGGGATAGTGCTGGGCAGACTTATACGGTCTGTGCCAGAGCCGGTGGTGGGAGGCAGGGATAGTGCTGGGCAGACTTATACGGTCTGTGCCAGAGCCGGTGGTGGGAGGTGGGGCTGGTGGTTGAGAGGCGGGGATAGTGCTGGGCAGACTTATATGGTCTGTGCCAGAGCCGGTGGTGGGAGGCAGGGATAGTGCTGGGCAGACTTATACGGTCTGTGCCAGAGCCGGTGGTGGGAGGCGGGGCTGGTGGTTGGGAGGCGGGGATAGTGCTGGGCAGACTTATACGGTCTGTGCCAGAACCGGTGGTGGGAGGCGGGGCTGGTGGTTGGGAGGCGGGGATAGTGCTGGGCAGACTTATACGGTCTGTGCCCTGAAAATGACAGATACAAATCAAGGTAAGGTATACACAAAAAGTAGCACATATGAGTTTATCTTGTTGGGCAGACTGGATGGACCGTGCAGGTCTTTTTCTGCCGTCATTTACTATGTTACTATGTATTGTAAGCCACATTGAGCCTGCAAAGAGGTGGGAAAATGTGGGATACAAATGCAATAAATAAATAAATAAATAAAATAAATAGCTGTACCTAATAGAGCTACGGGGAGACCACAGCTGCTCCTTGAAATCTTGGACAAGTCACTTAATCCTCCATCGACTGGGGTAAAAAAAACCTTAAATTGCAAGCCCTCCAGGGACAGGAAAATACTTACCATACCTGAATGTAATTTGCCTTGAGCTATAAAGCTGCGATCTAAATTCAAATCCCAAATCCAATACCAGGCATACTGTGAAGTAACACAAAACACTTGCAAATGTCACTCGGGACCATAATAGCAGCGTAATTTCCACGAGTCCCATAACGAGCACTGCAGTGGGTACTAGAACATCAATAACCCCTACTGGAAAACTAAAGAAGCCAGATTAGTACAGGTCCATCCTGTACAGTTAATGATAAACAGAAATCCATGTCTGTTTGATATACACAGAACACAGACAGACCCAGTATAAAATAATGAACTCTAAATTAAAAATGTGTAGACAAATATTAAACTGAACCCCCAAGAAGCCACAGTGCAATTGAGGAGAAAGAGAAAAGGTGATGCGTGGCCTTCTGTACTTGCGAATATAAAGACAGCAGACGCAAATTTAAAAAACTGACATACTCCAATCACTACACTATAAGTTAACAAATACAAATACCATTTTATTGGAGTAAATATATTTTTCAGTTGGCTTTCAGAGGCGAAAACCTCTATTGAACAGTATACTGCTGTTATCACATGACAAAGGAGGGTTGGGTCTCCATGAAAATGTATTAAAATTAGTCCAATAAAGATATCACCTTAGTTCTATTTTCTGTATTTATTAAAACAGCCACCACACGACTTTATCCTAAACTAAAAATAAAATCCTTTTTTTTCTACCTTTGTTGTCTGGCCATTTACTTTTTTTAATTGTCTCTTGTTTCTTGTTTCTTCTTTCCTCGTTGTCTTGCCAGTATCTGCCCCCCTCTCCCCCCTTTCTATCCAGCATCTGTCCCTTCTCTCTCTCTCTCCCACTTTCTATCCAGCGTCTGCCCCCCCCCCCTCTCCCCTTTGCATTCTGTGTCTGCCCCATCTCTCTCTCCCTTTTCATCCAGTGTCTGGTCCCTCTCTTTCCCCCTTCCACCCAGCATCTGGCCCTTCTCTCCTCATCTCCATCCAGAGTCTCTCTTCTTCTCCCCCCTCCACCCAGCATCTGGCCACACTCTCTCCCCTTTCCATCCGTCTACCCCCATCTCTCTCCCCTTTTCATCCAGCATCTGCCCCCCTCTCTCTCCCCTTTTCATCCAGCATCTGCCCTCTTCTCTCTCCCACATTCTAGCCATCGTCTGCCCCCCTTCCCTTTTCATCTGTCTGCCCCTCCCCTTTCTATCCACTGTCTGCCCCCTCTCTCTCTCTCTCTCTCCCTTTCCACCCAGCATCTGCCCCTCTCTCTCCCCCCTTTTCATCCAGCACTGCCCCATTTCTATCTCTCCCTTTCCATTCAGTGTCTGCTCCCTCTGTACTTGCATCAAGCATGTGATCCTTTTTTCCGCACTTCCATCCAGAGTCTCTCCATGTGAGACCTGTTTATTTATTTATTTAGGCTCACAAATGCAGGTATTCTCTAACATCATGCCTAATTTCTGGGAACACCTATGCCCCCTCCCATGGCCACACCCTTTTGGAGTTGCGCGCTATGAAATTTAGGTGTGAATGTTTTAGCCAGTTAAGTGCTTGTTAACTCCAGTAATTGATTGATGACACCCAATTGACTAATTAGTTTACGCGCACACATGAGATGTGCGCCCAAATTTGAGCGACCTGTACAGAATCCGGTGGATGGCTTCCCTCTGGAAATTAGCTACAAGAACACAATCAGCCCATTGCGGTGGAAATTCTACTGGAGGCAAATGATAGATGCGTATCTATTTGCGTGGAGGGGTGTTCGGAGAAAGAGTGGAGGGAGGGCATTGACACAATGCTAATGGTGACTCTTCCTCTTGTGTGATCTTAAAGTATGTTTGTGTCGCTCGCTGTTTGACACTTTCCCAGTACTTTCGGTCCTGAGCTCAAAAAAGAATTTGGCTTTTACTTAGTTAAAAAAAAAAAAACCCTGCTGTTTTCAGAAATTAGGAGATTGAAAGCAGGTCATTCAGTGCTACAGGAATTGAACGAGGAAGCAGCCTGTCTTGCAAGAAATGAATTTGAATTCTACATTTATTAAGCTGCATGTTTATCGCAGTTAACGCAGCAATTAAAATGTTTAATTAGTCATGATTTTAAAAAAATAATTAATTGCACTGCAGCATCTCCTGTATGATCTCCTCCTCATCTGTCTGCTCCCAGCCTCTCTCCCTCTGTCTTCCAAACCCATCCCACCCCTTCTGATGCAACCTCCTCCTTTCGCATGGGTGGAACAGGTCATGCTCCAAAGCAGGGTGTAGGCAGTATGTGTATTGCTGCCCCTGCCAGGATTCTCTAAGGTGGAGGGAAGGGTGAGAGAGAGAGATGCT
Organism: Microcaecilia unicolor; assembly: GCF_901765095.1. Taxonomy (NCBI): domain Eukaryota; kingdom Metazoa; phylum Chordata; class Amphibia; order Gymnophiona; family Siphonopidae; genus Microcaecilia; species Microcaecilia unicolor. The sequence goes on along the minus strand of NC_044032.1, from coordinate 21,673,701 downwards.
GGAACTAGGGGAGTGGAGAACAGAGGGCGGGAGAGATGCTAGACAATGGGAAGGAGAGAGGGAAGAGAGATGGGGCATGGAGAAGCTTGGGGGTGGAGGGAAGGGTGAGAGAGAGAGAGAGAGAGATGCTGGAACTAGGGGAGTGGAGAACAGAGGGCGGGAGAGATGCTAGACAATGGGAAGGAGAGAGGGAAGAGAGATGGGGCATGGAGAAGCTTGGGGGTGGAGGGGAAGGGGCAGGCAGATGTCAGGCTACAAGGAAGGGGGAAGAGAGCAAATTCTGGGCTGCAAGGGTGGAAGGAGGACGTGGAAAGGGAGATGCTGGGAATGGTGGAATTATGTGGAATATGTTAGTTGGGAGCTGGGAGAGGCTTGTTCTGATGTCCCATCCCTCTTCCCTCTCTCCTTCCCATTGTCTAGCTATTAAATATTTTAATCAAAATACAGCTCTAACTTTTAGTAATGAACTTTCACTGCCACGTAAAGCTGCATGAGTGCAGAAATGGGAAAAGCATAAAGCATGGTTTCGGGATTGCTTTCCAGCATAGTTTTGTAGGAGTGGGTAATGGTTCTGAAATTGTTTGTTATTATTCAGAAGGGCTGTTTCGCGTTTTACAGTGTATACTAAGTGTTGCAGCTATTGGATGAGAAAGTATATGAGAGGAGGATGGAAGATGCACTTATATCTGTGTGTGTGGCTTTAGCTAAGATTGGGATTATTAAGGGAGGTAGTCGAAGGCCAATGAGTGCTGGCAAGCAATTCATGCCAGACCACCCTTCAGCTCTTTCATCACCAATTTGGCTCAGCTCAGAACAAACTTGAAGCAGTGTCTCAAGTCACTGATGGGGCGATTCTGTAACCTAGGTGATCACATGTACTCATGCACTACACATGGAAATATTCGGGAAAACTAGCACGTATGCATGTATGTCACTGTTCCAAGTTGAGCAGGAGTCCTCCACCTACATTCCTGCCAGTGGGTGGTGCTGTTTCATTACCACATTGTCAATAGTGAGGGACGGGCGAGTTCTGCAGGACTCCAGGGAATCTTCCTGTCTCTAGTGATTGAAAACACAATATTGAAGCAGCACCACCTACTGGCAGCAATGCAGTTGGAGGACTCATAAGTACATAAGTATTGCCATACTGGGACAGACCGAAGGTCCATCAAGCCCAGCATCCTGTTTCCAACAGTGGCCAATCCAGGTCACAAGTACCTGGCAAGATCCCAAAACAGTACAATACATTTTATGCTGCTTATCCTAGAAATAAGCAGTGGATTTTCCCCAAGTCCATTTTAATAATGGTCTATGGACTTTTCCTTTAGGAAGCCATCCAAACCTTTTTAAACCCCGCTAAGCTAACTGCTTCTACTACATTCTCTGGCAATGAATTCCAGAGTTGAATTACATGTTGAGTGAAGAAATATTTTCTCTGAATCATTTTAAATTTACTACTTTGTAGCTTCATTGCATGCCCCCTAGTCCTAGTATTTTTGGAACGAGTAAACAAGCGATTCACATCTACCCGTTCCACTCCACTGATTATTTTATAGACCTCTATCATATCTCCCCTCGGCCGCCTTTTCTCCAAGCTGAAGAGCTCTAGCAGCTTAGAGGGAACATTGATGTATGTGTGCACCTGCTTATGTAAATGCTAACAGGGTACCTTAGTGCTTTTCTGCCAATACCCACTTAGCTTGCATAGCGTGGATTTGCAAGGGGGATGTACACATGGGCAGGACATAGGTGGGGTTTACACTTACACGCCTAACTTAAAGTAGTGTAAATTACACCAGTCCCTGCCACTCTTAGATATGCACACTTATATCACCCCTATAGCTGGATAAGTGCAAGCACCTTAATCAGACTTGTCCAACCTTTTTCTGTCGGGGGGGGGGGGGGGGTCACATTTTATATTTTGTAACATTCAGAGGGTCAAAATACACTTGCATGTGCACTCACTCTCTTTTTCGAGATCCACACTCACACTCTCTGAGAACTCCCAGTCTCTCCCTGTCTCATGTGCTCCCTTCTCCAACCTTCACCCAGGCCCCAATGCATCAAACTTACTGTGCCGACAGCGATCATTTTGAGCCAGTCTAAACTGGTTTAGCGGTCATGGTATCGAGCGATGAATGCGCAAAAGCCTACAGCGACCTGTTTACCACACTCGCAAAAGCACAATGAAAACGCTATGCAAATGTATTGTAATTGACCTGTGGCATCCATCCCACTTACAACCAAACTGATGTAGAGAGGTGTGGTAGCCGTGTTAGTCCACTCTTAAAGGTTATCAATAGAAATCAAACAAAATAAAACCTGGAAAAGAAAATAAGATGATACCTTTTTTATTGGACATAACTTAATACATTTCTTGATTAGCTTTCGAAGGTTGCCCTTCTTCTACATGGAATCTTGCTAGTCTTTGAGATTGTACTTGGAATGTTGCTACTCTTTGGGGTTCTACATGGAATCTTGCTACTCTTTGGGATTCTACATGGAATGTTGCTACTCTTTGGGGTTCTACTTGTTAAATAGAGAGGTGTGGTAGCCGTGTTAGTCCACTCTTAAAGGTTATCAATAGAAATCAAACAAAATAAAACATGGAAAAGAAAATAAGATGATAGCTTTTTTATTGGACATAACTTAATACATTTCTTGATTAGCTTTCGAAGGTTGCCCTTCTTCGTCAGATCGGAAATAAACAAATGTGCTAGCTGACAGTGTATATAAGTGAAAACATTCAAGCATTACTATGACAGTCTGACAGGGTGGGAGGATGGGGGTGGGTCGGAGGTATGCATGGGGACATCAAAGCATATCATTGATATTCTAACAGGATGGGTGTGGATAGGTGAGGGGTGGGGTGATCAACAGAGACATACAGCTTTATGGTTTATAATGGGCTAGGAACCCCAGATCCTTGTTAAGTTCTTTCTGTTGGGTGTTAAAATATTCAATCATTCTGACTTCAAAGGTCTTACGTTCTTGTATGGTTTTAAAGTTACCTTTCAGGATTCTCACTGTGCTTATTTCCGATCTGACGAAGAAGGGCAACCTTCGAAAGCTAATCAAGAAATGTATTAAGTTATGTCCAATAAAAAAGGTATCATCTTATTTTCTTTTCCATGTTTTATTTTGTTTGATTTCTATTGATAACCAAACTGATGGAAAGCATTGTAGCTAAACAACTTACAGCCTCATGATCAAAAGCCCCGCGCTGTTCCAAACAGCGCTCTAAAAATAGCGCTGGAACAACGCAGGGCTTTACCGCACGGATGATCAGAGATAATGCATGCAAATTTAAGCAGCGCAATTATCTCTGATCATCAGTTAGAAGTGCTGGCGAATTGTGCCGAGCAATCGCTCAGCACAATCCTCACGCGCTCGAGGGCTCTGATCATGCGGGGCTAGTAAACGCCGGTGCTAGTAAGGCGCTAGCAGCCTCTAGCGCCGGCGTTTGCTTTTGACCATGAGGGCCTTACTGAATACATTGACAATTTCTCAATCCTTCAAGAATCACACTTGGGCAATTTATTGAGGCATCAGCTGTTGAAGCTGAGAGTCTTATCTTACAAGGCCAACTATTGCTCTCAAACGCTTGTGTCTCATATTGGTTCATTTATAAGTGTGTGAGCTTTTTTGCTGCTTTTTACCTGAAGGCTGGATGCCAAAGAAGCAAGACTTTTAATAAGGTTTTTATTGAATGAATTCCTATTTTATTAATTTTACTACTCTAATATAAATCCTTTTATTCTGCAGCTTGCTGATGAGGTATTTTTAAAATCTTAAATTAAAGTTTACCGTACTGTTATTGGTATTCGTTAGGTATGTTTGAATTATTTAGTGTTTTAACTTTTTGGATAGAGGATTGTGGTAGCCGGGTTAGTCCACTCTTAAGGTTATCAATAGATATCAAACAAAAGAAAACATGGAAAAGAAAATAAGATGATACCTTTTTTATTGGACATAACTTAATACATTTCTTGATTAGCTTTTGAAGGTTGCCCTTCTTCCTCAGATCGGAAATAAGCAAATGTGCTAGCTGACAGTGTATATAAGTGAAAACATTCAAGCATTACTATGACAGTAAAATAGATACCATTGGAGATTCTACATGAAATGTTGCTACTATTGGAGATTCTACATGGAATGTTGCTATTCCACTAGCAACATTCCATGTAGAAGTCGGCCCTTGTAGATCACCAATGTGGCCGCGCAGGCTTCTGCTTCTGTGAGTCTGACGTCCTGCACACAGAAACAGAAGCCTGCGCAGCCTTCTACATGGAATGTTGCTAGTGGAATAGCAACATTCCATGTAGAATCTCCAATAGTAGCAACATTCCATGTAGAATCTCAAAGAGTAGCAAGATTCCATGTAGAACCCCAAAGAGTAGCAACATTCCAAGTAGAATCTCAAAGACTAGCAAGATTCCATGTAGAAGAAGGGCAACCTTCGAAAGCTAATCAAGAAATGTATTAAGTTATGTCCAATAAAAAAGGTATCATCTTATTTTCTTTTCCATGTTTTATTTTGTTTGATATCTATTGATAACTTTTTGGATGATATTCAGATTTTTGTATGTGTGTTTTAATGCGTTGAGCATTCAGAAAGGCAAGTTATATATTTAATAAATAAATAAGCAATTAAATAGAGCAGTCACCAGTATCCCAGAGCCTGTCGCTGCTTCCCATAGTGAAGCAATGGGAACTTTGGCTGAGCATTTGTTGTCCGGACATTCTGACCCATCGTTTCTTCCAGCGAGGCAAACTTGGTGACGTTCTGTCCCTTCTTTGCAGCTGATGTGCTCCCGGCTGGACTCAGAGTCAGACCAAGCCCTTTTACATAATTCTTGTCAACCTTTCATATTTTAGAAAGCATTAAAAAAAAAAACTGAGCAAGGCCATGAGGAGACCTTGCCATGTTCTCACAGTCAGTTATACAAGGTGAAGAGTCATTATTATTATTTATTGCACTTGTATCCCACATTTTCCCACCTATTTGCAGGCTCATTGTGGCCTACAAAAACCTGTAATGGCTTCACCATTTCAGAGAGCAGAAATACATTTGGTGGTACAGAGATATAATAATAATAAGGCTAGCTGTCGATCTACTCAAGCAGTTATAGAAAGAGAACGGTCAAAGTGAGGGAGGGGTGTTGATGAGTTGTAGTTAGTTATGGATTCTCGTGGTAAGCCTTGGTGAATAGATAGGTTTTCAATCATTTGCGAAAGTTTGTTATTTTAGTAGGTGGGGGAAAAGCAAGGCGCAGTGCCCCCACGGGTGCCCGGAGCCGCCTATAATATGGCACCGTGCCCCGATGGGCATGCGCTCCGAGCCTGCGGGGTGCAAGCGAGGCGTGATGGGCAGGTTCCCGCCGCCCGAAGGGCACCCCGCTGAAAAGGGGGAAGAGCTACAAAGGTGTTTAAAAGCCCCTGGGCGGAGCCCGGACGGCCTCTTCAGGCGTCCGTGCACCAGCATGCAGTGGGGGCCCGGGGCAAGCGTTGCTACCCCGGGCTGGTGGCGGGGTACCCAAGCCTGATGGTATAAGCTAGGCAGCTAGGATAGCTGCGCTTACGGTTGCGCTCCCCTGCTGTGCGGCGGGGAGCAATGTTTACGATTGGTCAGTCTTGCTAATACGGCGGACTCGGTTGGATAATGAGTCGAAGGCTGAATGTTGGATAATGAGCCAAAGGCTGAATTCGGCTTGGGTATACCTAAGGTTTTAAGATATGTTATTGTTATTATTATTATTATTTATTTCATTTGTATCCCACATTTTCCCACCTATTTGCGGGCTCAGTGTGGCTTACAATACATTGTGTTAATGGAAGTACAACTTGTTACAACTCGGTTATGGTTACATTGTGAGGAGTTAAGTTATGACAAAGTCTACGTATTGCAAGGATAATAGAACAATGGAACAGAGCAATGGAACAATGAAAGAACAACGGATATTGATAGGATTACAGAACAATAGCTAGAGAACGTTAGGTTATGACATTTTTAGCTGTAGATTAAGGTTTAGGTGTGTCAGAATTTCGAGGGATGATAGCACTGATGAAAATGTATTGATGCATTTCTAACAGTGTGCGTGGACTTCATGTGCTTGTATCTAAATAATGCTGCGGCCAAGTTGTGTCATATTTAAGAAAATACCGTGTGTCGGGTGATTATTATTGTGTTGTTATTGCAAATATCAGATAACCTATATGCCCGAGGGGTCTCGGTTGCCTATATTACAGAGGAGGGCTTACTTATGGGTTCAAGCTCAGCATGATTGAATTTGCTGTTGTGATTCGTCGGTTTCTGCTTTCCCATAACTCCCATGAGCTGCCGCCCTGTTCTTTGATTGGAATGAGCCATTGAAGGTCATTTATTCCTGCCACTAACCTGAGCCAAGATAGAACATCCAAGTGGCCTCAGGCTCTGCCAATCCAATCGTCCGGACAAAAGAGGATAGATTTGCATAAGACTTCTTCACAGATTAAAAAAGGAGGTTTATTTTCACATCTTTCCATCCTTGGAAGCTTCATTACCTCATGTCGGCTCCATAGCAAAAAGCTTTTAGTCAGTTTTCCTATTATAATGAGATCAGACAGCTTCTTGCTTTATTCTTAACGTCTGTCTAGGGGACTTTTTTTTTTTTTTTTTGTCTCTGTTTCCTTTCCTGTCTATCTTCGCCTTTCATTTCCTTTAGAATTCAGTTCCTCGGGCACCTTGATCGTGAGACAGGCTAAGCCGCAGTCCTTTTCTTAGCCCCCTTCGCCTTCCAGATTGCCAAGAAGCAAACTCCAGGAATACAATAGAGCTCTGCTTAAATTGCTCCATATATCCAACTCAAGAGCCTTTGAGAAAGAGAGATTAAACTTATTAATTTGGCACTCACATACAAATTGCCATGCCAATAAAGTTTATTGAATCTGGGGGAGCAGAGGCAAACAAAGAGGCAGAGCGGATCAGAGCTAGAGAATGACAGGGAATTTGTTGATTGTGTGTAGCTCAGAGAGGAGCCGGGGAAAATTGATAGTGTGACGGCATATATTACTGAGAAAGGAGATGGCTAATGTAAATATATATTAGTAAGAAAATGAGAGAATTACAGTGTGACTGCATTAGGCTGAAGGGAATGCAGGCAATGAAAGTATAATAATGATAGACACGGCGATAAAACAGTGAGAGTCAAGAAATATGGCAGCCAGAGACTGAACGGAACAGTGGGGAGTGAGTGTGCGTGTGTGGTGGTGTGTGATGGCAGAAGATAATAGACCATATTTAAGGTTTGGGCCGAAAGAATGCTAAAGGCCTACATGTTTGCTTGCTCAATTTGTGGGGATGGGGGGGGGGGGGGGAGGGAAGAGAGGGCATGGGGTTCTGGCAGTTTCTTGTTACAAAACTTTACAATATTTTCTTCATTTTGACTTTCTATCCCATGGCCCAGCAATCATAGTGAAAAACATTGTTCGGAGTGCTACAACGGCTGATACTTCCTTCCCCCACGGTTTGTGATTAATGCCTCTGTATTTATTTATTTGTAGCCTTTGTATCCCACATTTTCCCACCAATTTGCAGGCTCAATGTGGCTTACATTTGCCGTAGTGGCGATTGCCATTTCCGGTCTACAGAGTTGCCCATGGTTTTACATTCAGTGCGTACGTACATGGTAAAAGAACACATTGTGATCTTGCGTAGATGTCAACATGATATTGTTGCTCGGTTATCGACATTAGGGTAGCAAGTGATAGTGTTTGGCAGTGAGGTCAGTCAGCATTGTGTGGTTACATAGTAATCGATATTAGATTAGAAGTGGGGTTGTTTGTATATTAAAAGCATTGAGGTTATTTGATCGAGTGATTAAGGTCGATCCAGTCTTATTCTTCAGTCTTATTGTTTAGTAATTAGGATGGTGGTTTGTGGTATGCCTTCTTGAATAAGTCAGTTTTCAGTAGCCTTCGGAAGATAGTTAAATCTTGCGTTGTTTTTATGTACCATTCCCAACTCCAGCCTGCCCAACAAGCTGAAGCCAGGCACAGAAATGCATTGTAAAAGGGAAAGCAGGTAGCAGGTTCTCCCCTCCCCCCTCCCCCCCCCCCCCCCCCCCGTAACAGGGGTTCTCCATACATAGAGGGGAATGTAACCATACTTCTGGGTGATGTCATCCTGGCAGCTCCCACCTCAAATCACTGCTCTCCAGTGGGTCAGGCAAAGCGTTAATGACTTCCTAAACAAATGACAGGATTGTTACACTTAGGGTTACCATGCAATGCCCTATTTTTGGACGTCTTCAGATATGTCCTCCAGGATTTTTAATTTTTAGGAAAATATTCTCTTTTTCTTTGATGTGCCTATGACCAACACACCTACAGACATTATGAGAGAAACCATCTCTGGCCTATTAGTCAGTCTGGACACAAGGGGGTGCTAAAGAGAGAGAGAAAGGCATTACTGATTTCCTCTCTGTTTCCCTGCTGGTTGAATTTGTCGAAGGAATTTTGTTTCTGCAGCTGCACAACGTTAAGCATATGTCATGCAAAGATATCTCAGAAACCAACCAAAGCTGTCGAGGGATATCTGCTCTTCTAATAAGTACGGTGGGGCAGAGACTCAGTCAAACTCAAATCCAGAAGTTCTTGCTGTACTATTTGATGTATGTTCGTTAACTAAAGGCTATAATTAAATATTTCTTTAGCAAAGGTAGCCATTTTTATTTTTTCTGTCCCCGCAAGTATGGTAGCCTTAGTTACACTCAACATCACTACTTCCTGCTTCTCAGTCCATTCTAAGCTGCTATGTAATCAGTTTTCATCAGGAAGGGAAGGAGGGTGGGTAAGTGTGGCTGCATTCCTCTGCTTTTTGTACACAACCTTTATTATAAGTATGCAACTTTACTTTTTCCGTGGTCAAGCAGGAGAAATGCAGGCGCACTTCTGGGTGATCACCAAGCTTAGGGTTGTCTCAACAGACACAGAAATCTGACTGATTAGGAGAAGTAAATTTGGAGGCTGGGTTTAGGGTTACCATATTTTGTCCTCTGAAAAAGAGGACACATGCCCTGCCCCTTTCACATCCTCGCCCCGCCCCCTGTCACATATTCCCCTCCCCCCGGGTCACATATTCCCTTCCCCTCCCCCGGGTCACCTCCCCTCCCCTTACTTACTATCTACTGCCCTGGTGGTCTAGTGACCTCTTCGGGGCAGGAAAGAGCCCCCTCTTTCCTGCCTGGAGCTCTGTCCTTGCCCTGCATCCTGTTGCTGTGATGGTCTCGGGATTCAAAATGGCCACCAAGTTGAAGTCTCACGAGGCCGCTTCAACTCTCGGCAACCAATTTGAATCCCGAGACCATCACAGCAACAGAATGCAGGGCAAAGCAGCGCTCCGGGCAGGAAAGAGGGGGCTCTTTCCTGTCCCGAAGAGGTCACTAGACCACCAGGGCAGTAGATAGTACGTAAGGGGAGGGGAGACTAGGATAGGCCCGCCACCTGCCCGCCTGCTCATTTGTCCAGAAATCCGAACAAACGGGCAGACTGGCAAAACCCGTCCGGATGCCCGGACATGTCCTCAAAAAGAGGACATGTCCTGGTAAATCTGGACTATGGTAACCCTAGCTAGATTGAATACAATTAAATGGGGGACACCCAAATTCTGCAGCACAGACTGTCTAAAGGCATTATTTATTTATTTATTTATTTATTTTTATTACATTTGTACCCCACACTTTTCCCACTCATGGCAGGCTCAATGCGGCAGGCAATGGAGGGTTAAGTGACTTGCCCAGAGTCACAAGGAGCTGCCTGTGCCGGGAATCAAACTCAGTTCCTCTGTTCCCCAGGACCAAAGTCCACCACCCTAACCACTAGGCCACTCCTCCACTGTTGCTACTATTTGAGATTCTACATGGAATGTTGCTACATTCCATGTAGAAGTCGGCCCTTGCAGATCACCAATGTGGCCGCGCAGGCTTCTGCTTCTGTGAGTCTGACGTCCTGCACATACGTGCAGGACGTCAGACTCACAGAAACAGAAGCCTGCGCAGCCTTCCACATGGAATGTTGCTAGTGGAATAGCAACATTCGATGTAGAGTCTCTAATAGTAGCAACATTCCATGTAGAATCTCAAATAGTACCAACAGAATCTCAATAGTAGCAACATTCCACGTAGAATCTCCAATAGTAGCAACATTCCATGTAGAATCTCCAATAGTATCTATTTTATTTTTGTTATATTTGTACCCCGCGCTTTCCCACTCATGGCAGGCTCATTGCGGCTTACATGGGGCAATGGAGGGTTAAGTGACTTGCCCAGAGTCACAAGGAGCTCCCTGTGCCTGAAGTGGGAATCGAACTCAGTTCCTCAGTTCCCCAGGACCAAAGTCCACCACCCTAACCACTAGGCCACTCCTCCACTCCAAGGCATTATCTAGGTGAAAGGTGGAGTCAAAATAGCAGTGGAGGACCAAGTGGTGGTTATGCAAATGTCCTATTATTGAAGGTTTTAAATTGATAGCAACTATTACCGAAAGCTCATCTGCTCCTCCATACCAATATGATCTTGTTTTGGGACATTAGCTTTGCTATGAGGAAAGGCTGAAGAGGCTGGGGCTCTTCAGCTTGGAGGAGAGGCGGCTGAGGGGAGATATGATAGAGGTCTATAAGATAACGAGTGAAATGGGTCGATGTGGAGCGTCTGTTTAGGCTTTCCAAAAATACTAGGACAAGGGGCATGTGATGAAGCTGCAGTGTGGTAAATTTAAAACGAATCGGAGGAAATGTTTCTTCACTCAACGCGTAGTTAAACTCTGGAATTTGCTGCCGGAAAAAGTGGTTAAGGCGGTTAACTTAGCGGACTTCAAAAAAGGGTTGGACGGCTTCCTGGAGGAAAAAGCCATAGAATGTTATTGAATGGACGAGGGAATACAGTATTTCTAGGTCGGGCGGGACAAATTGCTTGTTCTTTTGGCCGCTGTCGGTGACAGGGTGCTGGGCTCGATGGACCCTTGGTCTGTCCCAGCATGGCAATGCTTATGTACTTATGCAGTGGGCTATGCCATCTGATATCCATCAGTTGGAAAGGATTTGCTTGGCTATCTGCATACTAGGGTTGTTCAAACTAAAAGAACAGCTGAGACTTATTGGTCTGGAGGTACTACGGAAAGATACACCTGTTTAGAAAGAACTTGGATGAAGTTCACTGACCCTCTTTGTGTCAATGATGTCAACCAAAAAGATAGTCTTCCAGGAAAAGAATTTGAGGGGTACACCCTGAAAAGGCTTTGCCAGAACCTCAAGGAGGGGGGAGGGGGGAAGGGGTGGGGGGAGGATAGGTAGGTTCAAAAAAAAAAAAGGGGGGGGGGGAAGGGGAAAAAAGTTGAATATGTTTAAGATCCTATTTGACTATTACTTGAGCCATGCCAGAGGCTGGATCGGATGTTGTACCATTTAAATGTTGTTGTTCAATAAAGTTACAAATAAATGGAAAAAAAAGGGGGGGGGGGAAGGATGGCTAGGAGCTGCATGAGTTTAGTGTTAAGATCCCACAGAGGGTCCAAATGAGAAGCTTCATAGTTCTTAGGCCCTGAATGAATCTGGAGACTAAGTGGTGCACTGACACTGATTTGCAGTCTACTTGCTCATTTTAGGTGGCCATTTAATGACTGATAAAAGGAGGCACGTCAACGTGGTATAGAACCTAGAATTTGACAGATGCAACAGATAGGTTAATAAGGTTGGGACTGGACAACAGCAAGTCTTGGCTGTTAGTTGCACACCATGTGTGAAGCAAGACCACTTAAGTAGAAGTGAATCGATTTTTTACTCTTTCCAAAAGTACAAAGACTAGGGGACATTCAATGAAGTCACATGGAAATACTTTTAAAACAAATAGGAGGAAATATTTTTTCACTCAATGAATAGTTAAGCTCTGGAACTCTTTGCCGAAAGATGTAGGGATAGCAGTTAGCGTATGTGGGTTTAAAAAAGGTTTGAACAAGTTTCTGGAGGAAAAGTCCATAGTCTGCTATTCTAACCTAACCTAATAAGTCTTGCTAAGTCGCTAAATCCCTAGAACATATCGTAAGCGACTTACATAAAGAGGAACTCAAAACAATCTTAAGGAGCTACAAAAAAATGTATAAGCAAGTCAGAAAACACAGCCAGACATCTATAATCTATTAAACAAATAGGTTTTCAATCTCTTACGGAAGGGTGAGTAGTTAAAAATGATTCAAATGAAGTCAGGTATTGCAATCCAAATAGCCACAGCTTGAAAAGTAAAAAGAGAATTAAGGATACGTTTATAAAGAATGTTCATGATGGTAGGATGTCTAAGTAATATATGTTCCTGAAGACAATGAGAACGACAGTGGAAAATGAATGGGGCATTACCTTGCAAAATATGAAAAACAATACAAGTTGTTTTGATTGTTACATATGCTTTTAATGGAAGCCAGTTTAAACTCTGTAAATGCTTAGATACACGTTCAATTTAGGTCGTCAGAAAAATTAAGCGGACTACGGTGTTCTGAATGAGTTGTAATTTCTTTATTAGAAAAGCGCTCAAACCAATATATAAGGAGTTACAATACTCTTAGGGCCTTGTTTACTAAGGCATGTTAATGTTTTTAATGTGCCTTCAATTAGCGCATACGCTAACCGTGTAGGCGCCTATAGGGATATTGTAGGCATGCACACTGTTAACACGCGTACATGGTTAACGTGTGTCTATAATGCGGCTTAGTAAACAGGGTCCAAATGTGACAAAATATCAACATTTGTACTATAAGTGAGAAATGAGAATCACGGATTCCATAAATGAGCAGCTTGGAATTCAAATGAAAGAAGAATCAAAAATGATAGTCAAAGCTTTAGAGTGATCTACTGGTAGAGCAAGTCCTAATGCTGAAGAAATTGTAGAAGGAACCTAGATGTTGGATCCTCTAGTGGAGGAGTGGCCTAGTGGTTAGGGTGGTGGACTTTGGTCCTGAGGAACTGAGTTCAATTCCCACTTCAGGCACAGGCAGCTCCTTGTGACTCTGGGCAAGTCACTTAACCCTCCATTGCCCCATGTAAGCTGCATTGAGCCTGCCATGAGTGGGAAAGCGCAGGGTACAAATGTAATAAAATAGATACTATTGGAGATTCTAGATGGAATGTTGGTACTATTGAGATTCTGTTGCTACTATTTCAGATTGTACATGGAATGTTGCTATTCCACTAGCAACATTCCATGTAGAAGGCTGCACAGGCTTCTGTTTCTGTGAGTCTGACGTCCTGCACGTACGTGCAGGACGTCAGACTCACAGAAGCAGAAGCCTGCGCGGCCACATTGGTGATCTGCAAGGGCAGGCTTCTACATGGAATGTTGCTAGTGGAGGAGTGGCCTAGTGGTTAGGGTGGTGGACTTTGGTCTTGGGGAACTGAGTTCAATTCCCACTTCAGACACAGGCAGCTCCTTGTGACTCTGGGCAAGTCACTTAACCCTCCATTGCCTGCCGCATTGAGCCTGCCATGAGTGGGAAAAAGTGTGGGGTACAAATTAAAAAAAAAATATATATATATATATAAAGCTTTAGTTTTTGAAGCATTAATTTTTAACAAGATACTAATGGCCCTGTTCTGAAGTTTCCTATATAATAAAACGCACCTCCAACGTTCTGAAGCCGAGAAAGTGAAGCCTTCAAACCTTGAAGCATTCCTGCAACGTTCTGGAACTTCGTGCCATCAATTGAGGAGAGGGAGCCTTACAGAACGCACGAATGCTTCAAGGCTTGAAGGCTTCACTTTCTCGGCTTCAGAACGTTGGAGATGCATTTTATTATATAGGATGTGCTCGGTGCTTTTCTGTAGCACATGGGGGGAATTTAATATATGCTGATTAAAGTGGAGGAGTGGCTGGAGGGGGGGCAGGGGAGATAGGACAATCGCTGGGTGGCTGGAGGGGGGGCAGGGGAGAGAGGAGAATCGCTGGGTGGCTGAAGGGGGAGCAGGGAACAGAGGAGACTCGCTGGGTGGCTGGAGGGGAAGCAGGGGACAGAGGAGACTCGCTGGGTGGCTGGAAGGGGGGCAGGGGAGAGAAGAGCATCGGTGGGTGGCTGGAGGGGGACAAGGGAAAAAGTAGAATCACTGGGTGGCTGGAGGGGGAGCAGGGGAGAGAGGAGAATCGCTGGGTGGCTGGAGGGGGGACAGAGGAGACACACTCGCACCCAGCAGACTCACTCTCTCTCTCTTTCAGACACAGTCAATCTCACATACACGCTCTCAAACATACACACTCCGAGGAAAACCTTGCTAGCGCCCATTTCATTTGTGTCAGAAACAGGCCTGTTTTACTAGTATCAATATAAAAAGACATTTTTTTTAATCAAAAGTAGCGTTAACAGTAGGACTAGCATTAACAGTAATAAAAATATCATCAGCATAGGTAAAAAGATAATCATCCTTAAATAAATCAATAGAACCAAGAGAACTCATAAAAAAAATTAAAAAGTACTGGGAAAAGAAGAGAGCCCTGAGGCACTCTAAATACTGACCTCCAATTTTTAGAACATATCCCATTTTTCTAGATACAGTAAGAACGGTTCTCAAGTTTGAACCATGCTGCTGTCTAACTTTAACAAATAGGCCTACTCCCTACAATAGTTTCAATATAGTTTAAAGGCAGAGAGCAGCAATAAATCAGATTGTTGTACTCCACGGGAACCAGTCACTTGGACCTAAACTTCCGATATGTGATTGCTAATACGGGACTAGTCATTCCAGTAAAATTCAAAGGATCCCGAAGTGTCCCAACCAGACCCAAAAGGGCAGTGAGAACCTAAAAAAGCAACCTCATATTAGCAAGTTTGAAAAAAATCAGAATTAGAACCCCCCCCCCCCCCCCACACACACACACAAATGGCCCACAAAGGGGCACACCAAGGGGCATTACATGCCCCTTTGGCATGTCCCTTAGGTACCACACCTCAAAGTAGGCACTTTCAAATCTTGGCAGGAATGATGATGTCACACTTCAGGGTAGGGCAAAGAACGCCACACCGCCAGTCACTGCCTAGTCACAAGCTGGAAAATGCAAATAGGATAGTGGAAACCCAAGAAACAAACATGGGGAAACCACTGCCTACCCTGGGATTGGTGGCATGGAATGGTACAACTTATTTGGGTTTATGCCAGGTACTTGTGAGCTGGATTGGCCACTGTTGGAAACAGGGTACTGGGCTGCATGGACCATTGGTCTGACCCAGTATAGCTATTCTTATGTTCTTCAGAATCTTGATCTGTCCTAAATTAAGCCACTTAGCTATGCAGGTGCCAGCACTGAATATTGATGGCACCCGTATAACCTGGGGCTCCTTCCTAGTGCCGACCGCAGCACCACCCCTGACCTGTCCACAGTCTGAGGGGATATTTAGTGGCACTCTCCAGTTAAGTGCTGCTAAATATCCCCACTTAGGCGGCAGAAAGTGATACAAGCACTTACCAGTTATCTTTAGGGGCATTAACCAATTAACTGCTACTAAAAATTAGTGGTTATTCCCAAATGGGTGATTTAACCAGCCAGGAGCCATGTCTGGCCAGTGAAATCTTTTTGAATATCAACCTCAATGTGTGTAAGTTTGTGCCCCACGAAGCAAACACCCACAGAAGGTGATCTCTCCACAGGAGAACCAAAGACAAACGAACAACAGTGGATCCAATAAAAGTCCTCTCACAGTTGGCGTCTTTCTAAACAAGGTCTTTATTCAAATCAATAAAACAACCCGACACGTGACGTGTTTCAGCCGAGAAGGCCTGCGTCAGGGGTCTATTAATCCGTCATGTAAAATACCTTGGGAATCAGGTAACTCTCAGTAAATAAATCATTAACAGAGATATCTGAAGAAGCAACAACCACATCCAAGATACATTCGTAGGAAAGGAAATGTAATGATCCTTGAAGACGGGGCAGATGCAGGACGTCAGACTCACAGAAACAGAAGCCTGCGCGGCCACGTTGCTAATCTGCAGGGGCAGGCTTCTACATGGAATGTTGCTAGTGGAACAGCAACATTCCACGTAGAATCTCCAATAGTAGCAACAGAAATCTCAATAGTAGTAGCAACATTCCATCTAGAATCTCAAATAGGGAAAGGGAAATGGGACCTGATATACTGCCTTCCTGAGGTTTTTGCAACTACATTCAAAGCGGTTTACATATATTCAGGTACTTATTTTGTACCAGGGGCAATGGAGGGTTAAGTGACTTGCCCAGAGTTACAAGGAGCTTCAGTGGGAATTGAACTCAGTTCCCCAGGATCAAAGTCCACTGCACTAACCACTAGGAGTAACCACTAGGCTACTCCTCCACATAAGTACCTGAATATTTTTTTATTTTTGTTACATTTGTACCCCGCGCTTTCCCATTCATGGCAGGCTCATGGAGGTTT
Organism: Microcaecilia unicolor; assembly: GCF_901765095.1. Lineage (NCBI taxonomy): Eukaryota > Metazoa > Chordata > Amphibia > Gymnophiona > Siphonopidae > Microcaecilia > Microcaecilia unicolor. Next base: position 21,657,279 of record NC_044032.1, on the reverse strand, counting down.
AAGTGACTTGCCCAGAGTCACAAGGAGCTGCCTGTGCCGGGAATTGAACTCAGTTCCCCAGGACCAAAGTCCACCACCCTAACCACTAGGCCACTAGGCCACTCCTCCACTCCTTGAATGTAGTTGCAAAAACCTCAGAAAGGCGGTATATCAAGTTCCATTTCCCTTTCCCTTACTGCTTCACCTCTATTCTAATTATTTTATTCATGTTTCTTAAATAGAAACATACAAGTGATACATTGATACCAACAAAAGCAAAGAAGAAAAAATATATATCTCCTTTGTGACCAACTATTCAAGCCCACATTAAGCAGGAGGGGAACATGAAACTATTAGATAGAACAATAAAGGAATTTTTTTAAGGGTAAATCTCTCTACATGGTAATTGCTGAAAAAAATCATAGCACTAATAAATTGCCCTCTCCTAAAATAATTAATAATTACCATTACTGAGCATTTTTTTTCAAGCAAAAATTTCTCTAATTGTGCTGAAATATGGAAGCTTCAAATAAAAGAAACCTCTTATGCAGGTGTCTCAACTCTCAATTGTAGAAACATTATATGCCTTAATTGCTTCTGGTTAAATTTGCAATTTTTGTTCTTAAAATATACACCCTACATAAGAGCTCCATAAGAACATAAGAATAGCCATACTGGGCCAGACCAATGGTCCATCTAGCCCAGTATCCGGCTTCCAACAGTGGCCAATCCAGGTCACAAGTACCTGTCAGAAACCCAAATAGTAGCAACATTCCATTCAGAATCTCAAAGAGTAGCAACATTCCATGTAGAATCTCAAGCATAAGAACATAAGAGTAGCCATACTGGGTCAGACCAATGGTCCATCTAGCCCAGTATCCGGCTTCCAACAGTGGCCAATCCAGGTCACAAGTACCTGTCAGAAACCCAAATAGTCGCAACATTCCATTCAGAATCTCAAAGAGTAGCAACATTCCATGTAGAATCTCAAGCATAAGAACATAAGAGTAGCCATACTGGGTCAGACCAATGGTCCATCTAGCCCAGTATCCCGCTTCCAGCAGTGGCCAATCCAGGTCACAAGTACCTGTCAGAAACCCAAATAGTAGCAACATTCCATTCAGAATCTCAAAGAGTAGCAACATTCCATGTAGAATCTCAAGCATAAGAACATAAGAGTAGCCATATTGGGTCAGACCAATGGTCCATCTAGCCCAGTATCCCGCTTCCAGCAGTGGCCAATCCAGGTCACAAGTACCTGTCAGAAACCCAAATAGTAGCAACATTCCATTCAGAATCTCAAAGAGTAGCAACATTCCATGTAGAATCTCAAGCATAAGAACATAAGAGTAGCCATATTGGGTCAGACCAATGGTCCATCTAGCCCAGTATCCCGCTTCCAGCAGTGGCCAATCCAGGTCACAAGTATGTGGCAGAAACCCACTTAGTAGCAGTATTCCATGCTACCAATCATCCCAGGGCAAGCAGTGGCTTCCCCAGGGCCGCCGAAAGACTGCCTTTCTCGGAGATAAACGCCCATGGAGATAGACGTTTTCGTTCGATTATGCCCCTCTATGGAACTTTGCAAGTCTAAGTGCTTTGAAAATATGCCTCTATATCTTTCTTTTTGTCCTTGCTGTCTTGTGCCATGTTCTGCTTACTGATCTTTTCTAAAGTCCTATTCTAGGATCTCTCTTCCATTTTCTATTTTGTTAGTGTCTCCTTCCTTTCCTCGCTATTTCTCTTTTAAACATGATTTTTCTTCTTAATTTCTTCAGTCTGCCTATGTACATAAAGCTAGATTTGTTTTCCTGTCCAATTCCCTCTTTTTCTTACCCTGCAGTCTTCAATCTCCCTCATTTTATTTCTTATCTACCTAGCAACTTTCCATCTCTTAGTCTGAGTTCCCCCTTTTCCCCTTCTGGTCTTCCACTACGTCCCCAGCAGTGGCGTTCCGTGGTTGGCTGACACCCGGGGCAGATCGCTGCTGCGCACCCCCCCCCCCCCCCCCCCCGGGTGCAGGGCAACACGGCGCACCCCCCAGACAGTCCCCACCTGCCTACCAGCTCCATCCACCCGGCATTGTGCAGCGTGGCGCCTCGCATCTGCAGCGCTGCTGTAAAAGAAGAAAATCGCCTCGTCGGCGGCCCTTCCCGCACTGTGTCCCGCCCTCGAGGAAATAGGAAGTTACATCAGAGGGCGGGACACAGTGAGGGAAGGACCGACAACGAGGAAATTTTCTTCTTTTACAGCAGCGCTGCAGATGCGAGGCGCCGTGCTGCACAGTGCCGGGTGGAGGGAGCTGGTAGGCAGGTGGGGACTGTGTCGGGGGGGGGGTGGACGGAGCTGCTAGGGACTCGCCAGCGGAGCACCCCCCCACCCGTTGACACCCGGGGCGGACCGCCCCCACCGCCCCGCCCTTGCTACGCCACCCCTCTTGTCCTCAATTTCCACTCACTGTACTTACTCTCTTCCCAGTTCTCAGCTACCTTCCTTTACCTCTCATCTCCTCATAGTCCCAACTCTTTCCCAGTCCCCCAGCTAATTTATGAGCCTGTGCCAGAGCCGGTGGTGGGAGGCTGGGCTGGTGGTTGGGAGGCGGGGATAGTGCTGGGCAGACTTATGCGGTCTGTGCCCTGAAGAGCACAGGTACAAATCAAAGTGGGGTATACACAAAAAGTAGCACATATGAGTTATCTTGTTGGGCAGACTGGATGGACCATGCAGGTCTTTTTCTGCCGTCATTTACTATGTTACTATGTCCTCTTTTGCATTCGTACCCAGTATAAATTTACTCTGTCCCTGCCTCTAACCCTAGTTCTATATTCCCAGTCTCTGCTCCCCTGCCTTTATCTCCCTTTCCCAACACCCATTTCCTCTGCCTTCCTCTCCCCGCTCCCAGGATTCACCCGCTTGTGTTTCTCCTGCTTTTTCATTACTTATTTGTGTTTCTTTTCCCAGCATCCTTCCTCTTGCTTTTCTCCCTCTTTTCTAGGCAGCACCCATCTCTCCTGCCTCTTTTTCCCTTCTGTGTTTCTCCCCTTTTCCAGCACAGCACTGAGCACACATTTTCTCTGCATCCCTCTCCCCCGGCACCTGCCTGCCTTTCTGCTGCCCCTTGACCCTCCCCCATCAGAATTCAAATTAATTATATGTTGGCTGGTATGGATCTCTAAGCCTCACCAGCTGAAGAAACCCAAAATGTAAGTAACAAAGTAACATAGTAAATGACGGCAGATAAAGACCTGTACGGTCCATCCAGTCTGCCCAAGAAGATAAACTCATTTTACATGGTATGTGATACTTTATACCAGAGTTTGATTTGTCTTTGCCATTATCAGGGCAGAGACCGAGAAATCTGGCCAGCACTGTTCTTGTACTAAACGTTCTGAAGATTCTGGAATCCTAAAGAGTTACAACATTCCGGAATCCTAATTAGAAGCAACATTCCATGTAGAACCCCAAAGAGTAACATAGTAAATGACGGCAGATAAAGACCTGTACGGTCCATCCAGTCTGCCCAACAAGATAAACTCATTTTACAAGTAAACACAGAAGAACTGCGGCTGTCTACACTGGGAGCGCCTAATGCCAGCACCATAAGCGCATTGAATTATTGCAGGCTGGCATTGCCCGATGCTGATCTCATGAACTCAGGCATCAGGATGTGGTCATGGTGTTGGCATTGGAAGCTTCAAATGCCGCCACTGAGTGCTGCACTTGTACTCCATGTTTCTTCAGCTGGCAGAACTTAGGAACAGTGGCGTAGCCAAGGGTGGGCCTGCATGGGCCCAAGCCCACCTACTTTGGGCTCAGGCCCACCCAGTAGCAGCACACCTATGAAGTGTCTGGTAGGGATTCCCAAGCCCCACCAGCCGAAAATTCCTGTCCTTCCTGCATACCAGCCTTCCCTTTGATGTATTCCCGCCTATGCGGAAACAGGAAGTTGCATCAGAGGGAAGGCTGTGGAGCCAACATGAGCAGTGCGTATTATTTGCTGCTTGCTGCAAGTGAAAATCTGCTATTTAAAAGGTATGGGGGGAGGGGGATGTTTGAGAGACCATATGGCATGCAGGCAAGAGAGGGAGAGACCAAATCACTTGTGGGACATGGCGGAGTTCTTCTGCCCACCCATCTTGGGCCCAGGCCCACCCAAAATTGGATGTCTGGCTACGCCCCTGCTTGGGAATCCCCACCAGCTATGGTGGGAGAGGGGGATGGGCTAAGGCAAAACTGGAGGGCCCCCAGGTCTCCAAGACCCACCTCCCTGTGGCCACACCCCCAATCTCAGCGCTCATCCTTTCTTCCTTACCCTAGTCACTTGAAATAATTGGGCATTTTTTTCTTGCCTCTTTTCTGAGTGTTTGTCTTGATTACTATTCAATGTTGGCACTTTTCTTAAGATTGGACACCGGGCAAGTAAACCAGGCTAGTGGAGGAATACAAGTCAAGCAAGGTGAGCGATGAAATAAGAACCCGTACAAATGGAAGAGGCGATCTCTCTTTGGTATCGAGCTGGTCACGGGTGTTGAATTTATTTCAAAGCATATGCCTTGTGCATTTGTAAAGGTACTGGAGGCTCAGCCAGTGGTGGCCAGCAGGAAAAGCAAGAGAACAAACATTTCACAGCACAGGCAGATGGAGCTGCCCTGGGGAACAGAGGGAGGGAGAGCAAGAGAGAACATCTTATGCCGGTCTCGCTTTAAACTCAGCAGAAAGGTCATGGAACATCAGGGCAGAGGTGTCATTTTCTGACTGGATATTGTCCTTTCAGCAGCCACAGTAGAATCTCACTCTGTGTACTATTCTGTAATGGTATCTGATTATTAATTGTTAACTGGTGGTCCTGTAATTTCACACAGAGCTAATTGTTGCATAATCTCTAAACGATTGTATTTATTAGGATTTATTTACCGCCCTTTTGAAGGAATTCACTCAAGGCGGTGTACAGTAAGAATAAATCAAACAAGCAATAGACAATAACAGCAGCAAAAATATTCAAATATTACAAAGTATGGCATAATATAATACAATCCTATATAATAAAATGCACCTCCAACATTCTGAAGCCGAGAAAGTGAAGCCTTCAAGCCTTGAAGCGTTCCTGCAACGTTCCGGAACTACGTGTCGTCAATTGAGGAGATGGAGCCTTACAGAGCGCACGAATGCTTCAAGGCTTGAAGGCTTCACTTTCTCACACATACACACTCACTCTCTGTCTCTCACATACACTCTCTCTCACACACAGACTCACACACACACTCTGTCTCTCACACACTCTCTCTCTAACACAAACACACACACACACACTCTGTCTGTCTCTCACTCATTGTCTCTCACATACACATATACACTCTCTCAAACATACACACTCCGAGGAAAGGGGGGCATGGAACACACTGGGGAGGAGAGTGAGGGAGGAATGGAACTTGGAGGGAAGGGGGGGGCAAGAACTCGGAGGGGAGGAGAGAGAGGGAGGGAGGAGAGGAGAGAGAGGGAGATGAGAGGGAGGGAGGGAGGGGGGCCTGCACCTTGAATGGAAGAGGGGCCTGGAACTCGGAGGGGAGGAGAGGGAGGGAGGGAGGAAAGGAGGGGGTCATGGAACTCAGAGCCCCCCCCCCCCCCCCACACACACACACACTCACCCTCTTTCTCTCACACACTCTCTCTCTCTCTCTCTCTGACCCAAACACACACACACTCTGTCTCTCACTCATTCTCTCTCTCACTCTCTCACACACACACACACACTCTCTCTCTCTCTCAAACATACACACTCCGAGGAAAACCTTTCTAGTGCCCGTTTCATTTGTGTCAGAAACGGGCCTGTTTTACTAGTGTCAACATAATACGTATTAAAACATTTTAATAGACAGCATAAGGTATAAGCAAAGATGGAACATATAGATAGGTAAGAGAGTAAGAGGAGTTAAAAAAAATAAGTGGACTAATTTAAAGAAAGTTGCACAAGAGGTCATAGATGTGAGATATTTCTATACATGCTTACTTAGCGTTGGGCTAAATTGAAAGTACTGCCGGGCTACCGTAGCAGCCCGGCAGTAATTCCCACCCCCAGCATACACACCATTTCTATTTTAGTATCTTTCTCCTGCAGGAAAGGAGACAAAGAGGAGCGGGTGCTTTGATCCTGGAAGTCTTGGCCAGTTATGTTGAGATAAGACGGGGCGAGAACCAGAGTTGAAGCTGTTGTGGATTCTGAATAAAAGCCAGTGTGTGAGAACAGTGCCATGGCTGTAAGTTGTAGCATGTACAGTGTTTAGGACCACCAATAGAAAAAAAATATTTTAGAGTCATCCTGGCTCTCTTCCTCTAGTGGTTGACGTTCTTTGCTGTCCAATGAGGAAACCGAGATTGAAATTGCAGTTCCGGACTGTTCTTTTGTAGGGCATCATTCTTATTGGGCCATCCCAGATTAGGATTCTATTCTTAATGTACCTGCTAGAAATCCCAGAAAGCACATTTCTGCTGTAGGGCCCCAGCTTTTTGCTGTGTGCCTGGTTTGTAGTTGGTCAAAACACAGTGAACGGACAAAAAAATGTTACTGTCCCATGGCGTATTCTGCTTCAGCTTGTAGGACCAGTTGGACTGGAATTTTGGTTCCGATAAGCACCCTTGCTTTCGGAGTGGGTATTCGAAGCAATGAATACAACCACTCTAGGTGTATCTAAGAGTGCCTTACATAATGTCTAGAATGAGTATGAAGAGTTATGTATTCCTCGTCTGGTGACCTTTACCACTGGCAGTTGCTGTTTTGTATGACCTATCCTGTCTAATAGATGTTTAATCTTCTGCCCTCCCCAACCCAATAGAATGTTCCACACACTCACACAGTTAAGGAGAGAAGAAGTGAAGGCCACGCAGAGATGAGAAAATATTCTTTTTTATTACTTACCAAGCTAGAAAATAGACTACAATTCTTTTCTCATGAGAGAGCTACAACAAAGCTGCACATGGGTGCTATCTCTGAGTACTTCTCAAATTCAGTCTTGTCATCAGAGGTGTATCTGGACTTCGGCGGGAGGGGGGGCCAGAGCCAAAGTGAGGGGGCACATTTTAGCCCCCCCCCCGGCACCACCGACCCCCCCTCCATTGCCTGACCCCCCCCCCTGCTGACGACCCTCTCCACCCCCCTCCCGCCGCCAACCCTCCCCCACCGCCGTTGCCTACCTTTGATGGCGGGGGACCCCAACCCCCACCAGCCAAGGTCCTCTCTTCCATTGCAGCAAAGCTTCCTTCAGTTTCAAATTCTGAGTCTGACGTCCTGCACGTTGCACGTGCAGGATGTCAGACTCAGAACAGGAAGCTTTGCTGCAACGGAAGAGAGGTCCTCGGCTGGCAGGGGTTGGGGTCCTCCACCAGCAAAGATAGGCAACGGCGGGTTGGTGTCCCCTGCCAGCAAAGATAGGCGACGGCGGGTTGGCGTTGGCGGCGGGAGGGGGGTGGAGAGGGTCGTCGGCAGGGGGGTCCAGGGCCAAATCTATGGGGGCCCAGGCCCCCGTGGCCCCTGCTTGTCATCTATCATATTTTATACTCTTCTATGATTACTCAAACATTTCGTTATCATTATCTTCGACCACCTTGTAAACAATTATTAGTTCAGACTGCGCCGATCAAGATTATTGGTAAGGGCTAAAGCAACATCATACTGATTAGCATGTTCCATTTCGCCAGCCATCATTTATCTATGTTCCAGTCATTATATCTGCAAAAAGCCCCTAACCACATTCTTTAGTAAACGCCTTGCATGGAAAATTGCTTTATGTTCTTCTGTCAGCAAGTCTGTCACAAGAGCTGATGAGCCTCTGGGTCACACAGAGGACATGAGTTTTAGGTCTGGCTGACAGCTTCAGGCCTCTAGACCTGTTTTTGGAAGGGCCTAGTTAGGTTCATTATATACATAGAGTCCACAGCCAACTTCCTTCAAATGATGTAGCCAGGCATTCTACTTCCAGGTCATGCAAGACACTTCCAGGTCATGGAAGGCAGGCTGAACCAGTCTTAGTTTTGCTCCTATTGTGTCTACCCCTAGATGAAGTGGGGTAGGTACGACCAGGAATGGTCTTGCTTTGCTGTTACGTGATGTCAGATTTTATTATGCTTTTATAAATATGTTTATATGCGCTGTCATACAATTGTTGCATTATATACACTTCTTTTATATATATATTTTCTTTTATATGCTCTTTTATGTACATGTATGTATATATATATTATTTATATTGGACAGTGCGTAGCGATATGTTTATTCATGTAATTATTCTAGTATACTCTCTATGTATACCTAGTAATATTCCATATTTTATTAATTGTTTTTTGTCAATTTATATATTTGATATATTATGTTCGTATGTGTGTTATATTTTATTTATTATGATTTATGGTAATTATTATATATTTGTTCATTGTAGCCCCTGACGCAGCCCTAGATGGGCGAAACACGGCCTGTGTCGGGCGATTTGTTCATACACGGTATCTTCAATAAAATCTTTTTGTTGCGACATTGATCTGCTGGCTTTCTTTCCCATATTGGATTTTGCAGATCGTTTGCCTTGTTGTTTTTTGGGACCCTCACTGTTGAATAAAATTCATTTATGAATCATTGAAGACAGTGGTCATCGTTAATGTTTAAGCTGAGGCCACTTTGGATTCTAATGAATCGAAGGAGAGCTGCCAAACATCTTACATAGTAACATAGTAGATGACGGCAGAAAAAGACCTGCACGGTCCATCTAGTCTGCCCACGATAAACTCATATGTGTATACCTTACCTTGATTTGTACCTGTCTTTTTCAGGGCACAGACCGTATAAGTCTGTCCGGCAGTATTTCCCGCCTCCCAACCACCAGTCCCGCCTCCCATCACCGGCTCTGGCACAGACCCCGTATAAGTCTGCCCTCCCCTATCCTCGCCTCTCAACCACCAACCCCTCTTCCCCCCGCCACCCAATTTCAGCTAAGCTTCTGTGGATCCATCCCTTCTGCACATTCCTCCATCCTTCCTTCCCATGCTTATTCAGGACACTAATGACCAGTGTGTGTCAAATGACATCCATCCCTACCAGCCCACCTTCAAACTTCATTGAGGGTTGTTGTGAGCATTTCCAAATGCGTTCTCTTTTGTCAATTCAGAAATGCCTTGTCCCTCTCCTTTCTGTCCTGAGCCTGGGTAGAGAGGCAGAGTAGCAGAAAAAAAGAACAGAAAGGTAACGAGGGCCGCCATTGGCCCTCGGGCTTTGCGTTGAAGAACACTGATTTAAGAGACAGGAAAATGATGAAAACAACCCCACAGATATTCTCACCATGGGCTGCCTAATGAAACCAGGAAGAAAAGACCGAGAAAGTACAAATATGTGTATTTGTGGCCTGTTTTTCAGGGATGCCATCAGTGGCGTGCTGGTAAATTTTTAACAGGCTGTTTCCCTGGATATAGCCAGCCCTGCAATTTGGGGGGAGGGGCGCTGAGGTGGACTGGTAGGGATGCCCCCCCCCCCCCCCAAATTGCAGGGCTGGCTATATCCGGGGAGAGAGCCTGGGGGGGGGCAATGTATTACTCTCTCCAGAAAAAAAATTAAAGATTTTAAATGCTCCCAGGTTCCAGTCTAATTCATGTTTAATGTGGGATAAAATGTCAGGAATAAGTAAATAAATAGATGGAAATTCTGAATGTTGAGCACCTGATTCTCATAACATGATGTCTGTTTTAATGGCCCTTTACCAGGAGGAAAAAAAATGTCTGCAAGAATATAACACGTGTTAGGGTGTCTCTGTAACCAGCCCCTCCAAATGACACACTGACTACGATTTATAACAAATTACTACTCTACCTACGAAAAGTTATTCCCTTATTATACTTCCTCTGTATACATCCGTATGCACAAGCAGTCATGTTTGAAAATATAACTTTTTTTTACAGTATCCTCTCCACAGTCCCCACCCCACCCACCTATTCTAGGCCTCTGCCTCACTCCCCTAGTCCCCCGAGCCGCAGGGTACCCTCCCGGCACATACCTGAAGCCTCCCTGATGGTCTAGTAAATTCTTCAGGGCAGGAAAGATCCCCAGTCTTTCCTGCCTGCTGCCGGCGCTGACCCTCCTCCTGAGTCCTGCAGCATCCTCTTTAAAATGGCTGCCGAGACTTACAACGGCAGCCTCAAGACTTCAGTGGAAGTCTCGCGAGGCGGCTGTTGGAAGTCTAGGCAGCCATTTTTAAAGAGCATGTGGCAGCGGGAGGATCAGAGCCAGCAGCGGGCAGGAAAGACTGGGGACCTTTCCTGCCCGAAGAATCCACTAGACCTCCCAGGGTGGCTGCCTTCAGATATGTGCTGAGACCCTGCGGCTCGGGGGAGGAGAGGCGAACAGGCTCGCCCTGCCTGAACAACCGCCTCACAAAAAATGTTTAAAAAATTTAACAACCGGCTCTTGTGAGCCGGTGCGATCCGCCTCCAGCACATCACTGGATGCCATCATAAGGGCAATTTTACAACAGTGTGTCTGTATTAGGTGTCTAGTATAGCCAGGTCTATAGGTCTTGTAACTACAATTTGAGACGGTATAGTAAAATGAATAAACGATAAACATAGATAGTATTCTACAAGTTACATGGGTGTGAGTCCCATTCATGCTCTGCCTATGTGTACGGCCATCTGTATTGCGCTATGTAAGATATGCGCAAATTTTCAGAATAATCCTTAAGTGGAACTCTGGGTTTTATGCATGTATGTACACACATATGCACATGTATAATCAGCGTGGAAATGTTAACAATTGTTTTCTAGAATTACCCCAAAATACTAGGACTAGGGGGGCACGCAATGAAGCTACAAAGTAGTAAACTTAAAACAAATCAGAGAAAATATCTCTTCACTCAACGTGTAATTAAACTCTGGAATTTGTTGCCAGAGAATGTAGTAAAAGCAGTTAGCTCAGCGGGATTTTAAAAAAGGTTTGGATAACTTCCTAAAAGAAAGGTCCATAAGCCATTATTAAGATGGACTTGGAGAAAATCCACTGCTTATTTCTAGAGTTAGCAGCATAAAATGTATTGTTCTGTTTTGGGATCTTACAAGGTATTTGTAACCTGGATTGGCCACTGTTGGAAACAAGCTACTGGGCTTGATGGACCTTTGGTCTGTCCCAGTATGACAACACTTATTTTCTTATGTACCCATATTGGAGGTAATTTTCTATAGAGGTAAGAGGATCAGGGCCAGATCAGATGATAGTGGCACCGCGAGCCACCTTTCTTTGGTGGCAACCCCCATCGCATTGCTTCTGCTGCCCCCTTCCCCCCATGGATTTGGTATCTCTCCCTCCCTTGGACTGGTATCTCTCCACCCCCCCCCCCCCCCCCCACGTACAACTTCTCTTTCTCCTTCCTCTGTCCCCCTCCTGCTCTCTCACCTCTCTTACTCCCTTGCGGTCCTGTAAAGTTTATATTGGTTGCCGGCAGTGTTGCCAGGTGGGCGGTTTTACCGCCCAATTGGGCGGTTTTCCGCAACCCGCCGCAAGAAATCTTTGTCCGCAGCGGGTTGCGGTTTTTTGGGCTTGTTTTGGGTCTTTTGGACGGTTTTTTAAGCAGTTTTTTCGGCCGCGGGGGGCGGGGTTAGTGACGTTCTGGGCGGGGCCGATCACGGGGGAGGCGGGGCCAATGACGGCGGGGCGGGGTTGATGACAGCGGGGGCGGGGGTGATGACGCGGGGGTGGGGGTGTCAGGGGCGGGGTTTGACTTTGGGCGGGTTTTGGGCTGGATTTGGGCTCGTTTGGGTGGGAAAAAAATTTTCCACCTGGCAACCCTGGTTGCCGGCAGCAGCATAACAGGCTGACCTTCGGCCAACCCCTGGGTCTGCCCTCTGCTGCATCTTTCCCACAGGAAATTACATCAGACATAGCAGAGAGAAGACCCAGGGGCTGGCCGAAGGTCAGCCTGTTATGCTGCTACTACTCCCGCTGCTGCTGGTAACCCAGTGTAAATTTTATAGGAACACAGGGGAATGAGAGAGGTGAGAGAGCAGTGCCTGACTTGCAGGGAGGGGGGAGAGACCAGACCAGTGTGGGGGTAAGAAAAGGCTTAATCTGTAGACCACATGAGGTCAGAGACTGGGTATTTTGCTGCCCTTAATTGCCGGGCAATTAATCTAAGATGCAATTTCAAACAGGTAATACAGTTGCAACCCCCTCTTGACTGGTCCAGGGGCGTAGCCAGACACCCAATTTTGGGTGGGCCTGGGCCAAAGATGGGTGGGCAGAAGAACCCCACCCCATTCCATAGGTGATTTGGTCTCGCCTTCTCTCGCCTGCATGCCATATGGTCTCTCAAATATCCCCCCTCTCCTGCACACCTTTTAAATAGCAGATTTTCACCGGCAGTGAGGAGCAACTAATACACACCTCTCATGTAGGCCCCACATCCTTCCCACTGATGCAGCTTCCTGTTTCCACATAGGTGGGAATACGTCAGAGGGGAAGGCTTTGGGGTCGGTGTGAGCAGTGTGTATCAGTCGCTGCTTCCTGCAGGCGAAGATCTGCTATTTATAAGGTATGCAGGAGGGACAGTTGTTGGGAGTTTTCAGCTTGGGAATCTCTGCCAACCACTTCATAGGTGTACTGCTACCGGGTGGCCTGAGCTCAAAGAGGGGCATAATCGAATGGGGTGCCCAAGTTTTCCTAAGGGCGTCCTCACAGGACGTCTCCATGAAAGGGCAGGGAAACCCGTATTATCGAAACAAGATGGGTGTCCATCTTTCGTTTCGATAATACGGTCGGGGACGCCCAAATCTCAACATTTAGGTCGACCTTAGAGATGGTCGACATAAATGTTGAGATGGTTGACCTTAGAGATGGTCGTCCCCGGTTTTCGGCGATAATGGAAACCGAGGACGCCCATCTCAAAAACGACCAAATCCAAGTCATTTGGTCATGGGAGGAGCCAGCATTCGTAGTGCACTGGTTCCCCCTGACATGCCAGGACACCAACCAGGCACCCTAGGGGGCACTGCAGTGGACTAACTGATACACTAACTGAACGGAAAAAGTCCTTCCCTTACCGATCCCTTACTGATTCGGAAAGGAAAGGACATGCATGACGGAAATCGCATGTAAATGAGCTGCTCACTGTTAGCTCATTTGCACACTATTTCCTTCCTAAGGAGGGGAAGCCAGTGCAGAGCAGCCAAGCATTATGCATGGCTGCTCTGTGCATGCCAAAGACGGCTTCATACATACAGACAAGCTGTGTGTATAATAGCTGTCTACAAACTTAAATAAATTGCCATCTACAACCTTAGAAAAATACAAATCCAGGTGAAAATGTCCAAGAGCTTGTCAGGGATGTCTTTTTTTTTTAGAGTATGGGTGAAGGACGTCCTTCGCTATGCCTCCGTCCCTGCGATGGCAGTTGAGGATGTCCATAATGTGGATGTTTCTGTGAGAAAGATGTCCATGCCTCTGACACCCCCTTTATTTATTTGGATTTTGGATCACAAGTAGTAGCAGTGGGATTTGAACCGGCCACCTCTGGATTGCAAAACCAGTGCTCTAACCACTAGGCCACTCCTCCACTCTGCTCTCTTGAAATTTGGCCGTCCCTGTAGGGGGGGGGGGGGGGGCAGTTCAGGACATCCAAAATGTTTGAAAGAAGGACGTCCACACCTTCGCTGTGCCTCCGCTGACACACACATAGCTCCCCTCCCAGGGACCTGCATACTGCTACGATGGACCTGAGTATGACATTTCAGGCTGGCAAAAAAAGTTTTTAAAGTTGTTTTTTTCAGGGTGGGAGGGGGTTAGTGACCACTGGGGGAGTCAGGGGAGGTCATCCCTGATTCCCTCTGGTGGTCATCTGGTCAGTTCTGGCACCTTTTTGAGGCTTGGTCGTAAGAAAAAATGGACAAAATAAAGTCGGCCAAGTGCTCGTCAGGTACGCCCTTCTTTTTTCCAGTATCGCTCGAGGACGCCCATATGTTAGGCACGCCCCAGTCCCACCTTCGCTATGCCTCCGACATGCCCCCAGGAACTTTGGTCGTCCCCGCGATGGGAAGCAGTTGGGGACGCCCAAAATTGGCTTTCGATTATGCCGATTTTGGCGACCCTGAGAGAAGGACGCCCATCTCCCGATTTGTGTCGAAAGATGGGCGCCCTTCTCTTTCGAAAATAAGCCTGAAAGTCACCCAAACCCACCTTTGGCTACGATACTGGACTGATCTGACCCTCCATAGCTCAAACTATAGCCCTAAGCCATTTAACTTACCTACTTTTAACATTCAGCTCTTGGTTTGTCCGCTTCTGCAGGTATCAGGCCTTAGCCTCTCAACTTTAATCAACCAGGATATACTTCACCACGAGCTTCTAAATAGTACCTATTTTCAACCAACATATAGCCTTCTGACACGACTTTAATCAAGGGTGTATTTCTAACGGCAAAAAGATTACTTTTTCCAGCTTGTGTATCTTTCTCCAGCCCAGACTTTCTACTCACATATTTTAAATTGCTAGGTAGATGCTTCCGTATTTCCTATTATCAGGACGTCTCCCAGCAAAACACATTACCCTCCTGTCAGCTTCCTAAAACACTTGACGATTAATTCCTTAATGAAACGTGCAGCAGTGAAACTTCTGCCTCACTTTCCGATCTAACCACTAAGAGGGAAACTGTATAAACCTCTTTTTTTTTTTTTTGCACGTAAAAGAGCTTTTGTAAAGTTACCCCAGGGGTTACACATGTGATGAAATGGCGCATTTTTTTGTAAAGCAACACGTGTGTGTGTTCTGGAATGGAGTTTGAGTACAGAAGGGGAAGAACCAAAAAGTACACGTGGTCTTTATTAAATACATTATAAAGAAATCAGTGGCTAGGTAATAAAGCAGATATAACATAACATAACGTTGTATTTGTTCTCAGCCGGACTTGGCGAACGCTTTTATGGTACTATGTAAGCCGCATTGAGCCTGCAAATAGGTGGGAAAATGTGGGGTACAAATGTAACAAATAAATAAATAAATACAATATCTCTATATAATAAAAGGCACCTCCAACGTTCTGAAGCCTCAAGCCGGAAATTGAGGCGCCAGAGATATCCGGTTTGCCCTGAGTGTCTACTACTACTACTTAACATTTCTAGAGCGCTACTAGGGTTACGCAGCGCTGTACAATTTAACAAAGAGAGACAGTCCCTGCTCAAAGAGCTTACAATCTAATAGACAAGTGAACGGTCGGTCCGATAGGGGCAGTCAAATTGGGGCAGTCTGGATTCACTGAACGGTAAGGGTTAGGTGCCGAACGCAGCATTGAAGAGGTGGGCTTTAAGCAAAGACTTGAAGACGGGCAGGGAGGGGGCTTGGCGTAAGGGTTCAGGAAGGTTGTTCCAAGCATAGGGTGAGGCGAGGCAGAATGAGCAGAGCCTGGAGTTGGTGGTGGTGGAGAAGGGTACTGAGAGGAGGAATTTATCCTGTGAACGGAGGTTACGGGCGGGAACGTAAGGGGAGATGAGGGTAGAAAGATAGTGGGCAGCAGACTGAGTGCATTTGTAGATAAGAAGGAGAAGCTTGAATTGAATGCGGCCTGCCCTCGCGTCATAACGTCATGACGTTGAGGGCGGCGCTATGACAATCGGCCAAACGCCATCTCCCTGACCCTCGGCGGATATTTCCCACCTCCGGAGGACTAACGTCTCCCGCACAACGTCGGAGAGAGGCAGGCGGGGACGCAAGCATCGGCGACACGCGATCTCACTCCCCTTGCCCCTCGGCAGCCATTTCCCAACTTCGCAGGACTCCCATCGCCCCGCACAAACTCGGAGACACGGAGGGAGCGACGCAGGCAGGCAGCCTGAACGTCGGACACACGCAGGGAGCCAGCCTGCCTGAACGTGCCAGGAAGGGAGACAGCTTCAGTCGGAGGGAGCGCCACGACCCTGAAAGGCACTGGAAGAGGGGGCACTCGAACCTCAACCTGCGAGGAGGGAAGGGGGAAGGGGGAGGGCAGGAAGGGGGGAGGGGGAAAAACGCTGGCAGACGGAGGGACCACCATCCTAAAAGCCCAAGGGAGGCGGGGCCAACACCCTGAAGCTGGGATTCCCTCTCACACACACACTCACATTCTCGCACAAACACGCCACACACACTCTCACTCTGTCACACTCACACATTCACTCTCTCTCACACACTCACTCTCACACACACTCTCTCAAACATATACACTACGATACAGAAAAACGCCGCCACAGGGCCCACGATCCTGCAGGCCAGGGGGGGGGGCCACGACCCTGAGGCTGGGAGGGGGGAGGGGTACGAGAAGGATATGGGAAAAGGAAACACAGGGGGGGAGCGGGAAGGATGCCAACACACACAGGGGGGACCCCTGCGGCACACTCTCTGTCTCGAACACACACTCTCACACAGACAGTCTCACTCTCTCACACACACACAGTCGCAAATTCACTCTGTCTCTCACACACTCACTGTCAAACATACACACTTTAATGAAAACCTTGCTAGCGCCCGTTTCATTCCTCTCAGAAACAGGCCTTTTTTACTAGTTCTTCTATAAAAACACTCACTATTATATTTATTTATTTATTTATTTATTTATTATTTATGACATTTATATCCCGCATTAGCCTGAGTAGAACTCAGGTTCAATGTGGCTTACATAACAATTACAAAAGCAGGGCCGCTGAGAGACACAGCCAGGCCTGGGGCAGAACCGGACTGCCTCGCCCCATCCCCCCCAACTCACACCGCCGCACCTGCCCGCTGCGCAAGCTGGCATGTTTGAAAATATAGGTGGGATCATATAAAAATGCTACCAAGCAATAAAGAATGTGGATGCAGCAACTCATAGGCTTGTGTGCTTTGTTGTGGGATGACTGCTGCGTGGGGCAGGTGAAAGAGAGACTAACCTAATTGTCTGCAACTTTTTGACATCATCCAGCCTCCTGTCTTGCTTGTGCAGGGACCCGGATGATTGCATTAATGCAATATTGTGTTAATAGGGAAAGGGAAACGGGACTTGATATACTGCCTTCCTGAAGTTTTTGCAACTACGTTCAAAGTGGTTTACATATATAATCAGCTACTTATTTTGTACCAGGGGCAACGGAGGGTTAAGTGACTTGCCCAGAGTCACAAGGAGCTGCAGTGGGAAGTGAACCCAGTTCCCCTGGATCAAAGTCCACTGTACTAACCATTAGCCTACTCCTCCACTAGCGACATTCTATGTAGAAGCTGCCCTTGCAGATCAGCAATGCGGCCGCGCAGGCTTCTGTTTCTGTGAGTCTGACGTCCTGCGCGACTGCGTTGCTGATCTGCAAGGGCAGGCTTCTACATGGAATGTTGCTAGTGGAATAGCAACATTAACATTCCATGTAGAATCTCAAATAGGGAAAGGGAAATGGGACTTGACATACAGCCTTCCTGAGGTTTTTGCAACTACATTCAAAGCGGTTTATATATATTCAGGTACTTATTTTGTACCAGGGGCAATGGAGGGTTAAGTGACTTGCCCAGAGTCACAAGGAGCTGCAATGAGAATCGAACTCAGTTCCCCAGGATCAGAGTCCACTGCACTAACCACTAGGCTACTCCCATAGGTGTAGTTTGACTGTTCATTTGAGGGGGCAAAGGATGGGGCGGAGCATGTTAGCATATTCATTTGCATATATGTATATATGCAAATGTATGCTAATATGGAGGAAGGAAGGGAAAAAGAGCTGGCTTTTTTTGGGAATAAGCATAATGAATATGTATGAGATATTTGATGCTTTGAAAGTTAAATACCGATGAAGCAATACTCCCAATACTTTAATATTTGTATCTAACAACGTGTTAGGAGTATTGCTTGATCGGTATTTAACTTTCAAACCACAAGCATCGGCTGTGGTGTGTAAAGTATTTAGAACACTATCAGGCTTATTTTCGAAAGAGAAAGACGCCCATCTTTCAACACAAATCGCAAGATGGGAGTCCTTCTCACAGGGTCACCCAAATCGGCATAATCAAAAGCCGATTTTGGGCATCCTCAACTGCTTTTCATTGTGGGGGCGACCAAAGTTCACGGGGGCGTGTTGGAGGCGTAGCGAAGGTGGGACTTGGGGCATGCCTAACGCATGGAAAAAAGAAGGGTGACCCCAGAGGAGCGCAGTGACGTGACAGGCGAGAGGAGGAGCAGCTGCAGAGACTGCGTTGTAAGACTCGGGCATTTGTGAATGATTTGGGCTGGGTTTAAAGACATTTATCACTTCTTTTCTTTTTGTAGTGGCCGCTGCTGCTCAACAGGAGAAGCAGCAGTGGCCGGACAGCGTTACTACTGGCATCTGCGGGTGGCGATGGGGTTTGATGCGCCGAGGGTGTTTGATGTGCTTGGGGGGGAGGGGTGTTAGATGTGCCGGGGGGGATTGGGTGATGCGCTGGGGGTGAGGGGAGGGTCGCTGGACATGGGTAGCTGGAGGGGGGAGGGGAGGGTCACTGGACATGGGTAGCTGCAGGGGGGGCAGGGGGAGAGGAGGGTCGCTGGACATGGATGGCTGGAGGCGGGGCAGGGGAGAGGGGGGTGGGGAGGGGGTCCTGAGACCAGAGAAGTGGGGGTGGGGAGGGGGGCCCTGTGAGAGGGGGGGTGGGGGCTCACACTCACTCACTCACTGTCTCTCACATACACTCTCTCTGACACACTCCCTGTCTATCACACTCTATCTCTCTGTCACACACACACAGTCTCACACACACACACAGACACTGTCTCTCACACACTCTCTCTCTCTCACACAAACACACACACACGCTGTATCTGTCTCTCTCTCATTCTCTCTATGACACACACACTCCATCTCTCACACACACTCTCTCTCAAACATACACACTCCGAGGAAAACCTTGCTAGCGCCCGTTTCATTTGTGTCAGAAACGGGCCTTTTTTTACTAGTAATTAAATATTTCTTCAGCAAAAGTAGCAACCAGTTTGATTTTTTTGTGTGTTCTCTTTTCTCGTCTCCATAAATATGGTTACCCTACTGTCAGCTCTAGAGATGACACTCTCTTACCTTATGAGGTACACTTACACTCTGCCCACCTCTTTAACATTGCTTTTGACTCGTAACCACTTGCCTCCACCCACCCTCCTCTCTTCCTTCCCGTACACATTAATTGATTTGATTTGCTTACTTTATTTTTTGTCTATTAGATTGTAAGCTCTTTGAGCAGGGACTGTCTTTCTTCTATGTTTGTGCAGCGCTGCGTACGCCTTGTAGCGCTATAGAAATGCTAAATAGTAGTAGTCTCTTGTAATCAGAGGTGATATTGTGATGTCATAATGCCTCAGGCCACCAATAAGAGCCAACCTCATCAGTGATGTCACAATGGCTTGATTGTCCTATACTTGGCTCACTTTTATTACATAGCTCTTTGAGCAGGGACTGTCTTTCTTCTATGTTTGTGCAGCGCTGCGTACGCCTTGTAGTGCTATAGAAATGCTAAATAGTAGTAGTAGTAGTCTCTTGTAATCAGAGGTGATATTGTGATGTCATAATGCCTCAGGCCACCAATAAGAGCCAACCTCATCAGTGATGTCACAATGGCTTGATTGTCCTATACTTGGCTCACTTTTATTACATAGCTCTTTGAGCAGGGACTGTCTTTCTTCTATGTTTGTGCAGCGCTGCGTACGCCTTGTAGTGCTATAGAAATGCTAAATAGTAGTAGTAGTAGTCTCTTGTAATCAGAGGTGATATTGTGATGTCATAATGCCTCAGGCCACCAATAAGAGCCAACCTCATCAGTGATGTCACAATGGCTTGATTGTCCTATACTTGGCTCACTTTTATTACATAGCTCTTTGAGCAGGGACTGTCTTTCTTCTATGTTTGTGCAGCGCTGCGTACGCCTTGTAGCGCTATAGAAATGCTAAATAGTAGTAGTAGTCTCTTGTAATCAGAGGTGATATTGTGATGTCATAATGCCTCAGGCCACCAATAAGAGCCAACCTCATCAGTGATGTCACAATGGCTTGATTGTCCTATACTTGGCTCACTTTTATTACATAGCTCTTTGAGCAGGGACTGTCTTTCTTCTATGTTTGTGCAGCGCTGCGTACGCCTTGTAGCGCTATAGAAATGCTAAATAGTAGTAGTAGTAGTAGTATATTGAATGTGTAAATAAGTGCTTCAAATAATTTTCATTGACTTTATTGGACTGAAATAATGTCCATTGTGCAATGGGATTCACTCTATTAAATGAATTACACAGGTGAGAATTTTGTAATAGCACATGTTCTGCTTGAAAGTGGAGTATGGGTCACTCTAGTTACACCCCAAACACATTATAAATCTCTGTAAGAGCTCTTAGGGGAACAGTAACACTTTCCCAGAAAAGAAAAGCCATCGACCGCCACAGAATGGAATTTTCTCCGAGAGCAGCATGTAACTGTTTACCCTAGTTAATATGTTTTCGGTTTCTTGAGGGAAGAGGTAGGGAGAAAGGGAGGCCAGCCTGGCCTATGACTACAGAGGTAACGCGCAAGGGGTTTAATGTTAAAACACAGTAAGTCACATTTCATAACAAATCAAAAAAGTTGGATCCTTCCCCTGTGACAGAATCCAAAACATCAAAACATCTGTCTGGGATGAAAATACATTGTTTTATATGTTAATAGACAAAAGAAAAGGAATCGGGGGTGGGGAGGGGGGGAGGAGAGATACAGGGTCTTATATGGGTCGTGTGTGAGTTGGTCAGGCAAACTCCTGCTTTTTCATGCATTAATGAATCTCAGGCATTATGAAAGGTTTCAGGTTGGCAGAACTGGGGTTGTAGTGGTACAGAACAGGCAGGCATCTCTAGATGGCATCTCGCTATTATGAGGGGGAGGCTGAACCAGACCTGGTCTTAATCCTTCAGAAATCTAAATCACAAATCCTTGCATACAGTGTGCTAGAATCCAAGTGGATCAGCCTGGCCCAAGAAAATGAGGTCAGCCCCTCGGGCAGTGGATTCCTGTTTTTGTACAAAAAAAGCTGGGAGAATGTTTCTTTTGAAGTCATTTGCTTATTTTGAATTATTAAAATGTTTAGAAGAGCTGTAAAAAATACTAAGATCAGGTTGCTGCCATGCCGAAGCCAGAAAGTTCATTCCCCGAGTTGGGTCCCCGCTCCCCCCGTTTTCTATTTCTGTTGATGGCTCTCTCATTCTCCCTGTCTCCTCAGCTCGAAACCTTGGGGTCATCTTTGACTCTTCTCTCTCCTTCTCTGCTCATATCCAGCAGATTGCCAAGACCTGTCGTTTCTTTCTTTACAACATCCGTAAAATCCACCCCTTTCTTTCCGAGCACTCTACCAAAACCCTCGTCCACACCCTTGTCACCTCTCGTTTAGACTACTGCAATCTGCTTCTTGCTGGCCTCCCACTTAGTCACCTCTCCCCTCTCCAGTCGGTTCAAAACTCTGCTGCCCGTCTCATCTTCCGCCAGGGTCGCTTTACTCATACTACCCCTCTCCTCAAGACCCTTCACTGGCTCCCTATCCGTTTTCGCATCCTGTTCAAACTTCTTCTACTAACCTATAAATGTATTCACTCTGCTGCTCCCCAGTATCTCTCCACACTCGTCCTTCCCTACACCCCTTCCCGTGCACTCCGTTCCCTGGATAAATCCTTCTTACCTGTTCCCTTCTCCACTACTGCCAACTCCAGACTTCGTGCCTTCTGTCTCGCTGCACCCTACGCCTGGAATAAACTTCCTGAGCCCCTACATCTTGCCCCATCCTTGGTCACCTTTAAATCTAGACTGAAAGCCCACCTCTTTAACATTGCTTTTGACTCGTAACCACTTGTAACCACTCGCCTCCACCTACCCTCCTTTCTTCCTTCCCGTTCACATTAATTGATTTGATTTGCTTACTTTATTTATTTTTTGTCTATTAGATTGTAAGCTCTTTGAGCAGGGACTGTCTTTCTTCTATGTTTGTGCAGCGCTGCGTATGCCTTGTAGCGCTATAGAAATGCTAAATAGTAGTAGTAGTAGTAGTAGGGTCTTTGTACTGCATCAGCCATCTGGGGCAGAAAAAGCCAAAGAGGAAGGGATGGAAGCAGAGGAGTCATCACTGCTTCAGGGTGACACTTAGTGGCTGGAGTCGGGGCCCATGATTGCTGGATTCCAAAAGGCGCCTTGGGTCATATCCTCAGACCCAAGACCATTGCTGCAATAACCAGGTTAGTTATGTTTGGGGGAGGAGGGTATACAATTCCTGGGTAGCTTCGAATGAAGACTTATAGCACCAGATCCCAACTCTGCTTCCAAATGAGCTGGATATCCAAAGGTGCAGGAAAAAACATATTAAGATCAGTATTTCTGGAACAATTGACCCTAGGATGGCCGCCAATGGAAACAGAATTACTGGAGCTAATCAGGGAGAAATACAGATTCTTTGTGCTCTATGACACCTATTCATTGGACCAGTGGTGATGTGTTCTAAGGCTGTGGCATCCATGCGCTCCCTTCTCTTCATGATCAGATCTGAATAGGGGACCTGGTGGTCTTCAAAACTCATGGACTTCTTCAACTTTACACGACATAGACATAATTGAAATCTTATCACTTGACTGATCAGCCTCTTTACCACTAATGAATAAGCATAACCACTTCAATCTCTATGTCGAATATGGTCTGTCCATAGTCGATGACCTAAAGAATGATACAACCCAATTTCGTACTCAGGAACGTTCATGTATTACTATAATTTATTCTTCCAATTTCTTACTCAGGAACTTTCATGTAGTACCATAATTTATTCTTCCTTAACATATATATGCACATGATATATATCTATACCATGATCTGTTCACATATGTTATGTTACATGTATGTTACCATGTATGTATGCAACTTAACACATTACCATTGTAATTCTGTTACCCGTAAGCCACATTGAGCCTGCAAATTGTTGGGAAAATGTGGGATACAAATGCTACAAATAAATAAAAATAAATAAATAAAAACTTTGGATAATTCTTACACTGGTTGAGTAAGAAAGAAGACAGCATGTAAAGAGTGCATTAATGGAAAGTATTTACTACTTAATCTTACTCAACATGCTATGACATAATCATGGCATCCCAGACTTGTCTTGGAATATCCACATTGAATACTAATTAGAGACCCAATATATGCACGTTTAGTTCATGCATGTCCATTGTGAATACTCTGTAAATCTGAATGACTTTGGGGTCACCAAGAGAGCTTTAAGAAGGACGTTGATATACTGTAACCAGTTTCAGTCCTTCTTGTCTTTACATGATTCCCTGAGGTAGATGGACCTTAGCTAATCTAAAATATATGTGTCATAATAGTAATAATATGTATTATTTTTATAGCACAAAGGGTATTGAGAATACAATATAACTATTTTCTGCTTAGTTTTCTGGCACCTTCTCAACCATGTTGTTTTTTTCTGTATGTAGTACAAAAACAGGGAAAGCAAAGACCACAGTACATTATGGAATAAGTTCCAAAATCCGAGACTTGGCCTAAGGCCTTTCTCCAGAAACTAGATCACTTTGGAACCCGGACTTACTCGAAGTGTCGTAATGATGGGATGGGGTGAGACTACATTTAACCATAGTCTTGAAGGAAAGCAGGGTGGGGGGGGGGGGGGGCACACACGTAAAACAGGGTTAGATCTGCTCAAACGTTACCTAGCCAGACCCCTTCCTGATGGCCTGGAGGTAGCTGGCCACTCTGCTGAACAAGGCTAGAAGCCACGCACTCGATTACTTTTCTTGGATCTGGTTGAAATGTGGTCTACTGTTAGATACAGAGCAGCATATGGCACCAAGCTGCCAGTTAACGCATGTCATTAGGATATGTCTGCGTGTTAGTCACAGATATAAGTGGCTGAGGCAAGCACTGCTGTGAGCTAACTTATGCTACAGATGGCTGGGTATAAAGTGCCAAGCAAAGAAGACATCTCACTACAAACGGAGGCACTCGTTATGGGAAAGGACATACGTTTCGAGATAACACCAACAACGATGCCATTTTCTAATGTTAAATATTTATATTTGGAGAACAGAAAATATCTTGAAAAACTAAATAGAGAAATGCAAAGCCAAAATGCATGACTCCCATAGATTTTTCAATGCGGATTTTCATGTGCTGTATTACTTCAAGCCTAGTCTATGGTTTAGGATGGTGCAAGAAAAAAAATGGCTAAAATAAGTACATAAGTATTGCCACACTGGGACAGACCAAAGGTCCATGTAGCCCAGCTTCCTGTTACCAACAGTGACCAATCCAGGTCACAATTACCTGGCAAGATCCCAGAAAAGCTCGATACATTTTATGCTGCTTAAGCAATGGATTTTCCCCAAGTCAATTTAATAATGTTCTATGGACTTTTCCTTTAGGAAGCCATCCAGATCCTTTTTAAACCCCTCTAAGCTAACCACTTTTTTTTGTACCCCGTGCTTTCCCACTCATGGCAGGCTCAGTGCGGCTGTATCGGGGGCAATGGAGGGTTAAGTGACTTGCCCAGAGTCACAAGGAGCTGCCTGTGCCTGCAGTGGGAATCGAACCCAGTTCCCCAGGACCAAAGTCCACCACTCTAACCACTAGGCCACTCCTCCACTGTTGCTACTGTTTGAGATTCTACATGGAATCCATGTAGAAATCAGATCACCAATGTGGCTGCGCAGGCTTCTACATGGAATGTTGCTAGCAACATTCCATGTAGAATCTCCAATAGTAGCAACGTTCCATGTAGAATCTCCAATAGTATCTATTTTATTTTTGTTACATTTGTACCCTGCGCTTTCCCACTCATGGCAGGCTCAATGCGGCTTACATGGGGCAATGGAGGGTTAAGTGACTTGCCCAGAGTCACAAGGAGCTGCCTATGCCTGAAGTGGGAATTGAACTCAGTTCCTCAGGACCAAAGTCCACCACCCTAACCACTAGGCCACTTCTCCACTGTTGCTACTATTGGAGATTCTACATGGAATGTTGCTATTCCACTAGCAACATTCCATGTAGAAGTCGGCCCTTGCAGATCACCAATGTGGCCGCGCAGGCTTCTGCTTCTGTGAGTCTGACGTCCTGCACATACGTGCAGGACGTCAGACTCACAGAAACAGAAGCCTGCGCAGCCTTCTACATGGAATGTTGCTAGTGGAATAGCAACATTCCATGTAGAATCTCCAACAGTAGCAACAGAATCTCAATAGTAGCAACATTCCATGTAGAATGTCCAATAGTATCTATTTTATTTTTGTTACATTTGTACCCCGCACTTTCCCACTCATGGCAGGCTCAATGCAGCTTACATGGGGCAATGGAGGGTTAAGTGACTTGCCCAGAGTCACAAGGAGCTGCCTGTGCCTGCAGTGGGAATCGAATCCAGTTCCCCAAGACCAAAGTCCACCACTCTAACCACTCCTGCCACATTCTCTGGCAAAAAATTCCAGAGTTTAATCACACGTTGAGTGAAGAAAGATTTTCTCTGATTCGTATTAAATTTACTACTTTGTAGCTTCATCGCATGCCCCCTAGTCCTAGTGTTTTTGGAAAGAGTAAACAAATAGATCATACTGAAAGCATTAGACAGATGTTCACAGGACCTTCCTGTTTCGTATAAGTATTCCACTGTTTTTAAGAAGGTCAAACAAGAATTAAGGTGAGCAGAAAGGACATCTTTAATCAGTCATTATATTATCAGTGCCTACATATGTCTTGGCAAAGAAGTGACAGTATGATAAATTAAGAGAGCTGCCTCACATCCAAAAGCATTAGTTGAGTTTGCTCAATGTTTAACTTCTAATACGGTTGCTCCTATCAATTCAATTCAGATAAAAAGTGAAGATTTTGCTGATACTTGTTAATAACTGTGATCACAGGGGCAGACTGAGAGTGGTCTGGGCCCCCCGCTCGGCCTGCTGCACTGCTGCCCCCCCCCTACTGCCGCAGCCAATGGCCCCGCTGCCCTGAAGGGCCCTGGTATTCTAGTGGTTCTTCTGCGAGGGAGCGTGTTTGAAAATGGCAGTCAAGACTTCGCATGATAGTTTTGCGGGTCTCAAGTCTCACGGCAGCCATTTTAAAAACATGGCAGCACCAGGTAGGGAGGAATAGCAGCAGCACATGGGCAGGAAAGAATATGTTCCCCCCCCCACCCCCGTAGAAGCCCAGTGGTAGGACGGGGAGGGCTGTAGTGTGCGGCAGGCAACTGAGCAGAGCCTCTGGGCCCTCGGGCACTGCTCGGTTGCCCAAATGGTCAGTCCGCCCGTGTGATCATATCTCTGCCTCCAATGTTGTGGCATCTTGTAATGCAAAATGGGAGCAGTTCTCCCCAGTGACTCCAGATCAAACAGTAGGGTTCATTGACTTCGCAATTTGCTTTTGGGTGGAAGAAGATGGTGGGGTAAAAAAACAGCAGCATCTTCAGAATATGCAGTAAAAATTTGTTGTAATAGTGATTGAATGGAATATGCACAGAGGATCCTTCAGTGGTGATATGGGGTATAAGCCCCTGCCACCATATCACTGAGTATACCTGTGGGATAACAAGGAATTTACCAATCCTCCAGTACCTGATGCTTTAAAATACACAGATAGTTCTAAGCACTGTTCTCTCTAAGCTGAACAGGAGTCCTCCACCTACGGTCCTGCAAGTAGGGGGTGCTCTTTCACAATCACATTTTCAATAGTGAGGGACAGGCAAGTTCTGCAGAACTCCAGGAAACCTGGCTGCCCCTAGCAATATAAAGCACAATATTGAAGCACCACCCCCTACTGGTAGCAATGAAGTTGGAGGACTCCTGCTCAGCTTAGCGGGAACAGTGGTTCTAAGACTGGTGTTGTAATTAAGGACATTTTCAGGCATGTCTGTCTGAATGAGACTTGTTCCCTGGAATCAGCTGATGCAACGACCCCTCAGGACTGAGCCAGACTCATTGGAGCCTGAGTTCTAAGAATGTCAGGAAACTAATGTCACAAGACTGGTTGGAGCCCTGAATTCCAAGAAAAGCACCATGAATGACATCAAAAAGTCAATCTCTAGCCTCATCAGAGCCAGAGTTCCAAGAAATGCATCTCAAATGATGTCAAAGACAACCTGGTGGCTTCTCCAGCCAATCACCTTCTAAAATGTTATCAGATCATCTGGCATTACTGTTATCAGAAATGGTATAAGAGAGCGAGCATTGCCTTCCAGAAGAGACCTGGCCTTCTCTGCTCTTAGCCTCTCTAAACCCATCTGACTTTCATCCCATCTGAGTCTTCCAGAGAGATCATTGCCTTCCAGAACACAGACCCTGTGTCTTCCGTCAACTACCAGGGACACGGTCAACATATACAGGTTGTATGGTCAAACACTGTGATTGGTAATTGCTTGTAGGTGACAGATTAGACTTGCCTGCAGAGTAAAGTATGTGTTTGCACTAATTTCTGTTAAGTGTGAGTTTTATTTTCAAAAGAGCTTTATTTCTAGATGTCATCTTTCCATTCTTGTAAACAGCTTTTTACTCCATATACATAGTTAAAGAAAGGTATCTTCTTCTTGTAGATACATGTTTTTATTGGTACAGTAGATAAAGAAATGAGAACTCAGGGCTGCTTATAGGGAGGTCATGTTTTCAAATAAGATATAATTTCAGAGTGCTAACAAAATATTTTTTTGCATATCTCTACCTAATTATTGTACTCCTACATAAGTACATAAGTATTGCCACACTGGGACAGACCAAAGGCCCATCAGCCCAGCATCCTGTTCCAACAGTGGTCAATCCAGGTCACAAATACCTAGCAAGATCCCCCCAAAAAGTTCAATATATCTTATGCTGCTTATCCAAGAAATAAGCAGTGGATTTTCCCCAAGTAAATTTATTAATGGTCTATGGTCTTTTCCTTAGGAAGCCGTCAGACCTTTTTAAACCCGCTAATCTAACCGCCGTTACCACCTTCTCAGGCAACAAATTGCAGAGTTTATTCACACGTTGAGTGAAGAAAGATTTTCTCTGATTCATATTAAATTTACTACTTTTGTAGCTTCATCGCCTGCCCCCTAGTCCTAGTATGTTTGGAAGAGGTAAACAAACGATCCACGTCTACCCGTTCCACTCCACTCAGTATTTTATAGACCTCTATTATATCTTCCCTCAGCTGTCTTTTCTCCAAGCTGAAGAGCCCTAGCTGCTTTAGCCTTTCCTCAGAGGGAAATTGTCCCATCCCCTTTATCATTTTCGTTGCCCTTCTCTGTACCTTTTCTAATTCCACTATATCTTTTTGAGATGCAGTGACTAGAATTGCACACAATATTCAAGGTGCAGTCGCACCATGGAGCGATACAAAGGCATTATAGCATCCTCATTATTGTTTTCCATTCCTTTCCTAACATTCTATTTGCTTTCTTAGTCGCTAATACCGCACACTGAGCAGAGGGTTTCAATGTATCATCAACAATGACACCTAGATCCCTTTCCTGGTCAGTGACTCCTAACGTGGAACCTTGATGTCAGCTATAGTTCTTGTTCCTGTTTTGCACATGCATCACTTTCCGCTTGCTTACATTAAACATCATCTGCCATTTGGATGCCAGTCTCCCAGTCCTCGTAAGGTCCTTTTCTAATTTTTCACAAATCCTAGCATTGTGATTTAACAACTTTGAATAACTTTGTGTCATCAGCAAATTTAATACCTCACTAGTTACTCCCATCTCTAGATCATTTATAAATATGTTAAAAAGCAACGTTCCAGCACAGACCCCTGGGGAGCGCCCACTATCTCCCCCCTTCTCTCCATTGAGAATACTGACCATCTTAATCCTACTCTCTGCTTTCTATCTTTTAACCAGTTTTAATCCACAATAGAACACTATCTCCTATCCCATGACTCTCACAATTTCCTGTGGAATCTTTCATGAAGTACTTTGTCAATGCCTTTTGAAAATCCAGATACACATATCGACTGGGCTCCCTTTATCCACATGTTTGTTCACCCCTTCAAAAAAATGTAATAGATTGGGGAGCAAGATTTCCCTTCACTAAAGTCCATGTTGGCTTTGTCTAATTAATCCATGGCTTTTGAATATGCCCTTAGTTTTGTTCTTTATAATAATCTCTCTCTACCATTTTGCTTGGCACCGACTCACCTGTCTATATTTTCCCGGATCACCTCAGGAACAGTCTCTAAAAATTGGCGTTACATTGACCATCCTCCAATCTTCCAGTACCATGCTGAATTTTTAAAGATAATTACATATTACTAACAATAGTTTCACAAGTTCATTTTTCAATTCTATCAGTACTCTGGGATGAATACCAGCTGGTCCAGGAGATTTGCTACTCTTCAATTTGTCAAACTGCGCCAGTAACAATCCTCCGGGTTTATAGAGATTTCATTCAGTTCTCTGACTCATCAGCTTTGAATACCATTTCTGGCACCGGTATCATCTCCCAAATTTTCCTCGTGAAGACCGAAGCAAAGAATTCATTTAATCTCTCGTGCTATGCTTTGTCTTCCCTGATTACTCATTATCACACCCCTCGTCATCTAACGTTCCAACCAATTTTTTAATATACCTAAAAAAAATTTTACTATCCTGCTTATAATCGAAATAGAAAAACACCTATATTGTGACCCAAATCGGGAGATAGACGTTTATCTCACAAAAACGATAAGCGGTATAATCGAAAGCCGAATTTGGGACGTTTTCAACTGTACTGACTCCGTCGCGGATGCGGACAAAAGTTGATGGGGCGTGTCGAAGGCGTGGTGAAGGCGGAACTGGGGCGTGGTTATCGGGCGATCAGAGAATGGGCCGCCTTTCGCCGATAATGGAAAAAAAATATGCGTTTTTAGCGAGAATTTAGGGCACTTTTCCTGGACCTGTTTTCCACGAATAAGGCCCCAAAAAGTGCCCTAAATGACCAGATGACCACTGGAGGGAAATCGGGATGACCTCCCTGACTCCCCCAGTGGTCACAAACCCCCTCCCACCACAAATATGCCGTTTCACAACTTTTATTTTCACCCTCAAATGTCATACCCACCTCCCTGGCAGCAGTATGCAGGTCCCTGGAGCAGTTATTAGGGGGTGCAGTGGACTTCAGGCAGGTGGACCCAGGCCCATCCACCCCCCCACCTGTTACACTTGTGCTGGTAAATGGGAGCCCCTCCAAACCGCCCCCCAAACCCACTGTACCCACATGTAGGTGCTCCCTTCACCCCTTAGGGCTCTAGTAATGGTGTAGACTTATGGGCAGTGGGTTTTGAGGGGGATTTGGGGAGCTCAAACACACAATGGAAAGGGTGGCTATGCACCTGGGAGCTCTTTTAACCTTTTTTTGTTTTTGTAAAAGTGCCCCTAGGGTGCCCGGTTGGTGTCCTGGCATGTGAGGGGACCAGTGCACTACAAATCCTGGCCCCTCCCCACGAATAAATGTCTTGGAGTTATTCGTTTTTGAGCTGGGGCGCTTTTCGGTTTCCATTATCGGCTGAAAAACAAAAAACACCCCTTCACAGACCCGTTCCAGAGATAAAACGCCCATGGAGATAGACGTTTACGTTTGATTATGCCCCTTCATGTATTTTTGCCACCAACGCAGTCTTTTTTCCAAAGTGCCCTCATTGCCTTCCTTATCAGTGCTTTGCATTTGACTTGCCATTCCTTATGCTGTTCTTATTATTTTCCGTTGGATCCTTCTTCCATTTCTGGAGGATTTTCTTTTAGCTCTATAGCTTCTTTCACCTCACTTTTAACCGTGCCGGCTGGCGTTTGGTCTTCCTTCCTCTTTTTAATACATGGAATATATTTGTCGTAGGCTTCCAGGATAATATTTTGAACAGCATCCATGTCTTATGTAGATTTTTGACCTTTGCAGTTGCTCCTTTAGGATTGTTTTTTCACACGTTCATCTCATTTTATCGTAGTCTCCTTTTTGAAAATTAATGCTATCATATCTGTCTGTTCATCCTGGCCAGAGCGGACAGTAGTACACTCCTATCACTACCTTTTCCCCCTTCTTACACATGGAATTTCAATCCATAGGGATTCCAAGATGTGTTTTGTTTCCTGCAGAATTTTCAATCTATTTGATTCAAGGCTCTCGTTAATATACAATGCTACCCTCCACCAATTCGATCCACCCTATCACTACGATATACTTTGTACCCCTGTATGACAGTGTCCCACTGGTTATCCTCTTCCACAGGTCTCAGAGATGCCTATTATATCTAATTTTTCATTTAGTGCAATATATTCTAACTCTACCAGCTTATTCTTAGGCTTCTGGCATTCGTATATAGACATTTCAAACTACGTTTTTATTCCTATTTACAATTTTCCTCAGCAGTTGGACAGTGTTAATTTGCAATCTTTTATCTGCGTATTTAAAGACACCTGGTCTACTACGGTCTCTATTGCAACCTCACTATCAGGATTCTATCTTCCTGTTTTGGTGATATCTTTGAAAGATACCTTGTTACGAAAAATGCGCTTTTGAATGACTGTTGGCCTTCCCCCATATTCTAGTTTAAAAGCTGCTGTATCTCCTTTTTAAATGCTGATGCCAGCTGCCTGGTGCCACCCTGGTTAAGGTGGAGCCATCGTTCTGGAATAGGCTACTTAATAAGCTTGCTTCTCTCTTTTTTATTTTTATTTTTTTCCTAAGACTTGAACTAGGCCCTGCTGTGGCCTTCTAAAGTCTATCTGTTAATGCTATGGCAAAATATTCAAGTTTAAAACTATGGAGAAAAGGGTATAGAGACTAGCTAATAAAGTTTGCTTCTCTTTTTTTTTTTTTTAAATTCTAACAGTGTTTATCAATATCCTACAATTTCTGTTTAAACCCAATCTTTAAGTTCCCAAGCACAGAGCAAAATAATGTCACTTACCGGAGAAATGCCCTCTTCTCTCAGAACTTCAGCTGCATTTTGAACACACTGGTGTCTTTATAAACTCTTATCGGGTAACCCCCCCAAAACAGCGGGCTGCAATAAAATAATGAAATGGGTATGGAATCATACCCACCGCCGAGAGCCGCCGAACAGCAGTTTGAAGTGGGAACTCTATTTCAGACCCTGAAGCAGACAGAGCTAAGCGAAATGCTGGCCATCGTTAGTGTAGGGGGGACAGTGAAAAACAGTATGAGGAGTGGGTCGTGCAGTGTTTTACAGAGATAAGTTACTGC
This sequence comes from Microcaecilia unicolor, assembly GCF_901765095.1. NCBI lineage: Eukaryota > Metazoa > Chordata > Amphibia > Gymnophiona > Siphonopidae > Microcaecilia > Microcaecilia unicolor. The sequence goes on along the minus strand of NC_044032.1, from coordinate 21,625,127 downwards.
TTTCAATTCTATAGCACTGGACTTAAGTGCATCGTGCAGTGTTTGTTTTGGAAATGAACTGAATAGTGAAATAATTAGAACCCTAAGGGGCCCTTTACTAAAGCCGTGTAAGCGTCTGTGCGTGCCCAACACGTGCCAAAATGGAGTTACCGCCCGACTACCACATGGCTCTTGTGGTAATTTCATTTTTGGCACGTGTCCGATAACGTGCACTGAAAAATATTTTTTTATTTTTGGGCACATGTAAAATGGATGGGCTCCAAGCGGCATTTGATGTGCATAGGTCATTACCGCCTGGCAGTGCATTTTCTCTAGCGAAAAAGGTGCCGGTACTTCAAATGCAAGGCCAACCTTCAGGAGTGGGGTGATCACTGAGGGATTCACCCCACGATGGCCAGCCCTCCTGCAACCAGTCACAGAATCTGTGACAAGGCAGAATTGGTGTGTAGAACCTGAGCTCTTTCATTAGAACTTGGGGTCCATGGATCAATTTTAGCAGACAATGGGAAAGGTGCCGGTACTCAGTACCCCCAAGTACCCCCCTCAAAAAAAGCCCTGCTGCCTGGATTCTTACCTCTAGGTCAATGGCTGGTAGTAAGGTCTCAGACCCAAAATGGACCTGCGGCAATTTTGATTTGCCGCACGTCCATTTTCAGCAAAAAAATGGATCGGCGCGTGCCCAAAACCCGCGCTTTCCACTACTGCAAGCCATTTTTCAAGCGTGCCTTTGTAAAAGGACCTCTAAGTACTGAGAATTCACTAGTGTTAAAGCAGGAGAGAGAAGAAACATTTAAAAGCTTCCTATATAGAGAGGTTTACAAGTATTTGGAAATGGACTGGGAAGGTTTTTGAGCCGATGATGAAGAGAAGATCCTTGCGATCGTTTTAAGCTCTATAAATCTGTTGGTTTGGAGCTCTTTGAGGCTTTGCCTTCCCTTAAGTTCTACGATTGCCCATGCCAATTATATTTCTAATGTCTAGTGGGTCATAATTGTTGGATTATTTGTAGTAAATAATTAGCAGATTTTAGTACACACAGCTTCAGCTTTAGAAATGTTAATTTCTTTCTTCATCTCTCTCTCATTCACCCCTGAATAATTCACTGCTGAGTCACTTTAAAGTTGAAGTAACAAAACATCTGTTTACTCACAGTTTGTAGTTAGATTATAATCAGACAGGCTTATATTTACATATTACTATACATTTGTCTTATCAGCTCCTTCCATGTGCTTAGATGGTAATGGATGCTCACACCACCAGATCCTCTCAGGTTAGGAGAGATCATGAGCTCCATGTGCTCCATGTGCTGCATGTGCTGTGTCTATCCCCCACAGGAAGTTGCATAGCTGTGTGACCTCTCTAAGTAATTTACATCAGAGGTCACAGAGTAATCACAGAGAAATAATAGGTGACAGGCAATGCATGTAAAATACAATTACATTCCAACAACCCCTTCTCATGCATAACTGTCATGCAATTATTTATTCATACAAAGTCCAAGCTTTATACGCATATTCACAAAATGTTCTCTGGGTAACGGTTTGGTCATGATGTCAGCTGTCATCTCACTGGTGTGACAATAGTGTAGACTGATGACCCCTTCTTTTGCCAACTCTCGCACGTTGTGGTATTTCGTTGCGATGTGCTTGGTGCGTGACTGAACCTTGTCATTCTGTGACAGTCGGATGCAGCTCTGATTATCTTCCATTATCTGGATTGGTCTCTTTTCAGCTATTCCAAAATCCAGCAAAAGTTTTTCAATCCACATCAGTTCTCTGCAACGCTTCCGATACTGCCACATATTCAGCTTCTGTAGAAGACAAACTCACAATACTTTGTTTATGACTGGCCCATGAAATTTGTACATTTCCATACATAAACACATATCCACTTGTGGATTTATAATCAGAATGATCCCCTGCCCAATCTGAATCACAGTAACATATTAGTTTTGGATTACTATTGGCTGAAATCTTTAATTTACAATCAATGGTACCCTTTAAATACCTTACCATCCTTTTGACTGCAGTCCAATCTGATTTGGTAGGTGAGCTGACCCTTCTGCTCAAAATTCCTACTGCATTTGCTATATCAGCCCTGTATGTGGTAGCTAGATATAAAAGCTTACCTATGGCTGATCTATATTGGATGTTATCTGGTAAAGGTTCTCTTACTGTTTCATCCTTCAGAAAATCAGTGATCATGGGAGTGCTTACAACTTGGGCATCTTGCATACCTAAACTTTCAATAAGCTCATTTATTTTCTGCTTCTGGCTTAGAAGATAGAACCATCATTTTGTTTCTCAATTCTATACCAGATAGTATGACACATTACCAAGTTCTTTTATCTCAACATTTAGGTTTAAACACTTTACAATGTCCTTGTACTCTTGCTCACTTTCGCTTGCAATGAGCAGATCATCAACAAAAGCTAAAATGTATGCATATTGTCCATTTGTGCACCTAGTGTACAAGCATTTATCTGCTTCACCTTGCTTAAATCCTAAATTTGTCAATATTTCATGCAATTTTTTCATTCCAACATTTTGCACTTTGCTTTAATCCATAAAGACCTTTGTTTAATTTACACACTAGCTGTCTTTGTTTTGTATTTATGAAACCTGTTGGCTGTTCCATGTACAAGTCTTCAGTTATATCTCCGTGAAGAAACGCTGTTTTCACATCAATGTGGTTGACTTGCATGCCTTTTGAGACTGCAATGCTCAGAAGTGTTCTGATTGTCGTGTGTTCACTACAGGTGCAAACACTTCATCAAAATCTTCTCCATATTTTTGAAGATATCCCTTTGCGACTAATCTGGCTTTATACCTTTCCACTTTTCCTTGTGCATTCCTTTTTAACTTGAATACCCATTTGCATCCTATAGCTTTCTTGCCAGGAGGTAATTTTGTAAGAATCCAAGTATTATTTTTATCCAATGCATCAATTTCTTCTTGTGCAGCTTTATGCCATTCAGCAGCTTCTTCTGCTGACATTTTCTCAATCTCATCCCATGTTAAGGGCTCTTGAGCTTCTGCTGACTTTGTTAGGTAAGACAGTCTTGGGGTGGAACACTTTGTTTTCCCTGGATGAGCGTCTGACAACAGGTTGGTCTGACCTTTCCGCATCCTCAAAATCTGAGAGTACTTCTCCAATTGATTCCCCTTCTCCAACTGTACTGTCTTCTTCAATGATCCTTTTGTGTCTGCTTCCTCTGTCTGTTCCTCGTTAGATACAGATGAGTTGCTTTCAGACATCTGCCTTGGTATGGCATTTATATACACTGGCATGTCTATTATGGTTCTATTTTCATATTCTGGATGATAAGGCTCATCTGGGATAATCCAGCCTTTATCAACCCTCTTGTTTTCATCAAAATATGTAACATGTCTTATGCCAACAATGCCAGTTTTCAGATTCAAAATTCTATATCCTTTGTGTCCTGGAGTATAGCCAACTAAAATGCCCCTTTCTGTTGTGGAATCCAGCTTATGCCTCTTTGCTTTGGTACATGAGCATATGCTGTACTTCCAAATGTTCTTATGTGTGACAGGTTTGGCTTCCTACCATGCCATGTCTCATGTGGTGTGCGCTCAGCGCCTTTAGTTGGCATTCTGTTTTGTAGGTACACTGCTGTGAGAATGGCTTCCCCCATAGTCTTTTAGGGAGATTGCTATCTGACAGCATACATCTGGTCATTTCCACAAGTGACCTAAATTTTCTCTCTGCAACAGAATTTTGCTCTGGTGTATAAGCTACTGTTGTGATATGCTGAATGCCTTCTTGTTCTAGAAATGTGCGCATGCTTTGTGAAGTGAACTCACCACCCATTGTCGGTCTGAAGAACCTTTGGTTTTCTTTCAAATTTATTGCTCACCATGGTTACGTATTTCTTCAGCATGTCTGTGACTTGACTTTTCTCTTTCAGCAAATAGGCCACACAATATCTAGAGAAATCATCCAAGAATATTAGCACAAATCTGTTATTTCCCAATGATGGGATATTAAACGGTCCACATAAGTCACTGTGTATTAAGTCCAGTACTTTATTACTCCTATTTCCTGTGTATGCAGGAAATGAGGGTCTTACACCTTTTTGAGTAACACAGTCTATGCATTTCTCCATTTTACCAGCATCTGCACTTATCTGAATGCCGGTGGGCCAGTTGCTTACTGTAAAGATCCTGGATCACCTTAGAATCACGATGTCCCAGGCGGCTGTGCCAGATTTCCAGACTACATTTACCATCATTCTTCCTTACTTGCGCCATATGTGAGGCTTCACCTGAAATGCTCAGTTTATAAACATCATTATGCATAAAAGCTTCAGCATACACTTCATCATTTTTAGAGATTGTGCACTTACTATTTTCAAAATGAATCACAAATCCCTTCTTATCTAATGTAGATACACTAAGCATATTACAAACTGCTTGGGGAATATACAAGACATCACTTACAGGAATTTCTTTAACTTCATTAGACACTTTGCATTTTAAGAATCCAATACCTTTTGCTTGGATCTTAGCAGTCCCTGCGTTTGCAGTTTTAAGAATACCTTCCTCTGGACACATTTCCTGAAAGAAATCCTTACAATTGGTTAAATGGCATGTGCTCCCCGAATCCAAAATCCAAGTACTTTCATTTGAATTATTATTTACCATAGTCAAAGATTTTCTGCCATTAGAAAGCCCTTGTGTTTATCTTTGTCCTTCATACATTTCCTGGTTTGAAAATTCTTTAGTTCCATTGGCTTAGGTGAGCTAGAGGGAGTGTTTTGTGTTTCCTTACACCATTTAGATACATGTCCCTCCTTTCCACATGAGTAGCAAATCAGCTTGCCCTTGGGTGGAGTTTTCCCATAGCTCCGCCTTCCTCTGTTCTTTGCCAAGAAATTTGTTTCATTTCTCTCTGACTGACTTTGAGAACACATCTCCTCAGAATCATTTATTATGCATTCCTGCCTTAGTTTTGATGTTGCCTGCTCAAAAGATTGCCTTCAATGGCCTCATTTACAGACCTAAAAACATCAAACTTCTTTGATAGTGAGGTAAAAAGAAATGCTCTTTTCAATGCATCACACATGGGAATTCCAGAAAGTTCTAGCTTTTGAAATGAAGACATAAGATGCATAATGTGATCATTACATTTACTTTTATCCCTTAATTTGGTTTCATTCAACTCTGCCAACCAAATTGGTTGCTGCTTTGCATATGTAGTTGCATACATAGTTCTCAGTTTATATAAAATGTCCTTTGGTGTATCTTTTCCCTCTACTAATATGGCTTGTTTCTCTGAGAGAGCTTCCAAAAGCATGCACTTCACATAATAGTTTGCATTGTCCCATTCAGCCATATTTTCAGCTGTTCTGTCTTGGTCTAAGCATATATTTAATCCTTTTGCTCGAAGGAGACATATGAATCTTAGTTCCCACTGCTGATAATTAAACTCAGTTAATTTAGGCACCTTGAGAGAATAGAACAATGGTGAATTTCCTCCCTCAGCCATTTTCTTAGCCTTCTGTCTGCTGTGTGGGGGGAGAGAGAGACAGACTGAATCTTTCCTTTAAAACTTAAGAGAAAAATGTGGCCTTTTTTTCTGCCTGGTAATATTTCTCTTCTTTTTCAATTCCTGAGCCCTGGGCCCATAACCCTTTTGTTGGATTATTTGTAGTAAATAATTAGCAGATTTTAGTACACACAGCTTCAGCTTTAGAAATGTTAATTTCTTTCTTCATCTCTCTCTCATTCACCCCTGAATAATTCACTGCTGAGTCACTTTAAAGTTGAAGTAACAAAACATCTGTTTACTCACAGTTTGTAGTTAGATTATAATCAGACAGGCTTATATTTGCATATTACTATACATTTGTCTTATCAGCTCCTTCCATGTGCTTAGATGGTAATGGATGCTCACACCACCATAGATCCTCTCAGGTTAGGAGAGATCATGAGCTCCATGTGCTCCATGTGCTGCATGTGCTGTGTCTATCCCCCACAGGAAGTTGCATAGCTGTGTGACCTCTCTAAGTAATTTACATCAGAGGTCACAGAGTAATCACAGAGAAATAATAGGTGACAGGCAATGCATGTAAAATACAATTACATTCCAACAATAATATAATTTTTTTGCCTATCATTTTAATGTGTTGCAATAATGAATGCATGAAATTACATAACCATAAAGCAAATGAGCAAAATCAGACTCTGTAAAATAAGTACAAATCCTGCTGGGCAGACTTATACGGTCTGTGCCAGAGCTGGTGGTGGGAGGCGGGACTGGTAGTTGGGAGGCGGGGATAGTGCTGGGCAGACTTATAGGGTCTGTGCCAGAGCTGGTGGTGGGAGGCGGGGTTGGTGGTTGGGAGGCAGGGATAGTGCTGGGCAGACTTATACGGTCTGTGCCGGGGCTGGTGGTTGGGCGGCGGAGATAGTGCTAGTCAGACTTATACGGTCTGTGCCGGGGCTGGTGGTTGGGCGGCGGAGATAGTGCTAGTCAGACTTATACGGTCTGTGCCAGAGCTGGTGGTGGGAGGCGGGGTTGGTGGTTGGGAGGCAGGGATAGTGCTGGGCAGACTTATACGGTCTGTGCCGGGGCTGGTGGTTGGGCGGCAGAGGTAGTGCTGGGCAGACTTATACGGTCTGTGCCAGAGCCGGTGGTGGATGGCAGGGATAGGGCTGGCCAGACTTATACGGTCTGTGCCCTGAAGAGGACAGTACAAATAAAAAAGTAGCACATATGAATTTATCTTCTTGGGCAGACTGGATGGACCGTGCAGGTCTTTTTCTGCCGTCATCTACTATGTTACTATGTAAGTACAAATCCTATATAGTTGACGTAAATAGTAAAATGAGGATGAGACCAACTGAGAAATACGGTTAGCAAAAATTAGTCCAGCATCTAACAGAGCTCCCAGACTACGCACTTGATCACAATGTGTGTGAGAGATCAGTAGGAGGAGAGCAGAATGGAAGGGTGTGTTGCAGGGGAAAAAACAATGAAACCTATAACATAAGCATAAAAACATGACAATAGGATCGAAAAATCCAGAAGAAATGCTGAGAGAATAAAATGAGTATCAGAGGGGAGAGAAAACATGGAAAATGAATTTAAAAGTACAATTAGAGAAATTAAAATAAAAGAATAAGAAAAAAAAAAAGAAACATGATAAATATAAAGGTTTGAAAATATTTGGTGTCACCCTGCTGTAGCTACAAGTGGGAAGGTTCAGGCTGGTGGTGGCGGGCCTGGAAGGAGGAGGTTGGAGTGAGAATGATAGGATACGTATTTGTGGAACACAGCGTGCACGTGAGAGGGGAAGGAAGGGGAATAAAGTTCACCCCTCTGCCACTAATCTGAGCTCCCTACTCTTTGCACTCCCAAACAAACCAAGCAAACTACACCTTGGGTAGATTGATTCACTTTATGCTCTCTCACCCGCACGTGCTAGCATTTCCAAGTTCAGTTATCATGCCTCTAATTCTGTGCAGCTGAATGTCAACAAGTTATTATTAGTAGTAGTAGTCGCATTTGTATCCCACATTTTCCAACCAATTTGCAGGCTCAATGTGGCTTACATTTGTCGTAATGGCGGTTGCCATTTCCGGGTAACAGAATTACAAGTAGTGTAACGTTAAGGTGCATACATACATGATAACATACATGGTACATAGCATATATGGAACTGATCATGGTATATATACATAACATAGACAAAAAATGGGACAATACCACTACGTTTGAAACAAATGAAATTTTACCATCCAAAGTGGCTCAATCAATTAACAGTTGCTATTCAACTTTTTTTATATATATAAAAATGAGGAGGAAAAAAGCCTCTGTATTCCCGTTTCAGTACATACTTGTGTCTGTTAAACCGGGATGGAATCTTCATAGGCTAAAAAACCTCCTTATACCTTTAATCAACAAAACACATCAAACACATCACTTTTGACGAACACTTATCTTTAGTGCCGTCCTTGCAGTTGCAATATAGCTTCACTCTGATATGCCGACGGGGTCCCGTTTCGCCGTACAGGCTTTCTCAAGGGAAACATCTAACATCTATATATATACATAACATGTAAAGAAGAATGCATTAAGGTATTGCATGAAGGTTACGTTAGTTGTAGCATACGTTTGGTCATCGACTATAGAGAGCTCCTATTCGATATAAGGTATAGAAGTGGTATTGCTTAGTCATTAATAGCAAGAAGGTTAATCAGTCTTGTGGTGAAGTTTGTAATACATTAGTAAATGTCTCTGAGAGCATGCTGTTCTGGTTATGATTCTTTTCCATCTTGCTTCAAGCATGCAAGCATAGATATGACTTTTTTTTTTAAACTGAAGCTTGCTTTCTAAACTCTGGCCGGAACAAATTGTCTCTACAATGCCTAGGGAAAGTGATCTAGACAGAAGCTCAGCGTTCCTCGCTGCTGTGGGTATTCTGCTTCCAATGTGTCACAGAGCCAACACAAGTAGCTTGCTGAGCTTTGGGTACTGTCCAAACACCTTGGACTTCTTAAGTCCCTGAACTGCCGAGACTGGAAGAACTAAGCAGAGAATAAGAAAATGGACAGTTTTGCTGGAAATGTGTAAGTCTGGGAAGTGTATCGTTGAGCTTCCTCCCTTCCTGATTTTCTTTAAAAAATGTATTTCCCTTAGAGGGGCCACAGCGTGGCAGCCGCTCTCACAAGCTGGCTGTGACTGCCCCGAAGCTTTCCCTCTCGACCACAATCCGTCCCCCCACTCCCAATGCAATTTCCTGGTTCTGCCTGGGCAGATCATGGCAGAGGAGGAAAATTTCAGGACAGCTGGAGGCAGCTTGTGAGGATGGCTGCCGTGCCGGGCCCCTCTGAGAAGAGAAATAAACATAAGTACATACGTATTGCCATAATGGGACAGACCAAAGGTCCATCAAGCCCAGCATTATGTTTCCAATACTGGCCAATCCAGGTCACAAGTACCTGGCAAGATCCCAAAACAGTACAATACATTTTATGCTGCTTCTCCAAGAAATAAGCAGTGGATTTTCCCCAAGTAAATGTATTAATGGTCTATGGACTTTTTCTTTAGGAAGCCAGCCAAACCTTTTTTAAACCCTGCTAAGCTAACCACTTTTACTACATTCTCTGGCAACGAATTCCAGCGTTTAATTACACGTTGACTGAAGAAATATTCCGATTCATTTTAAATTTACTACTTTCTAGCTTCATTGTGTGCCCCCTACTCCTAGTATTTTTGGAAAGAGTAAACAAACAATTCACGTCTACATTTTAAAGAAGACCGCAAGGTAAGGGGAAGGGATGGAGATGGACTGTGGTAGGGAGAAGGAGAAGAGATGCCCGGACCACTTACTAGCCTACACATTTCGTCTCTGGTCTCCTTCCTTTGCTTCCAGCTGAAGGGGTTCGCTGCCCGAGGCCCGTACTCCATGCTACCTGAGCAGAGAGGAAGTCAGTGGCATGCTTCAGCCACCAACGCCAGCACTCCCGCGTATGCTCTTCAGCTGGCGGAGTTTGGGCATCCCCACCAGCCAGCCACAATTTTGGAGGGGGTTTGCTGCAGCTCCCCTGTGAGTTCACTGTGGAGATAGGGAGCGGGAAGAAGCAGAAAATGGAAAGAAGGAAACCAAGAAGAAATGGTAAAGAGAGAGGACCAACCCAATCGAAAATATAAATTGATCAAAGATAACATAGTAACACAATAGATGACGGCAGAAAAGACCTGAATGGTCCATCCAGTCTGCCCAACAGTTACACTCATCAATTCATGATTAAACCAACAACAAATGCGGCAGACTTGTACGGTCTTGCCATATACAGGACATAGACCATAGAAGTCTGCCTGGCACTGGCTTTAGTTTTTCAGAGCTGGAGTTATCATCTCAACACTTCGAGACATGCAATCATTTAAGCTTTGTTTTTTTATACCATACATTTTCTAATGAGGTATTTTTGAAGTTCACCATTTTTGTTTCCATCAAATATCTATTTCATTTTTGTTACATTTGTACCCTGCGCTTTCCCACTCATGGCAGGCTCAATGCGGCTTACATGTGGCAATGGAGGGTTAAGTAACTTGCCCAGAGTCACAAGGAGCTGCCTGTGCCTGAAGTGGGAATTGAACTCAGTTCCTCAGGACCAGGACCAAAGTCTGCCACCCTAACCACTAGGCCACTCCTCCACTGTTGCTACTATTTGAGATTCTATATGGAATGTTGCTATTCCACTAGTAAGATTCCATGTAGAGGTCGGCCCTTGCAGATCACCAATGTGGCCGCGCAGGCTTCTGCGAGTCTGACATCTTGAACGTGCAGGACGTCAGACTAGAAGCCTGCGCAGCCTTCTACATGGAATGTTGCTAGTGATTCCATGTAGAATCTCCAATAGTATCTATTTTATTTTTGTTACATTTGTACCCTGCGCTTTCCCACTCATGGCAGGCTCAATGCGGCTTACATGGGGCAATGGAGGGTTAAGTGACTTGCCCAGAGTCACAATGAGCTGCCTGTGCCTGAAGTGGGAATCGAACTCAGTTCCTCAGGACCAAAGACCACTACCCTAACCACTAGGCCGCTCCTCCACTTTCACTCCTCCACAGTCACTTATTGACAGTAATCAAGGTCTTTTCCAAATTACTTGTAAAACTCCGTCCAATAGTGACCGTCATATGTCTCTGAAACTGCAAAATCCAATCCTTTTACCAGTATTGGAATGAATCCATGACACTTAGTTACAGAAAATTGCAATAGCGTATTTCCTTAAAAACCTCAAAGGCGTTTCCTTAACTCATGTAGAGTTTCGCAAACTGCTTCTTCAAAAGGAACCGCTATAGCATAAAAACAGCGCAAAATGAACACTCAGATTACGCTAAAGACAGCCTAACATATTGCACAAACTTTATGCATCACACGTTTTTAACTTGTTTTCATCATATTACCTACCTGCCTCTTATGGCCCTCACTCCTAGAGGGACCCCAAGTGAAACTGAGAATAGGGGAGCATATTAGTAATTTTCAGACCAATAAGAGGGAGGCACCATTGATAACCCACTGACTTCAATATAATCATTTATTTATTTATTTATTTATTTTTATTTATTTATTATATTTGTATCCCACATTTTCCCACCTATTTGCAGGCTCAATGTGGCTTACATTGTTCCATCATGGCAATCGCCATTTCCAAAGTGAGAGATACAAGTGGTATTACATTAAAGATCATGATTGACATAGTAGATTAAGCAGTCAAGTAAAAGAGTACATATTCAGAATGAGGGATAAAGTGGTATTGCGTAGAGTTCATTCGTAATAGAGTAGACCTTGGTAGTCAGGTATAGAGAGTTAGGTTCGTTGTCTGGTATTAGGATAGATCAGTGTGGTATGTCTTGTTGAACAGGCTGGTCTTCAGCGATCTCCGAAAGTCAGTTAGGTCGTGCATGTTTTTCACGGCGAGTGGTGATGCATTCCAAAGCATTACCACTCGCCAAACGTATTTGGCATCTGAACTGCGGTTTGTGGTGTTGCTTGAGGTGGTGGGATTGGGTAGAAGGTTGACAGACAGATTGTTTCATTTATGCATGTGGGACCACTTATCTGGGGGGGGGGGGGGGGTCTAAATAGGGAAATTGAATGGCATTAATTAGGTCAGGTAACGATGTGCTTGCCTTTAAAATTTGGAAGAGCATGAATACGTCATCTTCCGTTTAGAAAGCGTTGCATCCTGGACTTGGGGTCCCTCTAGGAGTGATTGCCGTAACAGGCAGGTAGGTAATATGATGAAAACAAGTTAAAAATGTGTGATACATAAAGTTTGTGCAATATGTTGGACTCTCTTTAGCGTAATCTGAGTGTTCATTTTGTGTTGTTTTTATGCTATAGCGGCTCCTTCTGAAGACGCAATTTGAAAAACTCTGCATGAGTTAAAGAAACATGTTATTAGTACATAAGCACTGCCAGCTGGGAAAAGACCAAAGGTCCATCAAGCCTAGCACTCTGTCTCTGACAGCGGCCAATCCAGGCCCCAAGAACCTGGCAAAAACCCAAAATTTAATAACGATCAATGGACTTTTCCTTCAGGAATCTGTCCAGACCCCCTTTAAACTCAGCAAGGCCAGCTGCCGTCACTACCTTCTCCGGCAATGAGTTCCAGAGTCTAACCACACGCTGGGTAAAGAAAAACTTTCTCCAATTTGTTTTAAACCTACCACATTGTAATTTCATCTTGTGTCCCCCTGGTTCTATTATTGTTAGAAAGCGTAAACAAACGCTTCACATCTGTCCGCTCTACCCCACTCATTATTTTGTAGACCTCTATCATATCACCCCTCAGCCGCCTTTTCTCCAGGCTAAAGAGTCCTAGCCTTCTTAACATCTCCTCATAAGGTAGTCGTCCCACCCCTTTTATCATTTTCGTCGCCCTTCTCTGCACCTTCTCCAATTCCTTTATATCTTTTTTGAGATGAGGCGACCAGAACTGAACACAATACTCCAGGTGCGGTCGCACCATGGAGCGATATAACGGCATTATAACATCCTTATTAAATAAGTATCACCATGGATTCATTGGTAAAAGGATTGGATTTGCAGTTTCAGAGACATATGACGGTCACCATTGGACGGAGTTTTACAAGTATTTTGGAAAAGACCTTGATTACCCTCAATATGTGACTGTGGATTCATCTGGGATGTCTCGTATATCTTCATTATTTATAAGTAGGGTTACCATAAGGCTCCAGAAAAGGAAGAACAGATTGAGCCAGTCTGGGATTTCCTTCCATTGCTTTCAATGGAAGCAAAACCCGGACTGGATCAACGTTCCCTCCTTTTTCTGGAGCCATATGGTAACCCTATTTATATGCTTGTAGCATTGGGTAACTGAAAAGTGAATGTCATTGACACTATGTTGGAGAGAGAAGACTACCTGGATTTTGGTAAGATGTCCTTTAGAGAAGTATCCAGATGTACTTTGTTACAATGTTTATGTAATAAAGAAAAAGCATTGCAAACATTTCATGTATGCTATTGAAAAAGTCTTTGTTGTGAAAGGAGCGAGTTCACATTATAATTTGTGTTTAAAAAAAAGTAATTTCGAACTAAATCTAAGTGTGCTGAGTTTAGATAAATTCTATTTGCTTTGCCAACTTTTCATAGGTCGGGTTGGGGCAGTTTGAATTCTTGGACTTGGTGCGGCTATGCCATACTAATCTCCTGAGTGTCCATTTGCAGGGTTTTGTGTTACTTTACACAGTGTCTTGCTGTGGAGGGGGAAAGGGGGGAGAGGGAGGGAAAGTTGTGCCAGAAGGAGCAAGGGGGAAAAAATGAGAGGGGGAAAGTGCCCTGTGGTGGTGGGGGAGGGGGGGAGAATAAGATGAGTTGGAGAATAAAAATGGAGGAGGGAGGATGAAAGGAAAGGAGAGATATGTAACACATGTGACCAGCTTTTCCTACATGAGCACGCGGCTGTGGAATGACCTACCAACAGACTTGAAAACAATTCATGAAATAACTAACTTTCGTAAATCTCTGAAAACCTATCTCTTCAACAAGGCCTACCACGAGAATCCATAGCTTAGTTATAACACTTCATCACTCTACCCTTTGTCGCGTCCCGCGCCCCTACCTGCTCTTCCGCCGCGGGGGGCGGGAGCCAGCGTCCTCCGCGGCGAGGGGTAGCGGCCCGAAGGCCTCGGCGTGGAGTCAGGCTCCGCCGCAGTGATGGCAGTTCCGGCCGGGACCGGAGGCCGGCGACTGCGGCCGCCGGTCTCTCGGTCGCCAGTTGTGGAGGCGATGTTCGCGCCGCCGAGGGATGCGGCGCCAGAACGCTATGGTCGGCGTCTTCCTCCCTCCTGGGCAGGAGGGCCCGGAGCTCTGCCTCTGAGGCGCCGGATTGGGAGGCCAAGTTGGTGGTCCCGCCTGGGAAATCGGACAGAGCCAATCAGAGGGGCTCTGCCGATACCCAGGGCCGGATTGGTGGGCTGCTCCTACGGGGGCGGGGCGGCTGATGTGGTACTGTATTTAAAGAAGAGAACTGAGCTAGCACTTTGCTTCAGGTTCTGTTCCCGAAGCCTATCTCCGTGGTTCCTGTGTTTGGTTGTCTTCCTAGTTTTGCGGATTTTGGAATTTGGACTGTTTCCTGGTTTCTCTGCCTAGCTGCCTGCCTCGACCTCCAGCCTGACTTTGTCTTCTCTACTAGCCGCCGGCCTTGACCTCTTGCCTGACCCCGACTACGCTTTTGCTGCCGGTCCTGATCTGCTGCCAGTCTTTGGACTCTTCTTTCCACCTGCCCACCTCTCTCCCGGTTCCGGCCCAGGCCAGAACGGTAACCCCGTGGTTCCTGAAGTCCCGTTGACCGCCTGCAGCTGGGGGCTCAATCCTTGGTGAACGGCGGTCGCCGCGGGTGAAGACTTGGGGTTGCGCGGCTGTCCTTTGAGGTCCTTTTGGGCCTTGCGGGACCTAAGGGCTCACCCTCCTTGTGGACAAGACACCCTTATTCTGAAAGTCATCTCTCTATAACGGTTTGCTTAGATCTTTTTGTCATCCTTGACCTTTTTCGTAACATCAATTGTATCTTTTACCCTGGACTGGTGACGCCATAACAGGACTCTGTAAGCCACATTGAGCCTGCAAATAGGTGGGAAAATGCGGGATACAAATGCAATAAATAAATAAATAAATATTTTACTGGGGAGTAGAGATGTGAGAGATGGAAGAGATACAAGGAGGATATAAGCAGGGAGAGAAGGTGAAAAGAGAAATGGAAAGAGCAAGAGAACATGGAGGGTGAAGAAGGGCTGAGCGAAGGATGGGGGAGGATAGGTGAGTGAGAATGAGCAGAAGTGGAGAGAAGGAAGGAGGGAAAGGGTGGTGTGGAGGAGAAGCATGAGAAAATGAAGGCGAGTAAGTGGAGAGGCGAGGAGCAAGGGTTGTGTGTGAGAACAGGAGGAAGAGAGAAGAATGGAAGAGTGTGGGTGAAATAACGAGGCAGAAGAAATGAAACCTGTAACATAAGCAAAGGAAAGATAAACTATTGAAAACCTATTTATTATACGGTCTGTGCCCTGAAGAGCACAGGTACAAATCAAAGTAGGGTATACACAAAAAGCAGCAAATATGAGTTATCTTGTTGGGCAGACTGGATGGACCGTGCAGGTCTTTTTCTGCCATCATCTACTATGTTACTATGTTACTATGTATGTTATTTAAGAAAGCATACAATAACAACTCATCCTAAATAGCAACTAACATAGTAACATAGTAGATGACGGCAGAAAAAGACCTGCACGGTCCATCCAGTCTGCCCAAGATAAACTCATGTGTATACCTTACCTTGATTTGTACCTGTCTTTCTCAGGGCACAGACCGTATAAGTCTGCCCAGCAGTTTTTCCTGCCTCCCAACCACCTGTCCCGCCTTCCATCACTGGCTCTGGCACAGACCGTATAAAAGTCTGCCCTCCCCTATCCTCGCCTCCCAACCACCAACCCCTCTTCCCCCCACCTGCTCTGCCACCCAATTGTAGCTAAGCTTCTGAGGATCCATTCCTTCTGCACAGGATTCCTTTATGCACATCCCATGCATGTTTGAATTCCATTACTGTTTTCATCGCCACCACCTCCCGCGGGAGGGCATTCCAAGCATCCACCACCCTCTCCATGAAAAAATACTTCCTGACATCTTTTCTGAGTCTGCCCTCCTTCAATCTCATTTCATGTCCTCTCGTTCTACCGCCTTCCCATCTCCGGAAAAGATTCGTTTGCGGATTAATACCTTTCAAACATTTGAATGTCTGTATCATATCACCCCTGTTCCTCCTTTCCTCCAGGGTATACATGTTCAGGTCAGCAAGTCTCTCTTCATACGTTTTGGAACGCAAATCCCATACCATCCTCGTAGCTTTTCTTTGCACCGCTTCCATTTTTTTGACGTCCTTCGCAAGGTACGGCCTCCAAAACTGAACACAGTACTCCAGATGGGGCCTCACCAACGTCTTATACAGGGGCATTAAAACCTCCCTTCTTCTGCTGGTCACACCTCTCCCTATACAGCCTAGCAATCTTCTAGCTACGGCCACCGCCTTGTCACACTGTTTCGTCGCCTTCAGGTCCTCGGATACTATCACCCCAAGATCCCTCTCCCCGTCCGTGCCAATCAGACTCTCCCCGCCTAACACATACGTCTCCCTTGGATTTCTACTCCCTAAGTGCATCACTTTGTATTTCTTCACATTGAATTTTAATTGCCAAACGTTAGACCAAAATGTACCTATACAAAAATGTATTCTTTATGTCTTAATTGTTTATGCTAAATTATCCTGATTTATAGTTTAATATTCCTAATTGTTCAAGTTAATCTGTCATGAATGAAGTTTAACCTAATACCTTTCTGTTCTTATCATAACACTAACTTTCTTTCCTGTAACCTAATCCACTATACGTCTCCTCTTCCTCAACTATGTATTTCTCCTCTCCGGAACTGGTAATCACCACTTACGGAACCATGTAAGCCACATTGAGCCTGCAAATAGGTGGGAAAATGTTGGATACAAATGTTATAAATAAATAAATAAATAACAGAATAGAAAAATGTAAAGGAAATCCTGAGAGAATAAAATGGATAACAGAAGAAAAAAACTTAGAAACTTCCTGAGCCCTTACGCCAAGCCCCTTCCCTACCCATCTTCAAATCCTTGCTCAAAGCCCACCTCTTCAATGTTGCTTTCGGCACCTAACCTTTATACCTTTCAGGAAATCTAGACTGCCCCAATTTGACTGACTGTACATTTGTCCTTTAGATTGTAAGCTCCTTTGAGCAGGGACTGTCCTTCTATGTTAAATTGTACAGCACTGCGTAACCCTAGTAGCGCTTTAGAAATGTCAAGTAGTAGTAGTAGAAACATGGAAAAATGAATAAAAAGGCTAGAGAAATGAAAACAAATCAAAAGAAACAAAGAAATAATAAGGTTTGAAAATATTTGTGTCACCCTGCTGCAGCTACAACTGAACAAATGGAAAGGGTGAAAAGGCGTGTGGAGCAAGAGTGTGTGAATAAGTGTATATGTGGATAAGAAACTGCTTGTCAGAGGGGAGGGAGAAAGAGACATTTAATCACTTCCCCACCAGTAGTGCACGCTCCCCCCCCCCAAAAAAAAGCCCACCAGGCAAATAATGCCTATGGTGATGGGATGATATGCCATAAAGGACCAGACATTTTAGAAGGGTGTAAAAAATGTAACGAAGGATGCTATATTGGAGAAACAGGCCAGATGCTTAAGACAAGATTCAATTTACATAGACATCACATGAACAATACTGGTGCCAGTAGGGCTCCCACCCCTGTTGGTCAGCATTTTACAGGACCAGGACACTGTACCAATGACTTCACAGTGAGAATCCTGAAAGGTAACTTTAAAACCATACAAGAACGTAAGACCTTTGAAGTCAGAATGATTGAATATTTTAACACCCAACAGAAAGGACTTAACAAGGATCTGGGGTTCCTAGCCCATTATAAACCATAAAGCTGTATGTCTCTGTTGATCACCCTCCCCTCACCTATCCACACCCATGCTGTTAGAATATCAATGATATGCTTTGATGTCCCCATGCATACCTCCTACCTACCCCCATCCTCCCACCCTGTCAGAATGTCATAGTAATGCTTGAATGTTTTCACTTATATACACTGTCAGCTAGCACATTTGCTTATTTCCGATCTGAGGAAGAAGGGCAACCTTCGAAAGCTAATCAAGAAATGTATTAAGTTATGTCCAATAAAAAAGGTGTCATCTTATTTTCTTTTCCATGTTTTATTTTGTTTGATTTCTATAGATTCTACATGGAATGTTGCTATTCCACTAGCAACATTCCATGTAGAAGTCGGCCCTTGTAGATCACCAATGTGGCCGCGCAGGCTTCTGCTTCTGTGAGTCTGACGTCCTGCACGTATGTGCAGGACGTCAGACTCACAGAAACAGAAGCCTGCGCAGCCTTCTACATGGAATGTTGCTAGTGCAATAGCAACATTCCATGTAGAATCTCCAATAGTAGCAACATTCCATGTAGAATCTCCAATGGTATCTATTTTACTGTCATAGTAATGCTTGAATGTTTTCACTTATATACACTGTCAGCTAGCACATTTGCTTATTTCCGATCTGACGAAGAAGGGCGACCTTCGAAAGCTATTCAAGAAATGTATTAAGTTATGTCCAATAAAAAAGGTATCATCTTATTTTCTTTTCCATGTTTTATTTTGTTTGATTTCTATTGATAACCTTAAGAGTGGACTAACACGGCTACCACACTCCTCTACTGGAAGGGTGTTTGTAATCGCTTTATTTCTTGAGTGTGTGAGGACAGAACCAGGACACCTAAGGAGAGGCTAATCGTTCTGTATCTTCTGCTGCATTTTCTGGATCACACCAGTGATTCTGGCAGCCAGAATGAGACAGGCAGGAGAGCATATGTGGGAGATGTGTTTTCTATAAAGGCAATTCTGTGACTGTGTTTGTAAGTCCATTACATGCTATCTATATACATTAGTGTGTTACATCACAGGGGGCATATGCATAGGTGGAACATGAGTGGGGCACAGGCATGTCTCCCACTTAAGCTTATAACTTGTATTTAGGCCTGCTCATTTACTCCTGCCTTTCACCAGGCATAAGTGAAAGAGATTGATTTAAAGAAAGTTGATATACCACTTTTCTGTGGTTTTTGCAAATACATCCAAAGGGGTTTATATAGTATTTGTACCTGGGACAACGAAGGGTTAAGTGACTTACCCAGAGTTACAAGGAGCTGTGGGGGGGAACTGAACCCAGTTCCCCAAGATCAAAGTCCACTGCACTAACCACAAGGCTACTCCCCCACTAGCAGCAGTCCATGTAGAATCTGACATAGTAGCAACATTCCATGTAAAATCTGAAATAGTAGCAACAGAATCTCAATAGTAGCAACATTCCATCTAGAATCTCAAAAGAATCTGAGATAGTAGCAACATTCCATGTAGAATCTCAAATAGTAGCAACAGAATCTCAATAGTAGCAACATTCCATGTAAAATCTCAAAAGAATCTGAAATAGTAGCAACATTCCATGTAGAATCTCAAATAGGGAAATGGGACTTGGGCCCAGATGCACTAAACGTTTTTTATCGTTAAATGAGCCCTTAAGGAAGAATTTCCGATCCTTTCCATGCACTAAAGCCTATTTTTCGACGGTAGTAGCAGCTAACGAAAACGGAATGGAGATGAGCAATTAGTGTGAAAACCCCATTGAAACGACATGCACTAACCTTTTCCGATTGCCTTTACGCAGGAAAAAGGCAGGAAAACTAACGAGAGGTCTGGACCTCTCGTTAGGACAGCTCTGTGCCAGGAAAAAGTGTTAAGTGAAAAAATAAACAAACTTTGAGCCAATCCCAGCGCATTAGCAGAGCTAAAAGCGCTGTGATTGGTCCAAAGGACCTCAGAAAACACATAAAAAAATAAAAATAAAAAAAGGATCGGGAGGGGGCAAGGGCGCTCATCAGGAGCGTCCTGTACGGACGGCCTTGCCCCCCCCCCCTGCTGCTCCCCACTTTCCGCCGCTCCCCCACCCCGAAAAAGCAAACTTCTAGAAGCCCCTGCCCCCCTCCCTTCCTCACTACTCTCTTACCTCAGCTCCGCCTCCCGACATCCTCCGTCCGTGCCCCGCCCCCTTTTGGGGTCGTCGCCGCCATTCCCCTCCTCCATCGGGCCCCCCTTCCTCTTACCGGGCCCGTGCAGCGCCTCTCTCCTCTGTCCGAAGGCGCTGCATGGGCAAGAAGAAAGCTGAATCAGCTGATGCCTGCCTTCGCGATGGCGCGTCTTTCTCCTGCTGCGCCCGCCCCTGTCTGACGTCAGTAACCTACGTAGGTTACTGACGTCAGACAGGGGCGGGCCCAGGAGGAGAAAGATGCTCTATCGAAGCTAGGCGAAGGCAGGCATCAGCTGATTCAGCTTTCTTCTTGCCCGTGCAGCGCCTTCGGACAGAGGAGAGAGGCGCTGCACGGGCCCGGTAAGAGGAAGGGGGGCCCGATGGAGGAGGGGAATGGCGGCGACGACCCCAAAAGGGGGCGGGGCACGGACGGAGGATGTCGGGAGGCGGAGCTGAGGTGAGAGAGTAGTGAGGAAGGGAGGGGGGCAGGGGCTTCTAGAAGTTTGCTTTTTCGGGGTGGGGGGAGCGGCGGAAAGTGGGGAGCAGCGGGCGGGGGGGGCAAGGCCGTCCGTACAGGACGCTCCTGATGAGCGCCCTTGCCCCCTCCCGATCCTTTTTTTATTTTTATTTTGATTTGGGAGCCATGTGCTTGCGATTTGACTGTGTTTTGAACGTTTCTGGCATGCGCAGAGCAGCCAGCATAACGCTTGGCTGCTTTGCGCATGCTTTACGAGCCGATTACCGACGGGGATTGGTGCATCGTTCTTTCCAATACCGCACCAAACTTTTTGGGGCTGTGTTTTTGGAGCATGCTTCGTTATTTGAAATTCGGTAAAGGTTTTAACGTTTCTGATTTTTTTACGTTTGCTTGATGCATCTACCCCCATATACTGCCTTTCTGTGGGTTTTGCAACTACATTCAAAGCGGTTTACATAGTATACACAGGTACTTATGTGTACCTGGGGCAATGGAGGGTTAATTGACTTGCCCAGGGTCACGAGCTGCAGTGGGAATCAAACCCAGTTCCCCAGGATCAATGTCTGCTGTAGTAACCACTAGGCTACTCCTCCACTTAAGTGAGCTTGCCTAACTAGGAGGCCCTTTTAGTAATCGGTGGTAAACTTTTTACTGCAGTGGGTAAAAAGGCCCAAAAAAGAAATGGCCATGCAGTTACATTTGCACTTGCTATGCGGCCATTTCATGGGGTGATCAGGGGCTACTAGTTACAGAACAGGCTTCTTTGTCTTTTTTTCATTCTTCTCTATTTGAAGCACCTCTTTCAAATCTCTTATCCAAGACTGTCTGTCCTTTGCCTTTCCATGAATTCTTGCAGCAGCCATAAGGTGGGGTAGGACTCTGCTTGTCTTTCTTCAGCCCCTGACTATGGCGTATTATTATTGTCTCTCACACCTTTTCCAGTAGTAGCTCAAGATGAGTTACATTCAGGTACTCTGGATATTTCTCTGTCCCAGGAGGGCTCACAATCTAAGTTTGTACCTGAGGCAATGGAGGGTTAAGTGAGTTACCCAAGATCACAAGGAGCAGCAGTGGGATTTGAACTGGCCACCTCTGGATTGCAAGACCGGTGCTCTAACCACTCCTCCACTATAGCAACATTCCATGTAGAATCTCAAATAGTAGCAACATTCCATATAGAATCTCAAATAATTTATTTGGATTTTGCTCACACTTTTTTCAGTAGTAGCTCAAGGTGAGTTACATTCAGGTACTCTGGATATTTCTCTGTCCCAGGAGGGCTCACAATCTAAGTTTGTACCTGAGGCAATGGAGGGTTAAGGGACTGCATGAGAAGAGAAAGCCAGTCAGATAGGTCAGACTGTACTTTATGGAGTCTTCAGCTGGATCCTAGATTATCGGAGGTTTACACACTCACAGTGAAGCCCCGTGAGACCACAGCGGCCACACTAGCGCAAACATTTATAAGATAGGAGTGTAGCAATGGCAGAAGGCACTGAAGAAAGCAGAACTCCAAAGCAGGGACTACAAGAAACTCATACTGGTTTAAGTCTCTGTAGCAGAAGGTTGTAATTAACTGTTAGGCAGCAGCTCAATAAAACTAATTTAAAATTAACTTAAAATTTGGCTTCTAAATCTCTCTTGTCAATAAAAACAACTTGACTGATTTTCCTTTGAGCTATTCCAGCCCGAGTGTGCGTGAGCTGTTATATCCAGTCTGTTGACTTCAATCATAGCAAGCCGTCCTAGTTAACCCTCAGCCACACTAATAATTTCAATTGTATCTGTAAATAAGTGGGCAAAGGACAGCCTGTTGGCTCCGTGGGAGGGCATGGGTTTCATTTTCAAGCCAGGATTCTTTTCTCTGGGTGAACTAGGGCTGGGGGGTGCTGTGGAGGCCATTTCAAAGCCCCAAGTTTAGACGGAGGGATAAGGAGTCCCAGTCAATATGCAATAATGCCATCTTCTACTACTACTACTACTTATCATTTCTATAGCGCTACTAGACGTACGCAGCAATGTACACTTGAACATGAAGAGACAGTCCCTGCTCGACAGAGCTTACGATCTAATTAGAACAGACAAACAGGACAAATAAGGGATAAGGACAACGAGTAGCAACATTCCGGAACCCAAAGAGTAGCAAGATTCCGCGCAGAATCCCAAACACTACTACTACTACTTATCATTTCTAAAGCAGCACTGTACACTTGAACATGAAGAGACAGTCCCTGCTCCACAGAGCTTACAATCTAATTAAGACAGACAAACAGGACAAACAAGAGATAAGGGAATATTAACGTGAGGATGATAAAATAAGGGTTCTGAACAAGTGAATAAGGGTTAGGAGTTAAAAGCAGCATCAAAAAGGTGGGCTTTTAGCTTAGATTTGAAGACGGCCAGAGATGGAGTTTGACATCAGGCTCAGGAAGTCTATTCCAGGCATATGGTGCAGCAAGATAAAAGGAACGGAGTCTGGAGTTAGCGGTGGAGGAGAAGGGTGCAGATAAGAGAGATTTACCCAGTGAACGGAGTTCCCGGGGAGGAATGTAGGGAGAGATGAGAGTGGAGAGGTACTGAGGAGCTGCACAGTGAATGCACTTATAGGTCAATAAGAGGAGTTTGAACTGTATGCGGAAACGGATAGGAAGCCAGTGAAGTGACTTGAGGAGAGGGCTAATATGAGTATAACGACAATGGAGGAATATTAGTCGTGCAGCAGAATTTTGAACAGATTGAAGAGATGGCTAAGTGGGAGACCTGTGAGAAGCAAGTTGCAATAGTCTAAGTGAGAGGTGATAAGAGCGTGGATGAGGGTAGTGTGCTCAGAAAGGAAAGGGCGAATTTTGCTGATATTATAGAGAAATAAACGACAGGTTTTAGCAGTCTGCTGAATATGTGCAGAGAAGGAGAGGGAGGAGTCGAAGATGACCCCAAGGTGATGAGCTGATGAGACAGGAATAGAGAATGGGGGAGGAGGAGAGGTTGGTTTAAGGGGAAAGATAAGAAGCTCAGTCTTGGTCATGTTTAGTTTCAGATGGTGCTGAGACATCCAGGCAGCAATGTCAGACAGACAGGCTGATACTTTGGCCTAGTGGTCAGATTTAAAGCCCATGGCTGTGGTGTTTGGGGAAAAAGTCCTGGTGCATGGATCCCAGCTGAGGGATGTGATTGCAATGGTTTGGGAGAGAGTATGAAATTGGGGAGGGGGGATCCTCAGGTACTTCTAGTTAATCTGAAAGCTTAGAAGAGAGAAGGAAATTGTTATGCCAATGGTAAATGGAACAGAAGCCAGCACTGGTTTGTCTTAATTGAGGAACTGGATGGAGAAGTGCTTATGGCAGAGAGGGGCTGAGGTGACAAGGACATAACCCCCTGTTATGCTGCTTGGAGGAAGCAATACATGGGACAGGCAGTGCTGCAAAATGCCATTCCACGTGTCTCATGTAGGAGTTAAAAAATTGAAGTGGAAAATAATCCCTGACGGGGCAATATTCACCCAGCAGCAGTCAGCGTTTTTTAAATGCTGACTGATGTCCAGTTAAATTAGCCCCAGATATTCATAGCCGGGTCATGTCTGGGCACCGTCAGTGAATATCTGAGGTGAATTGTGGTTGTACTGGTGACCACAGCTTTTGCAGGCTCCAGCTGATATGCAGTCAGGGCCCGCATAAGACAGATCTCTCTCTCTCTCTCTCTTCCTCTGCCTCCCCCCAACACATACAACATCTGTCTCTCGATGACCACCACATAGTAACATAGTAGATGACGGCAGAAAAAGACCTGCATGGTCCATCCAGACTGCCCAACAAGATAACTCATATTTGCTGCTTTTTGTGTGTACCCTACTTTGATTTGTACCTGTGCTCTTCAGGGCACAGACCGTATAAGTCTGCCCAGCACTATCCCCGCCTCCCAACCACCAGCCCCGCCTCCCGATCTTGACTAAGCTCCTGAGGATCCATTCCTTCGGCACAGGGTTCCTTTATGCTTATCCCACGCATATTTGAATTCCGTTACCGTTTTCATTTCCACCACCTCCCGCGGGAGGGCATTCCAAGCATCCACTACTCTCTCCGTGAAAAAATACTTCCTGACATTTTTCTTGAGTCTGCCCCCCTTCAATCTCATTTCATGTCCTCTCGTTCTACCATCTTCCCATCTCCGGAAAAGGTTCGTTTGCGGATTAATACCTTTCAAATATTTGAACGTCTGTATCATGTCACCCCTGTTTCTCCTTTCCTCCAGAGTATACATGTTTAGTTCAGCAAGTCTCTCCTCATACATCTTGTAACGCAAATCCCATACCATTCTCGTAGCTTTTCTTTGTACCGCTTCGATTCTTTTTACATCCTTAACAAGATACGGCCTCCAAAACTGAACACAATACTCCAGATGGGGCCTCACCAACGACTTATACAGGGGCATCAACACCCCCTTTCTTCTGCTGGTCACACCTCTCTCTATACAGCCTAGCAACCTTCTAGCTACGGCCACCGCCTTGTCACACTGTTTCGTCGCCTTCAAATCCTCAGATACTATCACCCCAAGATCCCTCTCTCCGCCCGTACCTATCAGACTCTCCCCGCCTAACACATACGTCTCCTGTGGATTTCTATTCCCTAAGTGCATCACTTTGCATTTCTTCGCATTGAATTTTAATTGCCAAACTGTATATATATAGGGATCATATGTCTGGATTTCCCTGGACATGGCCTCCTTTTCAGGGGACCATCGGGGGTCCGGGCATTTTGTTTCCAGCCAGTCCAGGATTGCAGGGGACCTTCCCTCCCCCAATCCTCAGGGTACCCTCCCCGAACCTACTATAATGTGCCCTGGTAGTGTACTGGCCTCTTGGTGGTAGGAAAGAACCCCACCTCTTTCTGGCGCCTGGGTTTTGCTGAGCCCAGGTTTAAATCTCCACAGATGCACTTACTGCACTGAGCAAGATTCACTCTTTCTGAAGATCGGTTCTCAGCTTTCCTTTTGTTTGATGATAGTGTAAGGAAACGCATGACAGACTTTGGGATTCCTCTTTCTCAGTGCACTAGTTCACCAGCAAATTAAGCATATATATTAAGAGGTGGCGATCCTATCTTCCTTTTCCTGTGCCCCACTGGCAAGCTGCCTTGCATTTGGCCTTCACAAAGCTTCATCTATCTAAGCACAGACTGCATTTGAAAGGTCGTCCGAAAAACGCATGACAAGGCTGTGTCGCTTTTGCTCTGCTGATCCTCGTTAATTGGTGTCTTGTACAGACCCTTGACATTCAGCAACCTTCTTGCTCGCTGGCTGAGGGAGCTGGAAAGATCAGCCGTATTCGCTCATCAACAGCAGACGGCATATCTCTGTGGTTAATAGGGGGCAGGAGGTGGAAACAGTGTCGGCAGTAAAAATCAGCTTTGTGGTCTGGATTTTGTTTTCAGTTTTATTACAGCAAATTTAAGGTATTTTATATTTAACATTCCCCAGCCCACAGGAAACAAAGACCTGGCAAACTTCCATACAGTTGTGAGGTCGTATGTGTTACAGCCAGGACCAGAAATGCATTTCTAGGCTAAAGGCAACTGGAAGGCTTTCCTAGACTATGTTTTAGAGGGGAAGTGTATTTATTTATTTATTAGGATTTATTTACCGCCTTTTTGAAGGAATTCACCCAAGGCGGTGTACAGTAAGAATAGGTCAAACATGAGCAATAGGCAATTACAGCAGTAAAAACATTCAAATAACAATACAAAGTATGGCATGGTATACTACTTAACAGAAAAAGCAGCACAAAGGGCCTTTAAAAATGAAGGGAACAAAATTATTTCATTGAAAAAATAACTTTAATAATGAACTTTGATTGAAGAAAGACCCGACACGGGCCGTGTTTCGGTGCTACCGCACCTGCGTCAGGGGTCACACCAATGACAAGAGAGGATTCTACAGACAGTTTTCAAACGCCTTGATGTTTTCAATGATATATTCCTCCGAGTATCACACGATGTGGAACTTGGTATCCTCCGAATGTAATGTATAGCTACACGCACACCATCAGCCAGGGTGGGAGTGGATAAACATGTCCCGCTGCAGTATGTGCAGCCCGTGTCACTCCTTGTGTGTGTGAGTGAGACTAACAAGTTAGGTACTTCTTCCATTAAAGGCTTGGTTGAAGAGCCAAGCTTTCACCTGCTTCCTGAAGTAGAGGTAGTCTTGTGTTAAGCGGAGCCTTTCAGGCAGTGCATTCTAGAGTGTGGGAGCTACTCCGGAGAAGGCTGGCTTGCGGGTATCACATCGTTTGCTTTACTGCCTGTGTTGCACTTAGCTTGTTAATAATTTGATTCCTTCAGTTTCAGGTGTTGTTAATTGATTTGTGTCTCTTCATCACTCCAAATTATCTAACATAAGCTAATTTGAGCAGTACCTGCATTTCTGATCAGACTGCAAATTAAATACTATTAGCCTAAATAAAATAGTGAGGTTGACGTCATGGCAAATTGCCCACTGCTCTGTTTGCGATGCCAGTGTTTAATCATGAAAGAGTGTGATCTGCCAAGATGGTAGGTGTAGTGCTGAGTAGACTGGATGGACAGGGCAGGTCTTTATCTGCCATCATGAACTGTTACTATGACAGTATGTGAGGACGTCAGACTCACAGAAACAGAAGCCTGCGCGTTGATATGCAAGGGCAGGCTTCTTCATGGAATGTTGCTAGTGGAATAGCAACATTAACATTCCATGTAGAATCTCAAATAGTAGCAACAGAATCTCAATAGTAGCAACATTCCATCTAGAATCTCCAATAGCAGCAACATTCCAGAATCTCAAATAGGAGCAACATTCCATGTAGAATCTCAAATAGTAGCAACAGAACCCTCCATTACCCCTGGTACAAAATAAGTACCTGAATATATGTAAACCACTTTGAATGTAGTTGCAAAAACCTCAGAAAAGCACTATATCAAGTCCCATTTCCTTTTCCCTATTTGAGATTCTACATGGAATGTTGCTACTATTGAGGTTCTGTTGCTACTACTTACAATGTCAACACAATACGTAATAGAACATTTTAATTGATAGTGAAGGGTAAAGCAAAGATGGAACATATAGATAGGTAAGAGAGTAAGAGGAGTTAGAAATGAAGGTGACTAATTTAAAGAAAGTTGTACATGAGGTCAGAGAGATGGATAAATATTATCTCAGCTAGGGTAGGAGTGGAGAAACATGTCCCGCTGCAGTATGTGCAGCCCGAGTCAATCCTTGTGTATGTGAGTGAGACTAACTTCTTCCATTAAAGGCTTGGTTGAAGAGTTAAGCTTTCACCTGCTTCCTGAAGTAGAGATGGTCTTGTGTTAAGTCTTCTCTTGTGCTACCTAGTAGTAAGATCCTTGGGTTTCTCAGATATCTGTCCTGAATCAGTTTTTCTTCTGAATACTTGTTCTCTGATTGCACAATTTGGCATTTAGTATAATGTTTACATTAAAACGTGCCACTTTTTTTCTCCTGCTATCCCTTCCCATTTTTAAGGCTGTTTCTATACTTTACTCAACTGAATGACTGCCAATGACTTCGCTTCTGCTTCTTCTCATTATTCCCCTATGTCATTGTGTGGTGCCCCCATTCCTGTCGTTTGTTTTTCTCACAACATTCTTTCCCCTTCCCCCACTTTCATTAATTGTTAACCCAAATATTTTCACACCAGTTCTTAGAGTGTCAGGTCAGTAATGCGTTTGTACTAATCTCATATTTTCTGCTCTTCAGAGCTCGCCTTCTTCTCTCATGTGTTTTGTTTTTAAGCTGTATCTCGCTCACTTTGTTCTCAGGTGACCTTCGCCATCTTCAACTCTTCTTCGGAACTGCACACAGGGATTATCATTTCCTTCATTGTTGTGCAGACTGACTTCAAACTAACTTAACTCTGACCCACTGGAATTGCTCCCAAACCCAAACTAAATATGCCTGTGTTTAATATTGATTTTTCGTTTTAACTGAGCTTCCAGTTTTTTGTTCTTGCAGCTTTTTTTGTTGTTCTTGCAAGAAAGTTGCTATACTGCATGTGGTAAGTTGACTGGGAAAGCAGAATCCACGAAATTTTGAAATAAGAATTAACATTCTACTTAGTTCCTAAGCAACAAATGAGACATTTGCACTTACATTGATTGTTCTGAGTTTTCACTGCTTGTGGTACTCTGATGGGATGGGGAAGTCTTCTTATATTGACTATGCTTGGATTTGTATAACACCTGATAACATCTCAACACCGCTCTTTAATGGTAGAGTGTTGGCTGCCTTCTTGCACCTGGACTACATGGAAGGTTTTCAAAGAGACCTGAGGGGTAGACAGTACAACAGATTGAACCATGTTGGGTTTTCCTTGGAGTGTTGCGGCTCTGTGTTGAGCAGACATCACATTGCAGTTCTTGTTGTGTTTTTCAGACCCACCCAGAGAACCGATCTTGACGTGCAGATCCAACAGCTTTCCAAATTCCTTCTATTGTAGTTGGCATCTGCCAAGCCCTACGTACATCCCCAATACCTTCAACATTAGTGTGATGTAAGTATCCAATCCCTATCACCTGAATCAGGACTGGCAATATCTGGTGATGGCATCCAGGTATAGTAACTACAGTATACTCGTGTCATTGTATTTTGCATATGGCCATCTTTTTTCTCGAGTTGTTGGAACATAAGGACAGAACCGGGTGGACTTCTACGGTCTATGTCCCAGAAATACCAAAGAAAGACCACGATCAAGTATATAATATCACATTCATTGTTGATTTAATCATGAATCGATAATGAGGGTGACAGTTGGGCAGACTGGATGGACCGTTCAGATCTTTATCTGTCGTCACTTACTATGTTACTATGGGGCTCATTTTCGAAACAGAAAAATGTCTTAAATCTGGTATAAAGCGGCATTTGGACGTTTTTCTCACAAAAACATCCAAATTGGTATTTTCTAAACCAATTTTTAGACATTTTTCTACGAAGTCCATCAGAAGTGCGTTCAGATCACAAGGGGGTGTGTCGGGGCATTTCAAAGGCGGGATTAGGGCGTTTTACAGCCATAATGGAACAAAACAAAAACGTCCAGGACTAAAACAGATGTTTTGGTCTAGACCTGTTTTCAGAACGAATAAGGTACAAAAAGGTGCCCTAAATGACCACTGGAGGGAATCAGGGGTGACCCCCTAAAACCCACTCAGTGGTCACTGACCCTCTCCCAAACCTCAAAAATGTGAATACAAATCTGACTTACCAGCCTCTATGACAGCCTCAGATGTTAAAGTCAGGTCTATTAGAGCAGCCTGCAGGTCCCCGGAGTAGTGTAGTACTCAGTGGGGGACCCAGGTTCCTATCTCCCTCTACCTGTCACACTTGTGTTGGAAACTGTGACCCCTCCCAAAGTCACCAAAACCCTACCGTACCCACATATAGGTGACCCCCTTCACCCATAAGGGCTATTGTAGTGGTGTACAGTGGGGGACAGCATGTTTTGGGTGGGTTTTCGAGGGCTCAAGGTACAAGATAAGGGAGCATTTTTATAAAGTGCACAGAAGTGCCCTCTAGGGTGCCCCATTGCTCTCCTGGGATGTCTGTGGGACCAGTCTACTAAAAATGCTGGCTCCTCCTACATCCCAATGGGATGCACATATTCTTTTTTTTCGTGGGGGGGGGGGGGGGGGAGAGGAAATGGACCAAAAAACAAAACGTCCAAAGCACAAAACCTTGTTCGAAACAATATTTTTGAAAAATAAAAAGACAGACATTTTTCTTTTTTGAAAATAACCTTCTTTCCTATTCAGATTTTGGATGGTTTGTGCAAAACGTCCAAAATCGCACTTAGACGTCATATTGAAAATGCCCCTCAAGTTATTATGAAGAGTTCCACAAGTTTCCTTCAGTTGAGAACAGGGCCACCGAGAGACAAGGCCGGGCCCGGGGCAAGGCCGCCCCGCCTCAGCCCCCCTGCCACTGCCACCCCCGTTGCTCCCCCCGCCGCTGCCGCCCCCCGCCGCTTCAGTAACCCGGTCTCACCTGCCTGCCTCCAAGGCTCCGGGCCCCCTGCATTCAAAGCGGCAGTCGCAAATCGCCTCTCTTCTGGCCTTCCCTCCCTATGTCCCGCCCTCGTCTGATGTAACTTCCGGTTTTATTTATTTATTGCATTTGTATCCCACATTTTCCCACCTATTTGCAGGCTCAATTTGGCTTACAGAGTTTTGTTAGTATTGTCCGCGAGGGTGGGACACAGGGAGGAAAGGCCAGAAGAGAGGCGATTTGCGACTGCCGCTTCGAATGCAGGGGGTCCGGAGCCAAGGAGGCAGGCAGGTGAGATCGGGGACTGCAGCGCCGGCAGCCTGAACCCGGCGCCGGGCCGGGCCTGGGGAATTTTGTCCCCCTTGGCCCCCCCCCCCTCTCGGCGGCCCTGGTTGAGAAGCAGGTAGAGCTTACATCATTGAGGACGTGGTATAGATGTTGTGTGCTGTTGTGCAGAAGACTCAGGTTAAATCGGCAAGCTCAGCTTCTAACCCTGAAGCTGCCAGGACCAGGGAAGCAGCATTCACAGATCCTGAGGAAGGGGATGAGAGGATGTCACAGCTGTCTCTCAAAAAGCAGACATGAGGTCATTTGCAGCAAATTCTGAAGGGAGCTATCATTTTGTGACTCTAACCAAGGATTATGAAATTGTTGGCTGGGCCAAATGGGAGGGTATTAAAAGCTGGTCTGGGGAGAGGGGAATGCCCCGAGATAGTTGCAGATTACAGTTCGCTGTGCCATGACCCCAAAAACAGCTCATACTGAAAGAGCTGGAAACTCAATGGAGCAGAAGGAAAGTATTGGGCCAAATAAAGTAAAAGGAGCCAGCTCTTTACCACCAACCAGTGAATCGATATGCAGCAAATTCACAGACTTCTATGAATTGGATAAGGGACTATGATACGAAGGTTGTCGCTATGGCACCTGGAATTGGGTTAAGACTGCCACTGACTCCTTTTGAAATCCCCAGAGAGCTAGACTTGAACTGATGACCTTGATTCAAAAGATAGTAATGTTATGGTAATTCCCCTGAGCAGGGCCGCCGAGAGGGGGGGGCAGGGGGGGCAAAATTCCACGGGCCCGGGCCTCCAAGGGGGGCCCGGCGCCGGGGTCTCTCTCTCCTGCTCCTGACGGGACCTGAGTGATCACGTCCCGACAGGAGCATGAGAGAGAAAACTCCGGCACTGGACCCCTCTTGGAGGCTGGGGAGGACCCGGAGCTTCCTTCCAACGCTGCTCTTCTGCCTATTGCTGATCGGCTGCTTTTCCTCTCAGGCGTCCATGGTAGGTCTTGAAACCGAGCGTGCCCAGAAGATGTCTTCTGCTGGCGGGGCATGGGATCCCTGCCAGCTAAGGTATTTCAGCAGCGGCAGCGATCGGGGGGGGGGGGGGGGGGGGCCGGTTCAGTCTCTTGGCGGCCCTGCCCCTGAGTTATCCAGTCCTCTGTTTCAGCCAGCTCAATAGCAGAGAAAAAAACTGTATGCATTTTAAGTGACATAACTATATCTTGGGGACTAATAGAGTGACCCTCGGAAAGAGGAATAATCAAGAAGGGAGAGACATATTGGCCACCTATTAAAGCAAGAATATTATCAGTGGGTCTCTCTTCCCAGCAGAAAATATTTGCATGTTTGTAAGACCCTGGATGGTCCCTGTTGTTTAATCGTCTTTGGTCTGTGGTGGTTGGCAGAAGTGACCAAGAAGCCTCTGATGTTAACAGGCTGTGTCTATGCACTTCTGTTGACAGACATGGCGCTAAGCTGCGCACTTGCGAGAGAGATGCTTTCCCTAAAAACAGATGCCATATCAAATACGGCGCAGTATTCTCCACAGAGAGGTACAAGGCCAACGTGACTGTGACTAACGCCCTGGGGAGGAACAGCACGTCCATCACCTTTGATGAGTTTGCCATAGGTACGTCGTGGGCAGCTTCTGTTATATATATTTTTATGGACTGCAGGTAGGGTTACCATATTTGGTCCCCCCCCCCCCCCCCCACAAAAACAGAACACATGCCCCACCCCTTATCACCCCCCGCTCCGCCCCCTTTCACATACCCCACTCCCTGTCACATATTGCCCCACCCCTTTCACACACCCCGCCCCCCTGTCACACACCCCTATCCTCCCCTTATCTTACTCTACTGCCCTGGTGGTCTAGTGACCTCTTTGGGGCAGGAAAGAGCCCCCTCTTTCCTGGCCGGAGCGCCTGCATAATGTTCCTCTTGCTGACGGTCCCGGAACCGATTCAAAATGGCCACTTGGAGTGGCCACTTCAACTCTTGGTGGCCATTTTGAATCTGTGCCGTGACCGTCAGCACTCAGCATTGCAAAGGGAACAGAATGCAGGGCAGCGCTCCGGGCAGGAAAGAGTGGGCTCTTTCCTGCCCCGAAGAGGTCACTAGACCACTAAGACAGTAGAGTAAGGTAAGGGGAGGGGAGGCTAGGATACAGTGGCGTACCAAGGGGGGGGGGGGGGCGGTGGGGGCGGTCCGCCCCGGGTGCACGCCGCTCCGAGTTCGCTAACTTCGCTCGTTTGCTGCAGCTCCCTCTGCCCCAGAACAGGTTACTTCCTGTTCCGGGGCAGAGGGAGCTGACAGGCGCGTGCCGCGGCACCCCCCCCCCCCACAGCGGAGTGCACCCGGGGGGGTGTCATTTCGCCGGGGGGGGGGGTCATTTCGCAGAGGGGGGGTTCTGCACCCAGGGGGGGGGGCGCGGGTGTCATCCAGGCTAGGAACGCCACTGCTAGGATAGGACACCATTAGGCCCGCCCGCCAGCCTGCATATTTGTCCGGAAATCCAGACAAATGGGCAGGCTGGCAAAACCCGCACGGTTGCCTGGCCATGTCCTCAAAAAGAGGACATGTCCGGGTAAAACCAGACATATGGTAACCCTAGCTGCGGGTCAGCTTCAATCCTGTTAAGTTGTGGTATTTCTACTGTGACTCACTCAGTGGTGTAGCCACAGGTGGGCTTGGGTGGGCCAGGGCCCACCCATTTATGGCTCAGGCCCACCCAACAGTAGCACATGTTTAGTGGTACAAGCTCCGCCAGCTGAAGATTTTCCCCTAATGGTAACGAAAACGCTACTCTCCATGACACCAGCACCTGTATATGCTCAGTTTTTAGTAAATTCTGCTGCCAAGGTGGAAAGAAGCGTTTTCCCACCAGCTGAGATTTTTTTTTTTTTTTTTTTGGGGGGGGGGGGGGGGAGAACACTTGGTGCCCACCTAATTCTTGCCTAGGCCCACCCAAAATCTATTGTCTGGCTACGCCCCTGGACTCACTAATTGTTAAAACAGCAGGAAAGAGAGGTCCAAAAGTACCCAAAATATAACAAAAAAGAAAAAGCACAGAAGGGGCCTCCAGAGCTGGAACGACGGCACAGTCTTTATTAAAAGTGACCCGACACGGACCGTGTTTCGGCGCTCACCAGCGCCTGCCTCAGGGGTCAAGATGAATAGTTTTTACTTGGTTTTTCACAGAACCCTATTGCGTTTCAATAGGAGCGTCCAGTGCGACTTACCCAGGGTTATAGAACAGTTCATTTGGAACCTTGACAGGAAGTAACAGTTCGGAACTGTTAGAATCATAAGAGATAATTCATCTTGATGGTGAGCGCCGAAACACGGCCGTGTCGGGTGACTTTTAATAAAGACTGTACCATCGTTCCAACTCTGGAGGCCCTTCTGTGCTTTTTCTTTTTCGTCACTAATTGTTAAAACAGCGTTAAAAAGAACGTTGGCAAAGCCCGTTTCTTGAATGGAGACCGCAATGCATGTACGTGGGTGTGTTGAATGTGTAGAGAGCATTACCCTACAAACCAGTCATTCCGCTTACTGCTGCTGGTAGGAGGCTCGGAGGCTGATGCTCAAAACTAGCGCCAGCATTAACACGCGGTTAACACCATGTGTTCACAGTCCTGCTGGGAGCTGGCATTTCAGAGCACCCCCTGCTGGCCACTATTGTAAATACATTCCGTTCTTGTGATGGCTGGGCTAGATGGGAAGGCACTAAAAATGGTGAAACCCTGTCATTCTGAAAGAACAGTACGATCGCCATCTCAAGGAAATTGTTTTGGAAATGAGATCTGTTTGAAAAAAAAAAGTCTTTTAAAACATTTCTATTCATGCAATGCTATGTGGTAACGGGATCGAGGGTGTGGATTGGAGCTGTCACAAACACAGTCCTACACACAAGGTTTGCAAGCAAAAATAAATACTTTATTACTATAATTTAGGATGTGCACACCTGTTACTTTTATCATAACATAACATAATTAACATAAATTACTTTTATGTTAATTTTATCGTGTTCCCTGGTCTTTGTACTTTTTGAAAGAGTGAAAAATCGATTCACTTTTACCCATTCTACACCACTCAGGATTTTATAGACCTCAATCATATGTACCTCAGCCGTCTCTTTTCCAAGCTGAAGAGCCCTAACCTCTTTAGCCTTTCCTCATACGAGAGGAGTTCCATCCCCTTAACTATTTTGGTCACTTCATTGAACCTTTTCTAATTCTGCTTTCTCGTTTTTGAGATATGGCGATCAGAACTGAAAGCAATGCTGAAGGTGAACGTTGTTATATCACTCTGCTCTGAGACCCCACTCTTCTTTGCTGGACCCCAGCAAAGCATTTTTATTCAGAGTTATGCAAAACCAGATTCCCCATCAAGCAAGCTCTATTTGTCATTGTTAATATCTAATCTGTACTGCATGTCTTGCATTCTTCTCTTTCCAGTTATTGTGGCATCTTACAAAGTCCATCTTTTGTGGTTCTCTAGATCTGTTCTCTTCAGTGTCGCTGGTCACAAAGGCATCAATAACTTTCTAAAGCATATTTGCTTGAGAAGCCCATTTGTTTTCCAGGCCCGTCCATTTCGTTTCCCACCTACTGCTCCTCTACGTGATCCTTGTTGGACACCCTCTGAGGCAGTAAGACCTGGCACATCCTCTCTCGTACTTTGGTTTTTATACTTCCCTCCAAAAGCTGAAGCTCAGATGTTATTGTTTCACAATGTCAGGAGTAGAAGTGAGCCCTTGTGCTGATCCAAGGACCAGCAGTCAGAAACCCAACGCTTCACCTGCGGCAACCACTGTTCACCAGCAGTTGAGCCCCTGGGTTCAGGTGGCCAACAGGACTTGAGTGAGGAAGAGGACTCGGCTCAGACAGAAGGAGGCAAAGACAGAGCAGAAGTCAGTACCAGGCAGTGGTCAAGGCAGGTGGCGATCCAGCAGTGGTCAGGTCCAGGAAGTAGTCAGGTCAGGCAGCAATCCAGAAGTGGTCAGGTCCAGGCAGTAGTCAGGTCAGGCAGTGATCCAGAAGTGGTCAGGCCAAGGCAGTAGTTAGGTCAGGCAGCAATCCAACATTGGTCAGGTCCAGGCAGTAGTTAGGTCAGGCAGCGATCCAGAAGTGGTCAGGTCCAGGCAGTAGTCAGGTCAGGCAGTGATCCAGAAGTGGTCAGGTTCAGGCAGTAGTCAGGTCAGGCAGCGATCCAGAAGTGGTCAGGTCCAGGCAGTAGTCAGATCAGGCAGAACAGCAACAAGATAAATGCACTAGACACCAAGAAGGTTGTAGCTGAAGCAATGAAGTAGGGAGAAGTTCCTGGTTTTAAAGTGGAGTCTGACGTCAGAGTAGGCGCATCCAAAGTGTAGAAGTCAGAAGGGAAGTATAAGTTCGTTTGAGGGGAGAAGGCTTGACTCCATACTTGATGTCTCAGGTACGTGACATATTGGGCCACGATCTCAGAACAGACCTCCTACTATTCAGGTTCGATTGGCACCTTCTCTGGAGCAGGGGCCCAGCATTTTTCTCCTTCAAC
Organism: Microcaecilia unicolor; assembly: GCF_901765095.1. Taxonomy (NCBI): domain Eukaryota; kingdom Metazoa; phylum Chordata; class Amphibia; order Gymnophiona; family Siphonopidae; genus Microcaecilia; species Microcaecilia unicolor. The sequence continues at coordinate 21,589,124 of NC_044032.1, read as the reverse complement.
TGCTTAGGAAGGTATAGCTGGAGTCCTGCTACATCATTACACAAATGATACAGAAACAAAGGAAGAGGAGGAGATGATGCATTGAAAGGGAAGGCTAACGGGAACATGATGGACCCTCAGGTTCTAAGTGTACTGCGTCTGGATTGTCATGTTTGTGGTGAGAAGGTGTTTATGCATTTGAGCACACTCGGGGCCCCTTTTACCAAGCTGTGGCAAAAGGGGGCCGGCGCTGGCGTCAGCACGTGTTTTTCACGTGCGCCGAGGTCCCCTTTTACCGCTGCTGGTGAAAGGGAAGTCTCGTCTTCCTACAGGAGAAGGCCGGACGGCAAGTAAAGCACGTGCTACGTGGCCATTTTGGGGGGAGCCCTTATCACCACCCATTGAGGTGGCAGTAACTGAGCAGTGCACGGCACTGCCCAATTACCGCCAGGTCCACATTTTTGAAGCGCCGGAAAAGATGAAACACTAGGGGTGGGAAGTACAGCCAGGCTCCTGTGTTAGCCCGGCGGTACTTCCTGTACAGTGAGCGGTAAGCCCGCCTTGGGCTTACTGCCGCTTAATAAAAGGAGTCCTTAATAATTAGCTGAGGAGATGCTTTTGGACTGCAATAAGGGTTGTGAAAAGCTGTTGAATTGAATTAGCAGCAGGACAAAGGTGTATTAGCAGAACTGTGGGAGAAAGGAGGTAATGGCAGTGTTGGAAGAGCAGATCAAGCTGTGGGTCAGGACTAAGATGTGTTTGCAGGAGTGTCTCAGTATGGCATTTATAGGCAGCTGAAGTCTCGCTGGATCCAGGTCTGCGGGAATCTCGTTGGGATGGACCTAGATCCTGCGGGATCCCCACAGAAGTGCCTACCCTCTCTGAGCGCAGGGTGCCCTCCGGTCACATACGTCGAGGTACCCTGGTGGTCTAGTGGCTCCTTTGGGGCAGAAAAGATACCTACTCTTCTAGCATGGCTGCCGAGACTTCCAGCAGTGGCTTCACAAGACTTCCACAGCATTTGTAGGGGAGCATTAGGGTCGTAGATCTCATATAGTACCTTTTCTGTGGTACAACCAGGGCTTTTTTTGAGGGGGTACTGAGTACCGGCACCTTTTCAATTGTCTGCTAAAACTGACCCATGGACCCCAAGTTTTAATGAAAGAGCTCAGGCCCTACATACCAATTCTGCCTTGTCATAGATTCTGTGACTGGTTGCAAGGGGCCTGGCTATTATGGGATGGGTCCCTCTGTGATTACCCCACTCCTGAAGGGTGGCCTAGCATTTGAGTACTGGCACCTTTTTTGATAGAACAAAAATGCACTGGGTACAACCAAAGTGGGTTCTTGTATCTGTGGAAATGGAGATTTAAGTGATTTGCACAGGATCACAAGGAGCTGTAGTGGGAATTGAACCCAGTTCCCCAGACTACTATACTTACCATTAGGCTACTGCTCCACTCTGAAAACAGGAGACTCTACAGGGCGGAAGTGAGGTGCATAGACAGGGCTGTGGGTGGTGCTGGGATCTCAGAACGAGAATAGGGTGCTGAAGCCTAGATATGAAATGCATTGGTAGAGCTATGTAGAGGAAGCTTGCACAGCACCTGTTACAGGAAACGGTAAATGGTAATTGATTCAAGATACTGCCTTTCTGTGGTGGAACCAAAATGACTTACGCATTATGTCCTTAGTGGGTTCACAGTTTATGTTTTGTACTTGGTGCAGTGGAGAATTAAGGCGTGCTTAAAAATATCCTGCAGTAGTGTAGACACGTGTTTTGGGCGCACGCAGAATCATTTTTCGCGCACCTGTAAAAAAAATGCCTTTTTTTTAGAAAATGCTGAAAATGGACGTGTGGCAAAATGAAAATTGCCGCACGCCCATTTTGGGTCCAAGACCTTACCGCCAGCCATTGACCTGGCGGTAAAGTCTCACGCGGTAACCAGGCGCTAACGACCTACGCACGTCAAACGCCACTTAGCGCGTGCCCTACGCGTTGCATCCGAAAATAAAAATTATTTTTCGGATGCGCGCCAAAAATGAAATTACCGCAAGAGCCACGCAGTAGCCTGGCGGTAACTCCATTTTTGGCGCACGTTGGGTCCGCGCAGACTCTTAACGCGGCCTAGTGAAAGGGCCCCTAAGTGACTTGCCCAGAGTCACAAGCAGCTGCAGTGGGAATCGAACCCAGTTCCGCAGCTTCTCAGCCCACGGTGTCCTCTCTGCTTAAAATCTGGCCAATACAAAGATAAATCTTGCTCGGTACATTCTGAGACAATCGTCTTTTAAAACTGACATCAAGAGGGTTATAATATATTGTTGTAGAATACACCAGTGTGGGGGTTGGGAGGGGGGGGGTAGGTCTTCTTTGTAGTTACCAGCCTGGCACATTCGCCCCGCCTGTTTCATCGCTGGCTGTTATGTTTAACCGTGAATAAAGGACTTTGTTTGCCTGTGTTAAACAGCTTGACAGCTGGTATTTGAATTCTTCTTATAAGAAGAGGAAAAACTGAGAGAGAGAAAAAAATACTCAATTGCATCCTTTTCTAATTTTGGCCTTGGGCTAATTATCAAAAGAATACTTTGTATGAAAAAAATGCAGGCATCCCATTCTGTTTCAAGAGTTCTGATTATTCTGCATATCAAAAGCAATATACAGCAGTGCTGGAAAATTATAAGAACTACTAGTACTTATCATTTCTATAGCGCTACTACCGTGTTTCCCCGAAAATAAGACACTGTCTTATATTAATTTTTGCTCCCCAAGACCCGCTAGGTCTTATTTTCAGGGGAGGCCTTATTTTTCGGGGAAACATCGGGTCGCCCCCCCCCCCCCTGAGGTCGCCCCCCCCCCACCCGAGATCGCTGCCCCCCCCCCTCGATCGCCGGCTCCCCCCGCCCTCAGTCGCTCCCGGAACTAACCTCTTAAACGCTTCCTTTCACCATTCATCTTCGCACTCGCAGCAAGCAGCAGGGCAGGCCACTCCTTCCTTTCCATGTCCCGCCCTCGCCTGATGTAACGTAACGTCAGGCGAGGGCGGGACACAGAAGGAAGGAGTGGCCTGCCCTGCTGCTTGCGGCGAGTGCAAAGGTGAAAGGAAGCGTTGAAGAGGTTAGTTCTGGGAGTGACTGAGGGCGGGGGGAGCCGCCGATCGAGGGGGGGAGCTGGCGATCTCGGGTGGGGGGGGGGGGTGACACCGATGTTTCCCCGAAAAATAAGGCCTCCCCTGCTAGGTCTTATTTTCGGGGGAGGCCTTATATTTTCAAACTGCAGCAAGACCTCTACTAGGTCTTATTTTCGGAGGATGTCCTATTTTCGGGGAAACAGGGTAGACGTACGCAGCCCAAGCCAGTTTAGCTGTTTGCCATTAACTGAAGATAGGGAGGAGGAGGGTCTAGAACTTCCCAGCTGAAAGGGAATCGGCCTGCCACTGCGTCCATGGCAGGACTTCACAAACCTGTACTGGGAACCCCACAGCCAGTCAAGGAGTGAACATGCATGAGATCGATTTGAATATACTGAGACTCAAGTGCAGCAAAGGTACCCGATGGCGACGGGGGAGGGTTGGCGCTGGGAGGGGGGATCGAAGGAGTTGGCTGCGGGGGGGAGGGGCAGGGCCAAATCTACGGGGTCCCATGCCCCCGTGGCCCCACATAGCTAAGCCCCTGTTTAGTAGTGCGTAGTGGAGAGTGGTGGACAACTGGCAATACAGTTAGTGCGGAGATTTTCAGTGAGGCGAGCTGTGCGTGAGCAGAGAGGAGCATAAGGAGGACAGAGGTGGGAGGATCGTGGTTGGAGACTGACAGTAAGGCTGTTCCAATCCTGCACAGTGAGTATCCTATTTTTCTGTATCTCTAAAATGGCTCTGTCATAGGCACACTCCCCTTCCACCCCCCCCCCACCCTGCCCCCAAGTGTGGTCTTCCTCCTCTTGACCATTGTGTGTTTTAAATTGTTATCTTGAAGTTCTGACAGTAAGGCTTCTTCACAGTGAGTGACCTGATCTTCCGTAATCTGTATTTAAAATGGCGCTGTCATAGGCCCCTCCCCCCAGTCCTGCCCCCAACTGCGATCTTCCTCCTCCTGAAGATCACGTTTTAAAAAAATTATTTTGGGCTTTGATTCCCACTGCAACTCCTGGGTGTCATTCTCTAGTCTAGCTATAACAGCTCAGACCCTTTCTGGTACCTTTCTTAGTGGGGCAGGGAGGGTGATGTTTATGAGGAGGGAGGGGGAGGATTTGTTGAACCTTGATCTGCATTATTTTCTCTTTGTGATTTATAAATGTCAGTTGTTAAATAATATTGTTCCTTGTTATACTTTAATAAAAAGATTTAAATATAAAATCATAAATGTTTGAGGCTTGTGTGGATGGGGACAGAGCTCGCGGGGATGGGGCTCTTTTTTGGGCTCTGATGATGTGGAGGTGGAATGCGTCAGGTATAGAGTTACCGGAAATGGTTTTCAAAGGTGATGATGTGGAGGAACTGAAAGAAATCTCTGTGAACCTGGAAGATGTACTGAGCCAAATTGACAAGTTAGAGTGATAAATCACCTGGGCCGGATGGTATACACTCCAGTGTACTGAAAGAACTCAAACATGAAATTGCTGATCTGCTTTTAGTGATCTGTAAACTGTTGTTAAAATTGTCCATAGTACCTGAAGATTGGAGGGTGGCCAATGTAATGGCAATTTTTAAAAAGGGTTCTAGGGGTGATCCAGGAAATTACAGACTGGTAAGCCTGATGTCAGTGCAGGGCAAAATAATGGAAACTATTATAAAGAATAAAATTAGGGAACACACAGACAAACGTGGTTTAACGGGACAGAGTCAGCATGGGTTCAACCAAAGGAAGTCTTGCCTCACCAATTTGCTTCATTTCTTTGAAGGCATGAGTAAACATTTGGATAAAGGTGAGTCGGTTGATGCAGTGCATCTAGATTTTCAGAAGGCTTTTGACAAAGTTCCTCATGAGAGACTCCTGAGAAAATTAAAAAGTCATGGGATAGGAGGCAATGGATTAGGAATTGGTTATTGGACAGAAAACAGAGGGTAGGGTTAAATGGCCATTTTTCTCAGTGGAGGAGGGTGAATAGTGGAGTGCCACAGGGATCTCTACTGGGACCGGTGCTATTTACCATATTTATAAATGATCTGGAAATCGGAACGACGAGTGATGTGATTAAGTTTGCAGATGACACAAAAATATTCAAAGTTCTCAAAGCACATGCAGATTGTGAAAAGTTGCAGGAAGCCCTCAGAAAACCGGAAGACTGGGCATCCAAATGGCAGATGAAATTTAATGTGGGAAATTCAAAGTGACGCACATCGGGAAGAATAATCCAAATCATAGTTACCCTGATGCTAGGGTCCACCTTGGGAGACAGCAGTCAAGAAAAAGATCTAGGTGTCGTTGTAGACAATATGCTGAAATCTTCTGCCCAGTGTGCGGCGGTGGCCAAAAAAGCAAAAAGGATGCTAGGAATCATTAGGAAAGGGATGCAAAATAACACAAAGAATATTACAATGCTTCTGTATCGCTCCATGGTGCAACCAGGGCCACCGAGAGACTGGGCCGGGCCCAGGACAAGGCCGCCCCCGGGCCCCTGGCCCCGCCCTCACTGTCACCCCCCCCCCAGGTTGTCACCGCCCCCCTGAGGGGGGCCCGGCGACACAGTCCTACCCGCCTCCGCCACCGGGCCAGGCCCCTTCCACCCGAACCCCCACCAGCAAAAGTGCTGTCTTCTGACTCCGGCGTGCGCAGCCCACACAGACACGCTCCTCTCTGCTGATCTTCGCTGTACGCTGCAGGGCTTCTGTGCGTCTGACATCCTGCATGTGCAGGACGTCAGACGCACAGAAGCCCTGCAGCGTACAGCGAAGATCAGCTGAGAGGAGTGCGTCTGTGTGGGCCGCGCACGCCGGAGACGAGTCAGAAGAAAGCACTTCTGCTGGCGGGGGTTCGGGTTGAAGGGGCCCGGTGGTGGTGGTGGGTGGGACTGCGGCGCAGGCCCCCTGGAATTTCGTCCCCCCTGTCCCCCCCTCTCGGCAGCCCTGGGTGCAACCTCAACTTGAGTATTGCATTCTGTTCTGATCACCATATCTGAAAAATTATATAACAGAATTGGAAATGATTCAGAGAACAGCGACCAAAATGATAAAGGGTATGAAACTCCTCCCATATGGGGAAAAGTTAAAAAGGGCTTCCGCGGTAATGGCCACGTGCTAATTGGGAAAATAGCGCGTGCCCATTGATGAAAAATATAGAAATGCAACCATTTTACTCCTGTGCTAAAAGTGGGTGCAGCACTTGGAAAACCCACATGGTAAACACAGCACCAGCCACGTTTTAGCACAGCTTAGTAAAAGGATCCGTAAATTAAACCATTGATCAAGTTATACTTTATAACAAGAGTACAGGAGGAATCAAAAACTTAAAAAAAACCCTGAGGAATTGTGCAAATATTGTACTGGAAATGCTTTTTTAAACCATGGTGTACAATATCCTTGTAAAAAGGGCCACAATAGAAATCGGAGGGTCTTTTTTTATTATCATTTACAAACTCTGAATTGCTTCTACCTTATTTTATACGAAATTCATAAAACGTTATTAAATTATCCTCACCCAATTCACGTCTAAGAAGGTGCAGTACAATTTAACAGCGACAACTTAAAAACTGCCGGTTTTGTTTGGGAAGTTTGGTTTCTGTAAGCAATGAAGATATATATATATATATATTTTTAAGTGTAAAAATAATTTGAAATAATGAATACACTTGAAAGTTTATAAAGATAATTTATTGGGGTAATAATTTTTTAGATAACAATAATAATCATGGCGATATTTATAAAGGATTCCTTTGCAGACATTAATCTACATATGTTAACAATAAAAAAGAAAGGCATTGCTATTTTTGAGCACGATGTAGCTGTCAATCAGTTTGATAAGACAGGAAAAATTTCCCTTTCAATTTCTTGCAGCTTCTTTTTTAACAGCAAAATGCACAACAGTGTAGGAAAACGCAGCTTAGTAAAAGGACCCTAAAGCACTCACCCTTGGATTCTACATAGAGGGGTCTGTTCACGCTTTCCAAAAATACTAGGACTAGGGGGCATGTGATGAAGCTACAATGTAGTAAATTTAAAACGAATCGGAGAAAATGTGTCTTCACTCAACATGTAATTAAACTCTGGAATTCGTTGCCAGAGAATGTGGTAAAGGCGGTTAGCTTAGCGGAGTTTAAAAAAGGTTTGGACGGCTTCCTAAAGGAAAAGTCCATAGACCGTTATTAAATGGACTTGTAAAATCCACTATTTCTGGGATAAGCAGTATAAGCAGTATAAAATGTTTTGAACATTTTGGGGGATCTTGCCAGGTATTTGTGACCTGGATTGGCCACTGTTGGAAACAGGATGCTGGGCTCGATGGACCTTTGGTCTTTCCCAGTATGGCAGTACTTATGTACTTATGTACCTGCTCTTCTGTAAACGGTGCGCACCCTTTATGGAACAGAACGTAACACTTTTTTTTTTACACACATTTTTGAGTACTGGTTATAGAATTCCCCCTTTACCCCCAGATTCTGTATAGCGCGCCTAGCATTCTGCGCCGAAATCCAAGTGTATTCTATAATAACACGTGTAACTTAATTGACTTAACAAGCCAATGAGTGTTTTTAACAGCACTTAACGAGCAATAATGAGTATACCATATCAAGCACTCCTCCGACATCCAACTGTTTGGTCACCCAGTCAAAATATTTCCCAGTGGAAATAGCTTGCACGGCGATAGCCTGCGCTGCCCGGTTACCGCTGGGTTAATGCAGGAGCCCTTATCGCCACCTCAGTGGGTGGCAGTAAGAGCTCCCTGCCACATGGCCACGCAGTAAGAGTTATCTCACTGCATGACCATTTTTTTGGGGGGGGCTTTTACCAGCTACAGAAAAAGAATGACCCTGTCGCGCAGGAAAAACGGCCCCCGCAGTTAGCGCAGGGCCCTTTTTTTCTCAGCTTGGTAAAAGGGACCCCACTGTGCACTGACTGGTTTACACAGTGTTAACAAAGGAGCGCTTAGTAACTTTGCACACACTAACGGGAACATTAACACATTTTCTGTGCTACAGAATACTGGAAACGCCCCTTCTTGATGCAGCGTTAGCTTTGGGCTTGCTATGCGTTAAAATCCATTAAGCCCAAAAGTTGACACTTTTTAGTAAAAGGGCCCCTAAATTATAAGCTTCAAATCTCCCAGAAACTTCTCTCATGATGAACACAGACAAGGTTTTGTAATGGAAGGCTTAAATGCTAATTGATATCTAAATCTGCACTCCCCAAGCTGCAAAGGCCTCAAATACAAATCAACTTACGCATCCAGTTTTTCCTACATAAGCACACAACTCTGGAACACATTACCAAAAGCCTTGAAAACAACGCACGACCACCTAAACTTCCGGAAATCACTAAAAACTAACCTATTCAAAAAGGCAAATCCCACCGATCCAACCTAAATGCCTGATCTCTGCGACACAACAAAATTAAAGTACGTAATGGGCATAACTCAACTCTTCCATTCTCCGATTCCCTAATTGTGACTGTGCCACGTGAACTTTATCCTACCACAGCATCACTTTGCATTTCTTCTCACCGGAGCCGGCAAACGCCCTCCGGTACTATGTAAGCCACATTGAGCCTACAGATATGCGGGAAAATGTGGGATACAAATGTAACAAATAAATAAATATACGTAGCTGGGAGAATCTTCATAATTATAATAAAATTCACATTTATTGGGCTTTCTGATACTGTACAAGCGTAGAAAAAAAAAGGATAAGAAAAGAATGAGATATAGAATAGTCCTTAAGAACAACCTTTCCAAAAGTTTGAACCAGTCTGTCCTACTTAAAATCGAAAAACAAAAGAGCAGATCGATAAGAGAGAAATATCAATTTATTATATGACAAAAATATTCCGAATCAGCCCGACACTGGCCGTGCTTCGCCCAGCAGGGCTACATCAGGGGCTACAAAACAAATGACATGACATTTAAAAACTTGTATGATCACAAACAAGATGTGTCTGAATACACGCAACCTGAAAACGATCTACGAATTAACCGACTTCCGCAAACTATTGAAGACTCATCTCTTTGAGAAAATTTATCGCAAGGATCAAAACACATGAAGTCCATGCACACTAGTAGAAATGCATCAATACACTCTCTTCTGAATTCTCTTCCCCATACTTTCACCACACTTAAAACTCCAGCCACAGATAAAATTGTTACACCCGAATGTTCTCTTGCTATTGTTCTATCGTCCTTTCATTTCCCCATTGTTACATTCCATTGTTCTATCCCCCAAATGATATTCTGACTTGACTTTGTCTTCCCATAACTCTTCACAATGTAACCCATAACCGTACTGTAACAAATTGTATTTCCATCATTCACAATGTATTGTAAGCCACACTGAGCCCGCAAATAGGTGGGAAAATGTGGGATACAAATGCAATAAATAAATATAAAATCACCCTCTCCAGCCCACTCCCCAGCCCCAGCCTACTCACGCACTGTTTGATAACATGATTATTCCAAAGCTCTGAAAACCGCAGCACAGTTCTCTCTGAGGGGCAGCGTCTCCAGATTGCTTGGTTTTGTGTACATGATGACAGGAACGGAGTTCATTCCTAATTGATATTTAATAGAAATAGAACTGCATTATCATTTTATATCTTTAGCAGTCCGTCTAACTGTAGCTCACCTACTTATTAGTTTCAGTGATTCTCCCAGCTGCAGTGGGTCCAGAACCAGGTTCGTCATGGCCTATAGCCATTAGCCAGTTCTTCTGTGTAGATGGCCTCCATGTCCAATGTTCATCCTCGAGGCATCTCTTGCTAATTAACTCATTGCTTCATTTTCACAGTGAAACCAGATCCTCCAGAGAACGTGGTAGCAAGGCCGGTGCCCAGCAACCCCCGTAGGCTGGAGGTCACGTGGCAGACCCCTTCCCTGTGGCCGGATCCAGATGGCTTCCCGCTCAAGTTCTTCCTGAGGTACCGCCCCCTCATCCTTGACCAATGGCAACACGTGAGTTGGTGTTTAGAATTCAGTGCAACATACATTTTTATTATAAGCATGACTCGTTAGTGTGATACAAAGCAGGGTGTGGTTTTATAAAGTGATTGACAAGTTTCTGTTTTGTCGGTGTCGTGTCATGCAGTTTAGCAACTGGGCGATCATGTGGCCTTCTTTATGAAATGGCCGAGAAAATGAAGAGCAAGCATTGGGATTTGACTGGTAGCATCATCTGACCCTGCATGATAATAACCTTTCCGTTTATGGTCAGTGGAAAATAGGATTGAGCAGTCAAAAATTGTTCGATTTGGGCCATTCCCCGTGTCGTTTATGACAATATTTCTCGTAAGTCTTTGCTTCAGATTTTCACAGTTATCATTCAATTCTGAATCACTCAACAGTTAATAAGGAGGAGGAAAAGACTTCAGATGTTCAGACGTGGTTTAGATTACCATAGACCTGAGTTTTACCATCACTAGTCATAAAATCAACCTCTGCTTTGAAATTTATTTATTCATTCAAAGGTATTCTCTTTTGTAACTTTCCCTTAATTATATCTTCAATCGACATCACTTCAATAATGTAATAATCTACAGTGGCAAATTAACTGTGATTCATTGTTCTATGGAGTTGATCCGTTTCACTTGCTTGTTTCTTCAGGAGCTGCCACATTGAAATCATTAAGCTGCCTTACATGTTGTGTTTAAAAGAAAAAAGAAAACAATTCTCTAGTTGAAACCTTATAATATAATCAGGAACTTAACTTAGGCACTTATAAAAACCTGGCTTACCATTAGCTGCCATGACATTGTCACAAACATAGGGAAGGTAAGCCCTTGGACCGCAGCTGGACTCTGACTACTGCAGAAAAGTCCCCTGTGCTGGCAGAAGGCAAGGTGATCCTTGGCAAGAACTAAGGCAGGACAGGGCAAGGCAAGACTAGACAGGACAGGGCTAGACTGAGCAAGGCAGGGCCAGACAAAGCAGGACTAGACAAGACTGGGCAAGGCAAGGCTAGACTAGGCAAGACACAAGGAACAAGGCATGACAGACAAGCCAAGGACCAGACCCAGATGAGGCAAGGAAAGCTAGAACTGGAACCCAGACAGGACAAGCCAAGATAAGGAACTAGGCTAAAACTGGGTCCAGACATGCAAGACAAGGGCAAGGCAAGAACTGGATATGGACGAGACTGGTCAAGACAACGAGCAAAACAGACAGGGTTGGAACTAGACACTAAAGACAAAACAAGGCCCAGAAAAAGGCAGGGCAAGACAAGACTGGCCAGGTCCATGTCAGGGCAAAGTCTGAAGACAAGGCAGGGCTGGAGCTAGGCAGTAACTTGGAGACAAGGCAGGGCTGGACCGTCAAGGCACCTATACGCAAGGCTGGAACATGACAAAGGAACTCGGTTCAATTCCCACTGCAGCTCCTTGTGACTCTGGGCAAGTCACTTAACCCTCCATTGCCCCAGGTACAAATAAGTACCTGTTTATACTATGTAAACCACTTGCAATGTACTTGCAAAAACCACAGAAAGGCAGTATATCAAGTCCCATTTCCCTATTTGAGATTCTACATGGAATGTTGCTACTATTTCAGATTCTATATGGAATGTTGCTATTTCAGATTCTTTTGAGATTCTACATGGAATGTTGCTAGTGGAGAAGTAGCCTAGTGGTTAGTGTAGCAAACTTTGATCCTGGGAAACTGGGTTCAATTCCCACTGCAGCTCCTTGTGACTCTGGGTAAGTCACTTAACCCTCCATTGCCCCTGGTACAAATAAGTACCTGTATATACTATTTAAACCACTTTGAATGTAGTTGCAAAAACCATACAAAGGTGGTATATCAAGTCCTATTCCCCCTCCCCTACCCCTGCAAAAGCTGGTGCTCAACTAATGGCAAAAACGAAAACCAGTTTCACACACCATCACAGATGTTCTAAATATGTCAATATATGTCTATAGAATCTGTTCATTCTGTTTATCATATAATAGCAAAGGACACATCTCTTGAAAACAATGCGGAAAGATATTTTGTAAATATAGGACAGCCCTCAGAATACGATGTCCCACATTGCGCAGCTAGCGCACTCAAGTGGTCATATTTTTCTCTTTCATCGGGCAACTCTCCCTTGCACACCACTTCCCAATGTGCTTGATTTTCAGGTGTTATTTGTATCAGTAACTGTGCAAAAACTCTTAAACATTCTGATATGCTCCTCAGCCTATTAATTAATGTCTTATAAGCATCAATCAAAAAAGATTTTCTAGAAATGTACTTATCTGGAGTCCATAAAAATGCCATGCTTGATTTTAACGGGCTTCCTTGACGAACACAGAGCACCCCTCCAACACCTAAGACTGTGGGACTGCCTCAGGGACTTGGGTGAGCTCAAATAAAGAAATTATGTTCAACTTTAAGTCCCAGCTTTGCGGTGGCTGTAGCCAGAAAGTTGCTAGGCTGTATAGAGAGAGGTGTAACCAGCAGAAGAAAGGAGGTGTTGATGCCCCTGTACAAGTCGTTGGTGAGGCCCCACCTGGAGTATTGTGTTCAGTTTTGGAGGCTAGGCTAACGGTGGTAATAGATTCCTGTGAGACTTTGGGTTCAGCTCCTTACGAAGCACCTAGCGAAACAGGAGCTCGCTGTTGGGCGTACCCAGCAATCACAGAATGCACTGCAGCTAAGTACCAGTCTTGTTAAATACTTTAACATAAAAATAAAAATAAATCAAATTGAGTTTTTTTTAGACTTTTTGACGATACTCTCGAAACGCATATATCTTCAAGAAAGAAACTTCTCTAATGTGCGTTGAGCGAATCGGACCACTAAGCTAAAAATTAGCAACAGGTACCGAGTGTCTGAAGTCTTTTCCTCAGTTTAAGAGAAATAAGGAGAGATATGCTTGCTTATAGTGTACTTGAAGATTTCCTTTATTTACGCAAGTACCAATTAATATATTTAATGAACACATCCAACTTTGGGCAATCTGTACAGAATCCCCTATTTTATTCATAGAGACCAAAGCAGCTGGGATGAATTGACCAATCAGGGTGCCCTTAATAGAATTGCGCTTAGTGCCGATTCCCTCGCCCTAACTTTGGGCATCAGACTTGCGCCTGCTGAAACCTCCTTTAAATGCTGGCGCCCAAGTTGAGTGCGATGACACAGTATCCTGCAACAACACGCAGAACTTTTCGGAATGTCCCTGACACGCCCACGGCCACACCCCCCATAAAGATCCAGGTTATGACTGAGAGAGAGAGGCTTCAGTTGGAGGTGGAAAATACTGTTCGGAGGAGGCGTGTGGTGTGTTGCTTTGATAAAACTGTTTAATACTTGTTGCCATTGCCTCACTTCAGGGCCCTTTTTATTAAAGTGCGGTAAAACCTGGGCTTGGCATGTTCTAAACGGCAACCAACAGGTCGGGGTTAGAACCTGCCCTCCCCCCTCTGTAGCCCAGTACAAAAGAGTTGGGGTGGACCAAAGAATCTCATCAGACGGGTTGAAGTAACTTTATTCAGCACCAGAAACGTAGGTGACCCGATAAGGGGCCGTGTTTCGACGGGATTACCGTCTGCTTCAGGGGTCAAATACCTGTGAGGAAGATCACAAAATATAGGTGCAGAGGTAGAGGAGAAAGATCTTGTAATATCGCTTCTCCGCAGCATCCGCTGAGTTCACGCTGCATCGCAGTGATATTATTACAAGACTTGTAAAAGAAGCCCGTTTCAGAGCAAATGAAACGGGCGCTAGCAAGGTTTTTGTCGCCAACACCCTCCTCCCTCCCTGGCCAACCCCTTCGTTGTTCTGGCATTGCTCCGCCCCCAACGTCATGATGTTAGACGCGAGGGCGGGGCCAGGAGCGATTTCCCACCCACCCCCGCCTCCCTGCCTCCCTCCCTGCCAACCCCTTCGTTGTTCTGCCATTGCTCCGCCCTCGAGGGCGGGGCCCGGAGCGATTTTGGTGGCTTCACCACCACGAACCTTCGAACCTTTTTGAAGGAAGTCAGGGCTTGGCTTCACTGACGTCAGTGTCCTCAGAACGTTGAGGGTGAGTTTTATTATAGTAGATCTTCTTCTCTAGCTCTCCAGTAGGGACAGACCCAGTACCTGTAAAATGAAACCAGTTTAGGTGTAAGCAGTATATAAATACTGAAATGAATGAATGAGATCTGGGTGGAAAAGACTTGCCGACAGTGTTCAGTTACAGGGACGTCTGGTTGGGAAAAAAAGGAAGGAACCAAACAGCTCAGGGGCCTGTCTCCCAGGCACACTGTTATTCCACACTTGAGAAACCCTAGTTCTGAAGCAGAAGCATGGGCGTAGTTTGACTGTTTCATTTGGGGGGGGGGGGGGGCAAAAACGGGGCGGAGCATATTAGCATATTCATTTGAATATATATATAGTCAAATGAATATGCTAATATGGAGGGAGGAAGGAAGGGAAAAAGAGCTGGCTTTTTTTGGGAATAACCATAATGAATATGTATGAGATATCAAGCCAGCTCTTTCACCCTTCTTTCCTCTCTCCCCTGTCCCCTCCATCAATCCCTGTTGTCCAACAATTTTTCTCTCTCCCCTGCCCCTCCTGTTTCTTTCCATCCCCTTCTCTTCCCCTCCCCATTCTATCCAGTGTCTACCTCCCCCTTCAAAGCATCTCCCAAGAACGACAACGTGGATGCAGCAGCAGCTCACACAGGTTTGCTGTGTTTGTGAACGGCGACGGCTGCGGGGAGTGGAAATGGCTTTTTTTTTTTTTGTTACATTTGTACCCCGCGCTTTCCCACTCATGGCAGGCTCAATGCGGCGGGCAATGGAGGGTTAAGTGACTTGCCCAGAGTCACAAGGAGCTGCCTGTGCCGGGAATCGAACTCAGTTCCTCAGTTCCCCAGGACCAAAGTCCACCACCCTAACCACTAGGCCACTCCTCCACTTCCTTACTTACAGACTGTTACAGTGGACTAGATAGGCCTGGCTCACTCCACTCCCGAAGCTGCAGCGGCAACGGGCGGGCGGGAAAGCAGCAAGCAAGCAGCTACGCTGAATTCCGTCCTTCGCTTCCTGAATCCTGCCCTCTCTCTGCGTCCCGCCTTCCTCTGATGTCATTTCCTTTGGGGCGGGCGGGACGCAGAGAGAGGGCAGGATTCAGGAAGCGAAGGACGGAGTTCAGCGTGGCTGCTTGCTTGCTGCTTTCCCACCCGCCCGTTCGCCACTGCGGGAAAGAACTCGTCTTCGCCATCTTCGTCGTTTGGCGGGGGCACTGCCCCCCCTCGCCCCCCCAGTCTACACCCATGAGCAGAAGGAATGCACCCCCCCCCACAATTCAAGGGTATTCTCTAAATATGTTTTGCTTACTATTTGAATAATTGCACTCTTGAACAGGAGAGCAAGTAATTCCACTTTGTATATTTTTTTACGCCTCAGTCAAAACGGAGCTGTCATCCCCTACTTTTAAAGAATCTACTTACGCCTTGGCTGTTCAGTCCAGCTTTTCCTCCTTGATTTCTTTCATTCTCTTCCTTTTATTTTCTCTCTTGTTTCTCTGTCGCTTTGCTTTTTTTCATATTGCTTCTCCTTTTCTCTCTGCCCTAATGCTCTCCCGAGCTTTTTATTGTAAAACCGCCCAGGTGCCACCGGCGATAGGCAGTATATCACATAGAAATAAAAGAAACTAATACACTTAGGAGATATACTTCGCTGTAAATGAGAGAAATGGAAGGAGTTGGTGGTTTACAGCCAGGGGTGTGCTGGTAAATTTTTAACAACAGGCTCTTTCTCCGGACGTAGCCAGCTCTGCAGTTGGAAAGGCCAGGTGTGGCCGGGGGGGGGGGGGGGGGGAGGAGAGCAAAACTTGCCTCTCTCTCCTCTCTCCCTTCGTGCGGGCACGCTAGGCATACCTTTGCTGGCAGCCAATAAATTGACTGCCACCACTCCCAACGTCTTGCTCTGAGCAGCATACTGGAACTTCTCTCACATGCTGGAGAAGTCCCAGCCTGCTGCCCAGAGCTGGAAACAAGGAGTGGGGAGCAGCAGTAGTCTATTTACTTGGCTGGCAGGGCTCAGCATCCCCACCAGCAAAGTAAAAAAGAATTCAGCAGGGGGCCGAAGCCCACATTTTGGGAGCCAGTTGTTAAAGTAGCCATGGAGGGTCCTACTTTAACAACCGGCTCCCAAAATTCTTAAAAACTTAACAACCGGCTCTTGCGAGCCTGTGAGAGCCTGCTCCAGCACACCACTGTTTACAGCTCAGAGCACTAGTACATTGGAGGTAGCTAATTCAGGAATCAGAAAATCTGGGAGTATCAGCATCAGACAGAGAAGAGACATCCCCCCCCCCAGCCCCCCACCCGACCATGAAACCAACAGGAGAAGAAAGCCAAAGGCTTTGAATTCCATGCTCTATTTTTGTCTTTCGCATTGCTTTTGGCCTGCTCTTAAGGGCCCTTTGACTAAAGGGTTGCCGTGTGTTAACTCGGAACTACCGCCGACCTGACATGGGTGCCAGCGGTAGTTCCGCCCCTAGCGTGCGCCATTTCTGGTACTAGAGGAAATATAAAGAAAATATTTCCGTAGGGGGTTACCCGACGGTAATCAGGCAGTGTCGCAAGCTGCCCGGTTATGGCTGGGTTAGCACAAGATCCCTTACCACCACCTTAACGGGTGGTGGTAAGTGCTCCTCGATGAAATGGCCGCACAGAAGTGCAAACTTACCACATAGCCGTTACTTTTTTCGGCCATTTTACACAATACTACTACTACTACTACTTGGCATTTCTATAGCGCTGCCAGGGTTACGCAGCGCAGTACAAGTTTAAACATGGGGAAGGACAGTCCCTGCTCAAGAGAGCTTACAATCTAAAGGTAAAAACTATGTAGTCAGTGTAGGACCCCTTTTGTCTAGTTTAGTAAAAAGACCCTTATCTTTCCTCCTTAACCAACCTGTCTTCTTCCCTCATTCTCTATCTCTGTGGATAACATTCTTACCCTCTCTGTCTCATCAGCTCATAACCTTGGGGTCATCTTCGACTCCTCCCTCTCGTTCTCTGCACATATTCAACAGACTGCTAAAACCTGTCGTTTCTTTCTCAATAATATCAGCAAAATTCGCCCTTTCCTTTCTGAGCACACTACCAGAACCCTCATCCACACTCTTATCACCTCTCGCTTAGACTATTGCAACTTGCTTCTCACAGATCTCCCACTAAGCCATCTCTCTCCCTGCACGACTAATATTCCGCCAGTGTTGTTATGCTCATATTAGCCCTCTCCTCAAGTCACTTCACTGGCTTCCTATCCGTTTCCGCATATAGTTCAAACTCCTCTTCTTGACTTATAAGTGCATTCACTCTGCAGCTCCTCAGTACCTCTCCACTCTCATCTCTCCCTACATTCCTCCCCGGGAACTCCGTTCACTGGGTAAATCTCTCTTATCTGCACCCTTCTCCTCCACCGCTAACTCCAGACTCTGTTCCTTTATCTTGCTGCACCATATGCCTGGAATAGACTTCCTGAGCCTGCACGTCAAGCTGCATCTCTGGCTGTCTTCAAATCTAGGCTAAAAGCCCCCCTTTTTGATGCTACTTTTAACTCGTAACCCTTACTCACTTGTTCAGTACCCACTGTTTAATCATTCCCACCTTAGTAATTCCTTTATCTCTTATTTGTCCTGCTTATCTGTCCTAATTAGATTGTAAGCTCTGTCGAGCAGGGACTGTCTTTTTATGTCCAGTGTACAGCACTGCGTACCTTTAGTAGCGCTATAGAAATGATACTTAGTAGTAGTAGTAGTGGTAAGGAACAGCATGTAATTTATTTGTGAAGAAGTTTCATTTTGAAATCCTCAAATGTTCAGCAGGTGCAAAGCCCACAGGCCCCACATTTTCCATTGGAGTTTTTGAAAAATCAGCTTATAGGTCCAGGGGGCAGGCTGCCCAATATCTGGAGCATTTGCTCCCATGAGGGTAATTTTATAAATCATTTTCATACCTCAAATGGTTCTTTAAAATTTGGTCATGCCTAAAACGGCACATATTTGTACCATAGGTTTGATCCTTCAGGAAAGCATTTAAAAAAATTTTGATTGACGAGAGAGATTTTTTTTAGTTTCCGAGGAACTTCCTCAGACTGTGGTTGACGAGAAAGATGCTTTTTTAGTTTTACTATATTAGATATGCATCTGTAATTAAAGTTTGAGATGTGCAATTGATGAGAAAGATGTTTTTATTTTGTAGTGTCGATGTATTAGATATGCAATTGTAAATTCTCCTGAAGGACTTATTGTTTGTAATCCGCTTAGAATCTCTTTTGAACTTATAGCACAGCATCAAGGGCAGAGTCATGATTTACATGTGTATTTTCCCTAATTCTATATAGGGTGCTAAAAATTGTGCATGCAAATTTGGACGCGTTTGCGAATCGCATAACGAGTCAATTAATGTTTTTAGGCTGCTTGTATCCCTCCCAAATTAGCGTATACCAGCCATCCACAATTTGGGAGGATAAAAGAAACCAAAGTTACGTGCATATGAGAAAGTATTTTTATTTGCTTACCAAGTACGGATACAATTAATAGTTTCTCATGAGAGATCAGTACAGTTAACTAAAGAGATATTCACTGTCTGCATCTCTGAACTACCATTCTAATTCTGCTGCTTATATCGTTTGTTTCAGACGATGATTTACAAGACTTTTTCTGCAAATCATTGTTCTCATAGATTATTATCTGGTTGCCAGCATCTGCTTTCCTAAATCTGTTTAAATCACATTCTCCCTTTTTGTTTACACTAGTTTCTTTTTCAAGCCTGCTTGCCCATAAATGTATCAGAATAGACCATAAATTCCAGAGATCATAAATTCCAGGGTCCTGCAGGCTCGTCAATCTCTGATAGATTCCAGAGTCATACAGACTTATCAATCTCTGGCCTTTTAACCCATTCCATAGTGCATGACTGTGCTCATAATTGGGCAATAACAATCAATTATTGTGTAAAACTATGCACAAATTCCAGAATAATTCAGGATGAACTGCCGGTAATAGTTTGCGAAGCACTTAAGTGCATCAGTGTATGACAGTTATTGACCTGGCACAAGTAGGCATGCCTAAATGTATGAGCATCAATACCAACTTACACTAGTGTTCTATAATGGAATTTTGGTGCCAAGATGCCTTTATACAATTAGCGCTTGAGATGCCAAGTTATAGGATTGACGCCTAATGGGGTGATTTTATAACAGGGTGCCTGGGTTAATATGGCACTTTTTTTTTTGTTTTGCTTACTTGCGAAAGCTACGTAGGCACCTGTGCTGATTTTACCACAAATCATTGCAAAAATTGAATTGAAGAAAACAGCAAGGCAGACGATCCGCAAACTCCAAGATGGAAAACAACGAAGCAGATCAGTAGAAAATGAAAATAGACTTTATTAGTAAAATAACATCTAGAGTATATTGCCCGACACAGGCCATGTTTCGCCCAGCAGGGCTGCGTCAGGGGCTATAAAAATCGAATACAACATACAGACAAGTCAGTAACAAACAAATAAATAAATATATAGATATATAAATATAACAATAGAAATAGAAGTAATAATAAAATGAAAACCAGCTGATTTTCATGTTGTTATTATTTCTATTGTTATATTTATATACTAGGAAAAAATGCCCGTTTCTGAGCGGAATGAAACGGGCGCTAGCAAGGGGCCCCCTCCCTCCGTCCCTCGAAGCTACTTGCCTTGTTCGCCCTCCCTCCGTCCCTCGAAGCTACTTGCCTTGTTCGCTGTGGGCCGTTTCGGCCCTCGAGTGTCAATAGCTCTGCCCTCGACGTCATGACGTTTTGACGCGAGGGCGGTGCAGACACTCCAGGGCACACCGGATATCTCGGGCGCCTCAACTTCCGTGAAGGCTTCAGAACGTTGGGGTTGCCTTTTATATATATAGATATTTATGTATCTATATATTTATTTGTTTGTTTGTTACTGACTTGTCTGTATGTTTTATTCGTGGTGACGGATGCTAGGCATATTCTATAAACCGTGCCTTATAGGTGAGGTTTATAGAATAGCGCTAAACATGGTTTTTTATTTATTTATTTATTTTTTGTTACATTTGTACCCCGCACTTTCCCACTCATGGCAGGCTCAATGCGGCGGGCAATGGAGGGTTAAGTGACTTGCCCACAGTCACAAGGAGCTGCCTGTGCCGGGAATCAAACTCAGTTCGCCAGGACCAAAGTCCACCACCCTAACCACTAGGCCACTCCTCCACTGTTGCTACTATTTGAAGTCGGCCCTTGCAGATCACCAATGTGGCCGCGCAGGCTTCTGCTTCTGTGAGTCTGACGTCCTGCACATACTGTACGTGCAGGACGTCAGACTCACAGAAACAGAAGCCTGCGCAGCCTTCTACATGGAATGTTGCTAGTGGAATAGCAACATTCCATGTAGAATCTCCAATAGTATCTATTTTATTTTTGTTACATTTGTACCCTGCGCTTTCCCACTCATGGCAGGCTCAATGCGGCTTACATGGGGCAATGGAGGGTTAAGTGACTTGCCCAGAGTCACAAGGAGCTGCCTGTGCCGGGAATAGAACTCAGTTCCTCAGTTCCCCAGGACCAAAGTCCACCACCCTAACCACTAGGCCACTCCTCCACTCTTTTGGTTCTTTTGGTGTCGCCAATTTTTTAGGTACCATACATTGAATCTGACAAATCAAACTCTGATATACATATAAAGTATCACGTACCATGTAAGATGAGTTTATCTGGTCGGGCAGACTGGATGGATCGTTCAGGTCTTTATCTGCCATAATTTACTCACGTTACTATGGTCCTTTCTCGGTACATGCACATCTACATGCACACAAAGTTTAAATTAGGCATTTTTATAGGATTGTTTAATTTTAATATCAAAATCTTGGGGGAGGGGGTGCAGAGGAGGAGATTGTCAGGCTAGGGAGGGTGGGGTTTATAAGGCTGAAGGTTCGCCTAAGGTGTCCTGTACCCTTGCACAGGTCCTGGTTGGACTCCATTTTCCTTTGAAATGTGCATGGGGTTAATTTATGAGGAATTCAATCTCCAGTCTTTGGTGAGATTCTGGAGCGATCCCGTAGACTGTTAGGATATGTGTAAAACCAGTGGTTGTCTTGCTTGCCCTTTCAGGTTTTCTCTCTGTCCTGCTACCTGTCTTCCTCTGTCTTGATCTTTTTCCTCCTCTGACCCTCCCTGTTCCTTATCTCTGCCTCTCTCAAACATCCACCACAGAGCAGGACAGCCGGCAGAATCTGGGAGGGATTAGTTAGGGATAGGTACAGTGGAAGTTGACCTATATGATGAAAGCTTTGATAAATGCAATATAAGTGCTAAGTTAGGCACAAGCAAACTAGGCATGTGGCAGAAGGCTCTTCATTATGTGCCTTAATCCACTCCTGGTTTTACTACTCGTTCCTCTAAAATACCACCATCCAGTCTACTCTTAACCCCACTTCTGGGCAGACTTCTATAGTCTAAGCCCTGATCACGGCTAGACAGATTCAGCTTCAGTACGTGGAGAACAAGGCCAGTGCTGGGCAGACTTCTACCATCCGTGCCCTGAAAATGGCAAGGTGGAGAGGGTGACGGGGCCTCGGGGCGAGGTCAGAGGAAACAATGTTTGTTCTGGCTTCTGACTCTGCCTTGTGGTTCTGTCTGTGACCTGATATGCTTGCTCAACCCTATGACCTCTTGTGTTGTTATTCCCTCTGATTTGCCTGCTGAAAATGGCAAGGACAAATCAAGATCAAGTATACACCAGAAGGATGCTAGGCTGCACAGAGAGGGGCATAACCATCAGAAGAAAGGAGGTGTTGATGCCCCTCTACAAGTCATTGGTGAGGCCCCACATGGAGTATTGTGTTCAGTTTTGGAGGCCGTATGTTGCTAAAGATGTAAAAAGACTGGAAGCGGTGCAAAGAAAAGCTACAAAAATGGTATGGGATTTGCGTTGCAAACCGTACGAGGAGAGACTTGCTGACCTGAACATGTGTACCTTGGAGGAAAGGAGAAACAGGGGTGACATGATACAGACGTTCAAATATTTGAGAGGTATTAATCCGTAAACAAACCTTTTTCGGAGATGGGAAGGTGGTAGAACTAGAGGACATGAATTGAGGTTGAAGGGGGGCAGACTCAGGAGTAATGTCAGGAAGTATTTTTTCACGGAGAGGGTGGTGGATATGTGGAATGCCCTCCCGCGGGAGGTGGTGGAGATGAAAATGGTAATGGAATTCAAACATGCGTGGGATAAGCACAAAGGAATCCTGTTTAGAAGGAATGGATCCACGGAATTTTAGCGGAGATTGGGTGGTGACGCCGGTATTTGGAGAGTAAAACTGGTGCAGGGCGGACTTCTACGGTCTGTGCCCTGATCGTGACTGAATAGATATGGATGTGCTGGAGTGTAAATTTTATGGGGCTTCGACGTTAGCTTCAAAAAGTTTAGTAAATTCTGCTCAGAAGGAATGGATCCTAAGGAGCTTAGATGAGATTGGGTGGCAAAGCCGGTGGCGGAAGACGGAGATGGTGCTGGGCAGACTTATACGGTCTGTGCCAGAGCCGATGGTGGGAGGCGGGACTGGTGGTTTGGAGGCGGGGATAGTGCTGGGCAGACTTATACGGTCTGTGTCCGGAAACAGGTACAAATCAAGGTAAGGTATACACAAAAAGTAGCACATGTGAGTTTATCTTGTTGGGCAGACTGGATGGACCGTGCAGGTCTTTTTCTGCCGTCATCTACTATGTAGTACAGGAACAGTGCTGGGCAGGCTTTTACGGTCTGTGCCCTGAGAAAGGCAAGGACAAATCAAACTCAGTTATATAAAGTATCGCATACCATGTAAAATGAGTTTATCTTGTTGGGCAGACTTTACGGACCATACGGGTCTTTATCTGTCATCATTTACTGTTACCATGTTACTATGTAGTATCATATCATACCTTATGCTATGAGTTTATCTTGTTGGGCAGACTGGATGGACGATAAAGGTCTTTATCTGCCGTCATCTACTATGTTATGTTATGTTACTATGTAGGAGGATGGGCAGAGCAGCAGTACTGCTTGGCTTCTCCTGATCCTGATACCAGAATCCAGCATGACCATTTCACAAACGGCAAAGTTCTACATATAATTTATGACCTCACTTCTTGGCGACTCCAGTGGTTCCGATGGTGTTTCAGTGCCCTAAGCAATGCACTTAAATTGCCTCAGGCCCAATGTAATGCTAATCTGGCTTGGGCTAAATTCACCGGTGCGCTGTGGTTTTAAACAGCCTTGGAAAGAGTTTTACAGGCAGTGGCGTAGCTACGTGGGGCCACGGGGGCCTGGGCCCCCGTAGATTTGGCCCTGGACCCCCTGCCGACGACCCTCTCGACCCCCCCTCCCGCCGCCAACCCGCCGTCACCTACCTTTGCTGGCCCGCCGCCAACCCGCCATCGCCGTCACCTACCTTTGCTGACGAGGGACCCCAACCCCCGCCAGCCGAGGTCCTCTTCTTCTGGCACAACGTGCAGGATGTCAGACTCAGAAACAGAACGAAGCCTTGCGCTGGAAGAAGAGGACCTCGGTTGGCGGGGATTGGGGTCCCCCGCCAGCAAAGGTAGGTGATGGCGGCAGCGGGGGAGGGCTGGCGGCGGGCGGGAGGGAGGGGTCAAAGTTGGTGGTGGCGGCTGGCAATGGCGGGGGGGGGGGGGGGGTCGGTGGCACCGGAAGGGTAGCTAAAATGTGCCCCCTCACCTCGGGCTGTGGACCCCCCTCCCGCCGAAGTCTGGCTACGCCCCTGTTTACAAGCATAAAGCGCTCAGAGAACTGCACTCCTTTCCTACACCTTTTACTTTCTCTCTTTCTTTCAATTTAGCTCATGGTGAGTTACGTTGCATGCCGTACCTTACAGATGCTTGCAAACCACTTTTTATTTCTTGCCCCGCTCCCCTATCTCTGGTTCTCCTCAGAGCTCCTTCTCAACCCAGTGAGCCATATCTTCACCACTAGTCTGTCACCTGATCCTTCTCCTGAAGAAGTGAGTCATAATAATCCCAGTATCCCCACTTTATTCTCCTCCCAGTATCCCTCTTCTAGTACAGAAGGCCACACTATCCCTCCCCCCCCCCCCAGGGTTTCTCCTTCAAGCCTCCTTCTAAAGCAGCAGGTGACATCATCTCCACTGTCCCCCATCCTTATCCCCTACCCCTATCTCCATCCCAGAGCAGTCTGATGCAGGAGGAGGAGGAGGAGGAGGGGTGAAGATGAAGGAGAGACCAGTGAACACCAGTAAGGAATGAGTCAGCAGTGATGAGTGATCAGAGGCTATTCCTTTCGGGGGATGATGTCACAGGCTGGCTTTGGGTTATGAAATCAGCTCCTGAAAGAGTCATCCTAAATCCTAATGAATGTTCTCTCCAAAGTGCTTGAAAGTGAGCTCTGTGTCAGGTGCCTGAGTGGTCCGATAACAGCTGACCAGCCTCACATGAATATTTCTGTCCTTCTGAGTCACAAAAAGGTGGCTGAATCAGCAGTAGTTTGAAACGTGTGTGAGCAGTCCTGTCCATTGCCCCCCCCCCCCCCCCCCCCCCCCCCCGGCTGCTGTGCGTTTCCTTGACTTTCATAAGCAATTAGGATCCAATCCCCTTACAAAAATACAATAAATCTAAAAGCTGTATCACATGTTTGGATCAGAAAGGGCTGAGTCTTTTCTGGCTGCAAACTCATCAGGAGTCTCCCTAGGAGATTTAAATATCAATGGGGAACTAGGTTTACAGGAGCTTATGTTTGTCCTGGGAGGTGCCTAATCCATCCCCCATTCTGGAGATGCTGAGTTACCCAGTTCCAGCCTGGAGACTTTTTGGCAAGTCCTGATTTTGAACTTAGTGGGATTTGTAGCTTGTGGTCCTGGTATGCGATACTTTATATATATATATACTAGCCGTTGAGCCCGTTAAAACAGGCTACTATTGGAATGGGGGTGTTCCAAGGCCCCCCCCCCCCGAGGTCGCCGCTACCGGTACCCCTCCCCCCCGGAGTCGCCGCCGCCGCCACCCCTCCACCCGGCCCGGGCCCTCTGTTCGCTATTCAACTTACATCGCCACAACACGCAGATCAGCTGAGCTCCCGTCGGCCTGGCCTTCCTTCTCTGCCTGTGTCCCGCTCTCGTGTGACGTATCGTCGGCGAGGGCAGGACACAGGCAGGGAAGGAAGGCCGACCGGAGCTCATCTGATCTGCGTGCTGCGGCGATGTAAGTTGAGTTAATTGCGATCAGAGGGCCCAGGCCGGATGGAGGGGTGGCTGCGGTGACTCGGGGGGGGAGGGGTTACAGGTGGCGGCGGACTGGGGGGGGGGAGCGCAGTTTCCCTCTCTGTTCCGCCCCCGTCATCACGTATTGACACGGGGGAGGGACAGAGAGGGAAGTCTCTACTGCGCATTTGCGAGTGAGTTCGGTCACTCGCCGTTTATATGTTTGATATATATATATACAGTGGTGGAAATAAGTATTTGATCCCTTGCTGATTTTGTAAGTTTGCCCACTGACAAAGACATGAGCAGCCCATAATTGAAGGGTAGGTTATTGGTAACAGTGAGAGATAGCACATCACAAATTAAATCCGGAAAATCACATTGTGGAAAGTATATGAATTTATTTGCATTCTGCAGAGGGAAATAAGTATTTAATCCCTCTGGCAAACAAGACCTAATACTTGGTGGCAAAACCCTTGTTGGCAAGCACAGCGGTCAGACGTCTTCTGTAGTTGATGATGAGGTTTGCACACATGTCAGGAGGAATTTTGGTCCACTCCTCTTTGCAGATCATCTCTAAATCATTAAGAGTTCTGGGCTGTCGCTTGGCAACTCGCAGCTTCAGCTCCCTCCATAAGTTTTCAATGGGATTAAGGTCTGGTGACTGGCTAGGCCACTCCATGACCCTAATGTGCTTCTTCCTGAGCCACTCCTTTGTTGCCTTGGCTGTATGTTTTGGGTCATTGTCGTGCTGGAAGACCCAGCCACGACCCATTTTTAAGGCCCTGGCGGAGGGAAGGAGGTTGTCACTCAGAATTGTACGGTACATGGCCCCATCCATTCTCCCATTGATGCGGTGAAGTAGTCCTGTGCCCTTAGCAGAGAAACACCCCCAAAACATAACATTTCCACCTCCATGCTTGACAGTGGGGACGGTGTTCTTTGGGTCATAGGCAGCATTTCTCTTCCTCCAAACACGGCGAGTTGAGTTCATGCCAAAGAGCTCAATTTTTGTCTCATCTGACCACAGCACCTTCTCCCAATCACTCTCGGCATCATCCAGGTGTTCACTGGCAAACTTCAGACGGGCCGTCACATGTGCCTTCCGGAGCAGGGGGACCTTGCGGGCACTGCAGGATTGCAATCCGTTATGTCGTAATGTGTTACCAATGGTTTTCGTGGTGACAGTGGTCCCAGCTGCCTTGAGATCATTGACAAGTTCCCCCCTTGTAGTTGTAGGCTGATTTCTAACCTTCCTCATGATCAAGGATACCCCACGAGGTGAGATTTTGCGTGGAGCCCCAGATCTTTGTCGATTGACAGTCATTTTGTACTTCTTCCATTTTCTTACTATGGCACCAACAGTTGTCTCCTTCTCGCCCAGCGTCTTACTGATGGTTTTGTAGCCCATTCCAGCCTTGTGCAGGTGTATGATCTTGTCCCTGACATCCTTAGACAGCTCCTTGCTCTTGGCCATTTTGTAGAGGTTAGAGTCTGACTGATTCACTGAGTCTGTGGACAGGTGTCTTTCATACAGGTGACCATTGCCGACAGCTGTCTGTCATGCAGGTAACGAGTTGATTTGGAGCATCTACCTGGTCTGTAGGGGCCAGATCTCTTACTGGTTGGTGGGGGATCAAATACTTATTTCCCTCTGCAGAATGCAAATAAATTCATATACTTTCCACAATGTGATTTTCCGGATTTAATTTGTGATGTGCTATCTCTCACTGTTACCAATAACCTACCCTTCAATTATGGGCTGCTCATGTCTTTGTCAGTGGGCAAACTTACAAAATCAGCAAGGGATCAAATACTTATTTCCACCACTGTATATATGTATACCATGTAAAATGAGTTTATCTTGTTGGGCAGACTGGATGGACCGTACAGCTACAGGCCCTACTTTAACAACCGGCTCCCAAAATTCTTAAAAACTTAACAACCGGCTCTTGCGAGCCTGTGAGAGCCTGCTCCAGCACACCACTGGTTCTAAGCATGTTTTCTCCTTCTTAGGCAACTCTTGTGCTTCAGCTTGTCAGTTTCTTTTTTAGTCCCCCTGCTGGCATTACCAATATATCACCCACTGATTGATCCAGACAGAGGCGTAGCCAGACTCGGATGGGCCCAGAGGTAAATTGGATGGACCTTTCCACACGTACATGATGCTGCCTGCCACCGCAACTCAACCCCCTCCCCCCCCTACCACCACACATCTTCCTAGTGATATTTTTTAAGAACACAGTTTTTTTTTCACCTACCCCATATCTTCTCCCTCTCCTCCGCTGCGTCCCAGCATCTGCGCTTCTGTCTCTGAACCCCGTCCCTCCCCAGTGCCTGCAACGATTCATTCTTGCTGCTTGTGTCGGACACAAAGGCTTCCGTCTGCCAGTGTCCCACCCTCACTGACATCATTGCCTGTTTCCTGTGTGTTGCCTGTATCGACACCGGGGAGGGAAGGGGTTCAGAGACAGGAGCGAAGATGCCGGGACGCCATGGAGAAGGGAGGGGGTAATACAGCAATGTAGCGCTGAAGCTGGGTGGGCCTGAGCCAAGAATGGATGGGCCTATGCCCACCCAGGCCCACCCGTAGCTATGCCACTGGATCCAGACCTGGTTTTACCCCACCACATGCACAAACTTGTAACTGATTTCCCGAAGGAAACCTCACCGGCTATTACTTTTCCTGGAAGGTAGAGAGAAAGATGTAAACTCAAGTCTAAGGTTGCCAACTGGATCCAGATTCACAGGACAGAGTTGATCCAGCCTTGGGGATACCCCATCGCATGCAGGGACGTAGTTCTGATTTCCCCATTGCATTCCCTAAGAAATGCAAGACTACAAGTCCCAGCATGCACTCTGGTAAACCCAGAACTGGATTGACCCTGTCCTGCGAACCTGGATCTAGTTGGCATACTTACTTAAGTCCCACCATCTGGACTCCACGTCAACACCCAGATGGTCTAGCTTGACTTTTGCAGCTCCCACTTCAATGCATTCTTCAGGGAAACAGAAGGCAGAAAACCAGGACTGCAGTGCTGTTTCATGCTGACCTGGAACTACCTTTCTAGTAGGACGACACCAGAGCTTTCAACTCTTCCCGCTTTCAGCAGGTCATCTCCCAGCTGGGATCTCCCACTGAGCAGCTTCCCCTTCCAGTAGCAGCAGGAGACACCTTCATAAATCGTCATCTCATGCTGCCATTGGAAGGGGGAGGCCACTTCTGGTGCCTCTGGCCGCGAATAAGCATGCGCCAGGAGCGGAGCTGTGGGTGGTTGCTAGGGGCAGAGCTATGGGTGGGCCCTACATCTCCCGCTCGGAAGGTCGGTCTCCTTGGCAGCTCTGCGACACAATGCACCTTCCTGTGCAGTGGCAGGAGGAACATTCCAGGTTCCTTCTCCAGAGTGCAGCCAGCCAAACTAATAACGGGGTGGTCTATTCTGGGGAAGTGGCCAATAGCAGTAGGTCCTCAAGAATTGGAGGGTAGAAGCCTTTGTCTTCCTCCTCCAGAGGAGTTCAGTAAGAATGAAAATATAGTGCAATATATCATAAGCAATCCATCTATTTACCGGTTCAACTAATCATTAACGACTCAGAAAATATCTCCTACCAACCTTCTTACCCTCCATGCTCTTCCCAACTTCTTCTTTATTGCCCCACCTCCTTGCCTATCCCTATCCTTTCTCTCACACCTCTTCTATTCCATTTACTCCTTGTTCATTTATCCTATCACATACCTCCTTTGATACTACAGATTGTATTCTCTTGTTACTATGTAAGCCGCATTGAGCCTGCGATGAGCGGGAAAGTGCGGGGTACAAATGTAATAAATAAATAAATAGTGTACAGGGTGGTGGGATTCCCATCCTGGTTGGGGCCCAATGGGGCAGACTTCTACTACCCATGAGGCTCAGGAGGAGAAGTGAGGAAAAGGGAAAGGCCAGGCGTGGGGCCTGCTTCCATAAGTAAAAAGTGGAGAAGGGTTGTAGGCCTTAAAGAAGGGATCATCACGGAGAAGTAAAGAGAGAGAACTGATGCCAGGAGAGGATTGGAACCCACAGAAGCAGTGCGACTACATGCTGGAAGCCTGTGTGTTAGGGGTGGGACCCAAGACCTGAGTGCATCCAGAGAGGTTGAACAGGGGGAGCATGTGATATGGAGTGAGAATTAAGTCCTAAAGAAGAGAGCAGGGATTTTCATAAACATTGAGAGATTGGAGACCAAGGTATATCCTATGTTCTAAAAACTGACTACACCTGAGAGGTAAATAGGAGGGAGACTGAAGCTGCCAAAACTCCTGACACTGACCAAGGAGCAGGAAGGGTTCAAAACCCGTCCATCACTGAAGAAGCACAGGAGATACAGGATAATAGAGGAGACAACACACCTCAGAGGAGATCAAGGACTGTAAATACTTTGAGGACATTTGATACTTTTTCCATCATTTTATTTTGTTTGTATATTGGGGGGGGGGGGGTTGGAAGGGGAGAGCCCAATAAACAGGTAATCTTATTCAAATCCCTCCAGACCTCCTTCAGTAATTTTTCCGGTGTGGATTTTGTGTACCTGTCCAGAGACCTGTACAACCATTTTGTGTGGCTTGGGAAGAGGATTTTTGAAGAGACATTATAGCCATAGACACTGGATATAATGTATGTATCTGCCTCTGGAGCTAGGGTTACCATATGTCTGGTTTTATTTATTTATTATTACCCGGACATGTCCTCTTTTTGAGGGCACCGTGGGGCATCCAGGTGGGTTTTCCCAGCCTGCCCTTTTATCTGGGCAGGCTGGCTTATGGGCGGGTGGGCCTCAGGGAACCCTCCCCTCACATTCCTTAACGTGCCCTAGTAGTCTAGAGGCCTCTTCAGGGCACTGCTGCTGACCTCTCGCTGCCAACGCCACTTCAAAATGGCTGCCGAGACTTCACGAGGCAGCCTCGCGAAACTTCAGCAAAAGGGGGGGGGATGTGGATAGAGGGAGGGAGCTGTAAAAACAGGTGGGTGGAGGGAGGCTGGAAAAAAGATTGGGGAGGGGGATGTACATGGGGGAGAAATGCAAATACATAGAAGGGGATGGAGAGAAGAGTAAGGGGATATGCTGTTCATGGATGGGAGGGAAAACATAGTAACATAGTAGATGACGGCAGAAAAAGACCTGCATGGTCCATCCAGTCTGCCCCAGACAAACTCATATGTGTATACCTTACCTTGAATTTGTACCTGTCTGCCCAGCAGTATTTCCCGCCTCCCAACCACCAGTCCCGCCCCCCATCACCGGCTCTGGTACAGACCGTATAAGTCTGCCCTCCGCTATTCTCGCCTCCCAACCACCAACCTCTCTTCCCCCACCTGCTCCGCCACCCAATTTCGGCTAAGCTTCTGAGGATCCATTCCTACTGCACAGGATTCCTTTATGCCTATCCCACGCATGTTTGAAAGGCGGTACATGGTCACGAAATGCTCAGAAATGTACATCTTTTCATTTTGTATTTAGAGTATGGAAGAAAATGCATCTCCGTTAGTTTGCCACTATTTTCATTGTTTGTAGAATCTGGCTTTCTTGGGGGGGAGGGGCGGTCAAGATGACTGTGCCGCACAGGCGTGTGTCGGGGGTACGGTAGGGGCATGGTGGGGGTGGGTCTGAATTTTATTTTGTATCCTCTTTTTTTCGTCACGGCAAATATGGTAACCCTACCAGGAGTCACCCTCAGCCCCAACTCATTGGGGGACTGGCTACGTGTTGACAAAACTGAAAGTGTTAACTGTGTGACGGTGGAATCATAGGTGGGGAAAATCAAGATGGGGAATTGTATGCTGGTCTTGTTGCATAAATGAAGTGTTTATATTGAACGAATCTATGCTAAAAAACCCGCCTTTTCACTGCTGCTTTTAGCTCCTAGCCACAATTGCCCTCCCCTTGTCCCTTCCTCTCTTCTCACTCATTACTTCCCTCACCCGTAACTGTCTTGTCTGTCTGTATTATTTAGATTGTAAGCTCTTTTGAGCAGGGACTGTCTCTCTTTCTATCAGGTGTTCAGCGCTGCGTGAGTCTGGTAGCGCTATACAAATGCTAATAATAATAATAATAATAAATTTACCAGGTGCAAGCATAAGGGCAGATATGCAGAATCTAAAACAAAAAAAAAAACAATAATAAAAAAATCCAAAATGTCTTGAGATGATTCTGTCTAGAATAACTGTTGGAAAAAAGGAAAAATGTAGGTACTCTAGTCTATAAATATATACACTCTGAAGCAGGTAACTCTGAGTTCGATTCCCACTGCAGCTCCTTGTGACTCTAGGCAAGTCACTTAACCCTCCATTGCCCCTGGTACAAAACAAGTACCTGAATATATGTAAACCGCTTTGAATGTAGTTGCAAAAACCTCAGAAAGGTGGTATATCAAGCCCCATTTCCCTTTCCCTATTTGAGATTCTAAATGGAATGTTGAAACTATTTGTAGATTCTACATGGAATGTTGCTACTATTGGAGATTCTAGATGGAATGTTGCTACTATTGAGATTATGTTGCTACTATTTGAGATTCTACATGGAATGTTGCTATTCCACTAGCAACATTCCATATAGAAGCCTGCCCTTGCAGATCAGCAACGCGGCCGCGCAGGCTTCTGTTTCTGTTTCTGACGTCCTGCACGTACATGCAGGACGTCAGACTGACAGAAACAGAAGCCTGCGTGGCTGCGTTGCTGATCTGCAAGGGCAGGCTTCTACATGGAATGTTGCTAGTGGAGGAGTAGCCTAGTGGTTAGTACAGTGGATTTTGATCCTGGGGAACTGAGTTCGATTCCCAATGCAACTCCTTGTGACTCTGGGCAAGTCACTTAACCCTCCATTGCCTCTGGTAATGAATATATGTAAACCGCTTTGAATGTAGTTGCAAAAACCTCAGAAAGGCAGTATATCAACTCCCATTTCCCTATTTGAGATTCTACATGGAATGTTGCTATTCCACTAGCAACATTCCATGTAGAAGCCTGCCCGTGCAGGACGCCAGACTCACTGAAACAGAAGCCTGCGCGACCATACTGCTGATCTGCAAGGGCAGACTTCTACATGGAATGTTGCTAGTGGAGGAGTAGCCTAGTGGCTAGTGCAGCAGACTCTGATTCTGGGAAACTGAGTTCAATTCCCATTGCAGCTCCTTGTGACTCTAGGCAAGTCACTTAACTCTCCATTGCCCCAGGTACAAAAGTACCTGAATATATGTAAACTGCTTTGAAATGTAGTTGCAAAAACCTCAGAAAGGCGGTATATCAAGTCCCATTTCCCTTTCCCCTTTCCCTTCTCCATGGGTTATCAATAGAAATCAAACAAAATAAAACATGGAAAAGAAAATAAGATGATACCTTTTTTATTGGACATAACTTAATACATTTCTTGATTAGCTTTCGAAGGTTGCCCTTCTTCCTCAGATCGGAAATAAGCAAATGTGCTAGCTGACAGTGTATATAAGTGAAAACATTCAAGCATTACTATGACAGTCTGACAGGGTGGGAGGAGGGGGGTGGGTAGGAAGTATGCATGGGGACATCAAAGCATATCATTGATATTCTAACAGGATGGGTGTGGATAGGGGAGGGGAGGGTGATCAACAGAGACATACAGCTTTATGGTTTATAATGGGCTAGGAACCCCAGATCCTTGTTAAGTCCTTCTGCATGGGGAAATAGTCAGTAGATTCCAGTTTAAGACTTGACAGTCCAGAGCTCCCTCTACTGGCCAATGATAGCAATACAAGCACCTACCTGTGAGTAATGCTGAATTACTTCAGCCCTGTAGCCTTTCCAGACCTAGTGCTAACTGACCTCTCTTAATAATACAGAATTAACAGCTGGCAGGTGCTTCTGGAGGCTCTCAGCTGTGCAGTAAATCTGCTATCTCAACATATCTAATTTTATATGGCCAGTCCACCTGTTGTCAAAGGATAAAAGCCATCCGACTTATTACAGTGCAAAGCACAGAAAGATGAATGTAATAGCAGAGTTAATCTTTTGCTTTTCTCTAGTGCCGTTATTCTAACATTTTAAGAGACCACCTGCAGCCCATTCTGGAGTGAAAAATCTGGCAGTCATGTTTGGTGCATGATGGTCTATAGAGGGCAAAGAGAAGGGCGTTATTATCACCTGCCAGTTAAAGTGGGGTAAGAGCAAGAAGGGAAGAGAGACCCTTGTATGTATCATTCGTGGAGATGTAGGGGCTGATCCCAAGGTCACACCGAGTCAGAACTGAGGCACAGGACTACAGAGTGACTTGTCCTCTGGTCATACGGAGAGTCAGTGACAGTGCTGGGAATAAATCGGAGTCACAGAGAGAAATGAAGTGGCAGTGGCAGAAATGAGATTGGAATTTGGTGACACATGGCACCACCTTGTTCTCATCAGCAGATCTTCTACAGAACTGCTGATGAGAACAAGGTGGTGCCATGTGTCACCAAATTCACAGCAGTTGGAGGTGCTGAGCTGTCATCTACCACGAGAGGATTGTGAAAAATTACAAGAGGACCTTACGAGACTGGGCGTCTAAATGGCAGATGACTTTTAATGTGAGCAAGTGCAAAGTGATGCATGTGGGAAAGAGGAACCCGAACTATACCTACGTAATGCAAGGTTCCACGTTAGGAGTCACCGACCAAGAAAGGGATCTTGGCATCATTGTCGATGATATGTTGAAATGCACTGCTCAGTGTGCTGCTGTGGTGGCTAATAAAGCAAATAGATGTTAGGTATTATTAGGAAAGGAATGGAAAACAAAAGTGAGGACATTATAATGCCTTTCTATCAGTCCATGGTGCGACCGCACCTGGAATATCGTGTTCAATTCTGGTCACCGCATCTCAAATAAGATATAGTGGAATTAGAAAAGGTACAGAGAAGAGTGATGAAAATGATAAAGGGGATGGGATGATTTCCCTATGAGGAAAGGCTAAAGCGTCTAGGGCTCTTCAGTTTGGAGAAAAGATGGCTGAGGGGAGATACGATAGAGGTCTTTAAAATAATGAGCGGAGTGGAACGGGTAGACGTGAATCCCTTGTTTACTCTTTCCAAAAAAATACTAAGGACTAGGGGGCACGCAATGAACCTACAAAGTAGTACATTTAAAACAAATCGGAGAAAATATTTCTTCACGCAACGTGTAATTAAACTCTGGAATTCATTGGCAGAGAATGTAGTAAAAGCAGTTAGCTTAGTGGGGTTTAAAAAAGGTTTGGCTAACTTCCTAAAAGAAAAGTCCATAAGCCATTATTAACATGGGGGAAATCCACTGCTTATTTCTAGAATAAGCAGCATAAAATGTTTTGTACTTTTTTTTGGATCTTGCCAGGTACTTGTGACCTGGATTGGCCATTGTTGGAAACAGGATGCTGGGCTTGATAGACCTTCGGTCTGTCCCAGTATGGCAATACTTATACACTTATATATTGTGCTCATACCCTTTTCAGTAGTAGCTCAAAGTGAGTTACATTCAGGTACACTATACTGTAAACTTTAAACTTAGGTCTATTCTGCTTTGGGGTTCTGTGGCAACCAAAATATTGTGTGGGCAGAAGGAAGAATGGGTTCAACTAAATATCAGCATAAATCCCAATAAATAAATTAAATAAATATCCCAGAAACTAATATCCTGCAGTCAGTAAAGAAAAGAGGTGGGATGGTTAGCAATATATAATTTTCCGTATAAAATTCAAGCTCCTCTTATTGACCTATAAGTGCATTCACTCTGCAGCCCCTCACTACCTCTCCACCCTCATCTCTCCCTACACTCCTTCCCAGGAACTCCGCTCACTAGCAAATCTCTCCTAATTGCACCCTTCTCCGCCATCGCTAACTCCAGACTCTGATCCTTTTATCTCGCCGCACCTGAGCTCCATCCCTTGCCGCCTTCAAATCCGGGCTAAAGGCCTACCTGTTCGCTGCTGCTCTCGACTCCTAACTTGTCACTTGCTCGTAACCTTCATCTCGTCTTCCTCTCTTCAATAGTCCCTTTCCCTATGTGTCCTTCTGTCTGTCTTACCCTTATCCTTATTTGTACCATCTGTCTGTCCTGATTTAGATTGTAAGCTCTTTTGAGCAGGGACTGTCTTTTCTTCATGTTCAATTGTGAAGCGCTGCGTACGGCTGGTAGCGCTATAGAAATGATTTATAGTAGTAGTAGAAGCCTGCCCTTGCAGATCAGCAACACGGCCGCACAGGCTTCTGTTTCTGTAAGTCTGACGTCCTGCACATACGTGCAGGACGTCAGACTCACAGAAACAGAAGCCTGCGCGGCCGTGTTGCTGATCTGCAAGGGCAGGCTTCTACATGGAATGCTGCTAGCGGAATAGCAACATTAACATTCCATCTAGAATCTCCAATAGTAGCAACATTCCATTTAGAATCATTCCTAAG
Source organism: Microcaecilia unicolor (assembly GCF_901765095.1). Lineage (NCBI taxonomy): Eukaryota > Metazoa > Chordata > Amphibia > Gymnophiona > Siphonopidae > Microcaecilia > Microcaecilia unicolor. The sequence continues at coordinate 21,553,393 of NC_044032.1, read as the reverse complement.
TGTCCTTCTACCCTTATCCCTTATTGGTCCTGTCTGTCTGCCCTGATTTAGATTGTAAGCTCTTTTGAGCAGGGACTCTCTTTTCTTCATGTTCAGTTGTGAAGCGCTGCGTACGACTGGTAGCGCTATAGAAATGATTTGTAGTAGTAGTAGCAAGGCAGTGATCCAAAAACATACCTTGAAATCACCCACGAGTACTAACAGCTATAGAAGATTAACATTTTGGAACAGACTTCATAGTCCTCAGACGGCAACATTATTGGGCATCCGTGGGGAGACCCCCAGACCTGCAGTGCATGCAAGGAGACGTGGGTACTCATTTTCAAAGCAGATGGACGTCTTAAAATGCCTAATAAAAAAAAAGTCAACTGATAAACATGTCCAAATCCTGATTTTGGAAAGTCAGAATTTGGACGTTTCACACTGCGGTTTGTCCAGATGGCAAGGGGGGAAGTGTTGTGGGCATGTTTTGGGCGGGACTAGGGAAGGCAAATCCATGTCTAAAAAGAAGGATGTTTTTATCTAGACCTGTTTGTCACATCCAAGCAGTGGTGTGCTGGAGCAGGCTCTTACAGGCTCTCGAGAGCAGTGGCATAGCCACAGGTGGGCCTGGGTGGGCCAGGGCCCACCCACTTAGGGCTCAGGCCTACCCAACAGTAGCACACATTTAGCGGTTGCTGGTGGGGATCCCAAGCTCCACCAGCCTGAAGACATCCCCTGATGGTAATTAAAACGTTGCTCTCCACAATACTGGCACCTGTGTACGCTCAGTTTTCAGCGCATGCCTACTGCAGACTGCCAAGGTGGAAAGAAGCGTTTTCCCGCCAGCTCAGATATTTTTCTGGTGGGGGTTCGGAAGAACACTTGGTGCCCACCCATTTCTTGCCTAGGCCCACCCAAAATCTGTTGTCTGGCTACGCCCCTGCTCGAGAGACGTTTGTTAAGTTTTTAAGAATTTTTGGAGCCGGTTCTCCATGGCTACTTTAACAAATGGATCCCAAAATGTGGGCTTGGGCCCCTCCTGAATTCTCTTTTACTTTGCTGGCGAGAGAGAGCCCCCTGTTAACAATTTACCAGCACACCCCTGCATCCAAGTTACAAAAATTTGATCTAATTAAGCAGTGGACTACTGGAAGGATTAAGGCATCACCCCTCCTTAATCCAGCAGAGGTATTATATCCATTCTGACCAAAACAGCAAAGAGCTCAGAGGAATAGACTAGTTGTTTGTGGATTATGAACCAGGGGGCCCAGGTTCAAATCCCACTTTAACTTTTTTTTTTCCAAAATTATAATTCTGAACCTTCCAGAAACAGAAAAATACCTATTCTACCTAATATGTATAGGGCACGTGCAAGCCAGAAGGCTAATGCAGTGATGTACATTCAGTTACAGTAGGTATTTTTCTGTTCTTTGAAGGATCACATTTACAAAAAAAATAAAGTTACAGTGGGATTTGAATCTGTCTTCCGTTGTTTACAGTCCATTACACTAACCACTTGGCTCAGGAGTGGCCCGACCATTAGGCCACGAGATGGGGGCCTCAGGTGGCAATCTTCAGGGGTGGCATCTCCCCACTCTTCAGGGAGCGGCCAGCCCATTCACGACATTTACCTGTTTCGTCATGTTCCAAACCCGGCAGTGGTTCCTATACGCTCCCCTGCCGCCTGCACAAAAGGCAGTATATCAAGTCCCATTTCCCTATTTGAGATTCGACATGGCGTTTTGCTAGTGGAGGAGTAGCCTAGTGGTTAGTGCAGCAGACTTTGATCCTGGGGTTTGATGCCCACTGCAGCTCCTTGCGACTCTGGGCAAGTCACTCCATTTGGGTTCCTCTTTCCCAAATACATCACGTTGCACTTCCTCACATTACATAGTAACATAGTAGATGACGGCAGAAAAAGACCTGCACGGTCCATCCAGTCTGCCCAACAAGATAACTCATATGTGCTAATTTTGTGTATACCTTACTTTGATTTGTACCTGTGTTCTTCAGGGCACAGACCGTATAAGTCTGCCCAGCACTATCCCCGCCTCCCAACCACCAGCCCCGCCTCCCAACCACCGGCTCTGGCACAGACCGTATAAGTCTGCCCAGCACTATCCCTGCCTCCCACCACCGGTTCTGGCACAGACCGTATAAGTCTGCCCAGCACTATCCCTGCCTCCCAACCACCAGCCCCACCTCCCAACCACCGGCTCTGGCACAGACCGTATAAGTCTGCCCAGCACTATCCCCGCCTCCCAACCACTAGCCCCACCTCCCAACCACCGGCTCTGGCACAGACCGTATAAGTCTGCCCAGCACTATCTCTGCCTCCCACCACTGGCTCTGGCACAGACCGTATAAGTCTGCCCAGCACTATCCCCGCCTCCCAACCACCAGTCCCGCTTCCCACCACCGGCTCTGGCACATTAAACATCATCTGTCAAATAAAATATGCCTTATGCCATGAGGCTGTAGAAAAGGGTTTTCTTCTTAAAACTTTCCCACACAGATTACTGTTATGCGAACCATAGGAGCCACATTTTCAAAATTATTAGGAGTGCTAATCCCAATGGAAATTATCTTTCCCTGGACACAGTGAAGGAGTTTGTTCATTACTGGAGGTGTTCAGACATCCACAGAGCTGACACCTTAAGCAGGGTTGCCAACTCCACGGTTTTCCCATGAAAATGGGCATTTTCTCACAGTCGCGGGTTGCGACCTTTTGGGCGGCCACTATGATTGGGCTCCGGCTTTGTCTCTACAGTCACCCTATTGGTCAAATTGGGAGCTGGGATGAGGCTCGGTTCATCTCAAGCCCCAATCTGGCTCTAAATTTGACCAATAAGAGGGTGAGGTGGGTGATGAGGTCATCAACTGATGATGACTCATCATGCTGGAGGAGGAGCGAGGGGCGGAGGGCAGCACGTGGTGGAGCCAGGACTGGAGGACGGACGGAAGCAGGGCAGAGCAAGTACTACTACTACTACTATTTAGCATTTCTATAGCGCTACAAGGCGTACGCAGTGCTGCACAAACATAGAAGAAAGACAGTCCCTGCTCAAAGAGCTTACAATCTAATAGACAAAAAATAAAGTAAGCAAATCAAATCAATTAATGTGTACAGGAAGGAGGAGAGGAGGGTAGGTGGAGGCGAGTGGTTACAAGTGGTTACGAGTCAAAAGCAATGTTAAAGAGGTGGGCTTTCAGTCTAGATTTAAAGGTGGCCAAGGATGGGGCAAGACGTAGGGGCTCAGGAAGTTTATTCCAGGTGTAGGGTGCAGCGAGACAGAAGGCGCGAATGTGCCCTGAAGAGCACAGGTACAAATCAAAGTAGGGTATACACAAAAAGCAGCAAATATGAGTTTATCTTGTTGGGCAGACTGGATGGACCGTGCAGGTCTTTTTCTGCCGTCATCTACTATGTTACTATGTTACTATATATGGAGTTGGCAGTAGTGGGGAAAGGAACAGATAAGAAGGATTTATCCATGGAGCGGAGTGCACGGGAAGGGGTGTAGGGAAGGACGAGTGTGGAGAGATACTGGGGAGCAGCAGAGTGAGTACATTTATAGGTTAGTAGAAGAAGTTTGAACAGGATGCGAAAACGGATTGGGAGCCAGTGAAGCGACTTGAGGAGAGGGGTAGTATGAGTAAAGCGACCCTGGCGGAAGACGAGATGGGCGGCAGAGTTTTGAACCGACTGGAGAGGGGAGAGGTGACTAAGTGGGAGGCCAGCAAGAAGCAGATTGCAGTAGTCTAAACGAGAGGTGACAAGGGTGTGGATGAGGGTTTTGGTAGAGTGCTCGGAAAGAAAGGGGCGGATTTTATGGATGTTGTAAAGAAAGAAACGACAGGTCTTGGCAATCTGCTGGATATGAGCAGAGAAGGAGAGAGAAGAGTCAAAGATGATCCCAAGGTTTCGAGCTGAGGAGACAGGGACAATGAGAGAGCCATCAACAGAAATAGAAAACGGGGGGAAGCAAGCTGAGCAGTACAGAGGTAAGGCAGTAACTACAGCTCAAGTCACGCCCAAAAGTAGCCCCACAATTTTTAACACCAAAAATGGTTATGTGAGGAGGGGAGGGGAGGTCCCCCCCCCCCCCCCCCCCCCGTCACCTCCCTTCTTCTCACATAGCTTACCTTTTGAGTTTGACTTGGGCTGGAAAATTGTTCTCCTTCTGGCAACCCTTGACTGGCAGCAGCTTCTCCACAGGGTCAATTAAACTTTGCAGCAGATTATCTCTGAGTCCTGTTTTGCAAATCTACAATAGATTTTTGTTGGTCTTCATATTATATATATTTGATGTTCTGCCTTTTGGTAGGGTAAAACCAGAAGGCAGATTGCATAAAAGATATGAAGAGTAATACAAGATTAATCTGGGTCTTGTAACTTCCATTCTTATCAGTACTTCTGACAATCGAAGTGGTTAGCTGGAAGCATTATAGATTTTCTTTTTTTTTTAATAGCCTTCCCTGCTTTCTACGTGTGAATTATCTTCATTTTCAAATGTTCAAAGGATTAGACTGAAATGAATTAGGTCAGGGATTGTTAGGGATAGTTTGGGAGGGGGGGGGGGGGTTCTAACAAGATGAAGCCTACAGAAAACCAAGAGGGACCCAAAATTCCGCCGGCGGTAATCAGCGTTTTCCTGACCCGCCACCTGCGCTGTTCCAGGAAATTCAATGCCGGGTCATGTCTGGCACTTAGCCAGCTATTAAGAACAACATAAAAATAGCACGGCCTCTTATGCAGTCCTATTAATGCAGTTAATTTTAACTGATTAACCAGCTTATTTTCGAAAGAGATCGCCGACCGACACAAATAGGGAGATGGCCGGTGATCTCCTGAATCCGGCCAAATCGGTATAATCGAAAGCCGATTTTGGCCGGCTTCAACTGCGTTCCGTCGTGGGGCCGGCGAAAGTTCAAGGGGGCGTGTTGGCAAGGTAGCGAAGGCAGGACAGGGGCGGGATGGAGGCGTGCACAGAGATGGCCGGCTTCACCCGATAATGGAAAAAAGAAAGCAGGCCGTAACGAGCATTTCGCCGGCTTCACTTGGTCCCTTTTTTTTCAGGTCCCAAAAAAGTGCACAAACTGACCAGATGACCACCGGAGGGAATCGGGGATCACCTCCCCTGACTCTCCCAGTGGTCACTAACCCCCTCCCACCCTCAAAAAAACAACTTTCAAAACTTTTTTTGCCAGCCTCTATGCCGGCCTCAAATGTCATACTCAGGTCCATCGCAGCAGTATACAGGTCCCTGGAGCAGTTTTCGTGGGTGCAGTGGACTTCAGGCAGGCAGACCCAGGCCCATCCCCCCCCTCCCCACCTGTTACACTTGTGGTGGAAAATGGGAGCCCTCCAAAACCCACCTGAAACCCACTGTACCCACATGTAGGTGCCCCCTTCACCACTTAGGGCTATGGTAGTGGTGTATAGTTGTGGGGAGTGGGTTTTGGGGGGCTCAGCACCGAAGGTAAGGGAGCTATGCACCTGGGAGCTATTTTCATTTTTTTAAAAACTTTTTAGAAGTGCCCCCTAGGGTGCCCGGTTGGTGCCCTGGCATGTGAGGGGGACCAGTGCACTACGAATCCTGGCCCCTCCCACGACCAAATGCCTTGGATTTGGCCGGATTTGAGATGGCCGGCTTCAGTTTCCATTAAGGGCAAAAACCGATGCTGCCTATCTCAAATCCGGCCATCTCTGACATTTGGGCGGCCCCAACTGTATTATCAAAAAAAAGATGGCTGGCCATCTTTTTCGAAAATACGGTTGGCTCCGCCTACTTGCTGAGCCGGCCCCGGAGATGGCCGGCCATGGAGATGGCCGGCGCCATTCGATTATGCCCCTCAATGGGGCCCTTTTATTAAGCTGAGGTAAAAGGGTTCTTGCGCTAGCAACGGCGGCTGTTTTTGCCGCGTGCTGAGGCCCTTTTTACTGCAGCAGGTAAAAAGGCTGAAAAAAAATGGCCATGCTGTAAGATTGCACTTACCGTGTGGCCATGTGGAGGGGGGGGGAGGGGGAGCACTAACCGCCACCCATTGAGGTGGTGGTAAGGGCTTCCCTGCTAACCCGGCGGTGCTTTAAATTTATGCATGTAAATTCCAATTAAATCTAATTAATGCCAATTAAATCTAAATTAAATTAAATTCCAGTTAAATCTAATTAGTGCCAGTTGGTTAACAAACCAATTATCAGGCTAATTAGATCACTATTCAAATTGCCAGCACGTACTGGAGTGTGTCCAAATTTGCGCACGCAATCTTTAGCAAATTTGATAGCATTTGGGGGATATACTGTATGTGAAAAGGATAAACCTATGTTAGATTTCAGGTCTCTGAGATGTTTGTAATAATTGTAGGGTCCGTTTTACAGAGCAGTGGTAAGCCCAATACGGGCTTACCGCTCGCTCTTCTGGGACTACCGCTGGCCCAACGCGGCCACCGGCAGTAGTCCTGCCCCAAGCGTGCCTCATTTCCAGAGCAAAAACAAAAACCCCGGAAATGGCTTGCGCGGCGATAACCCGGCGGTAATCGGTGATCGCCGCGTGCTGTCCAGTTACCGCTGAGTTAGCACAGGAGCCCTTATTGCCGCCTCAATGGGTGGCAGTAAGGGCTTCCCGCTGCATGGCCACGCAGTAAGTGTTCTCTTACCGCATGACCATGTGTGTCTGGGGGTTTTATTACCCGCTGCAGTAAAAAGGGCCCTGGCATGCGGGAAAAATGGACCCCGCAGCCTGGTAAAAGGACCCCCTAATTTCCCTTCCAAACCATCCCAAAATGTCACCCTATCAATTCACTCTTTCTAATTAAATACAGAATAAGTGTTATATATCATAAAAATTAGACAGTTGATATTTCTAAACAAGGTCAGATCATCCGACATTCATTTCCCCAGGTATTTCTCATAGGGTAGCCATATAGACTTCATTTTTTTTTTTTTAGTTCAATCAGTTTTTTATTGATTTTATAACATATTGTAAATTTAGTACCAATGACAATAACAGTTAACAGAAAGGTCAATGTACTCTGACTATATATATATATACATATATGTATATTCGTATGAAGTATGCATGCATATCAGATGTTATAGTATTAATGCCAATGTTTGAAAAGTACCTGTACTTTAATTACTCAGCTGGATGAATATTTAATCACCGGAGACCAAATTTTATTATATGCCATAAAGGAACCACATTTCTCTGCTGCTACTTTTTCGTATTTAGCTGTTAGACATACTGAGTTCCACCACATTTCGTAGGTTAACTTTGTAAAATCTTTCCAGTTTTGACATATCAATTTTATAGCCACTTGGATCAATATACTTAGTAGTTTAATTATATGTGGTGATAATGTATTTTTAATGCCAAAATCTCCTGCTATTATCGTTTTGTAAGTTAAAGAAATCTTTAAATTTATTATAAGAGAAATTGTTTTCTCTATTTGAGACCAATATTCATCCAGTAATGGGCAATGATATATTAAATGGTCCAAGGTTCCTATATTGTTGCAGCAGGACCAGCAACGATTGGAAGCATCTTTTGATATCTTAGATAGTTTATATGGTGTCCACATAGCTCTATGTAATATATAAAATGACGATTGTGTAAGAGCTGATGATTTTGACGATTTATATAGAGATGACCAAATTTCTTCCCATTGATCTTCTGATAGTTGAGAGTTGATTTCTCTATTCCAAATGTTCTGCAAAGCCGATGGAGGATGAGAAGAATTTTCTTGTAGTATTTTGTACCATATGGAGGCCATAGACTTCATTTTTTGTTTTCTATTAGATAGATTTGAGAGAGCTTACACAACCATTCTTCAACAGAAGGTGGTAAATATGAGGTTGTAAACTGAAAATTAACCTTAAAAAAAAAGTTTTGTTCAACCTCATATTCAGGCGCAGAAAAATAAGCACCGATGGAGGAGGAAATATTTTATCACTCAACGAATAGTTAAGCTCTGGAACTCTTTGCCGGAGGATGCGGTAACAGTGGTCAGCGTATCTGGGTTTAAAAAAGATTTGGACAAATTCCTGGAGGAAAAGTCCATAGTCTGCTGTTGAGGTAGACATGGGAAGCAACTGCTTGCCCTGGGATTGGTAGCATGGAATGTTGCTGCTCTTTGAGATTCTGAATGGAATCTTGTCACTCCTTAGGATTCCAGAATCTTGCTATTCTTTGGGGTTCTACATGGAATCTTGTTACTCTTTGAGATTCTGAATGGAATGTTGTTACTCTTTAGGATTCCAGAATCTTGCTATTCTTTGGGGTTCTACATGGAATCTTGTCATTGTTTGAGATTCTGAATGGAATGTTGCCATGATTTGGGTTTCTGTCAGGTACTACTACTACTACTTATCATTTCTATAGCGCTACTAGATGTACGCAGCGCTGTACACTTGAACATGAAGAGACAGTCCCTGCTCGACAGAGCTTACAATCTAATTAGGACAGACATACAAGACAAACAAGAGATAAGGGAATATTAAAGTGAGGATGATAAAATAAGGGTTAGGAGTTAAAAGCAGCATCAAAAAGGTGGGCTTTTAGCTTAGATTTGAAGACAGCCAGAGATGGAGCTTGACGTACCGGCTCAGGAAGTCTATTCCAGGCATATGGTGCAGCAAGATAAAAGGAACGGAGTCTGGAGTTAGCAGTGGAGGAGAAGGGTGCAGATAAGAGAGATTTACCCAGTGAACGGAGTTCTACTACTACTACTACTACTATTTAGCATTTCTATAGCGCTACAAGGCATACGCAGCGCTGCACAAACATAGAAGAAAGACAGTCCCTGCTCAAAGAGCTTACAATCTAATAGACAAAAAATAAATAAAGTAGGCAAATCAAATCAATTAATGTGAACGGGAAGGAAGAGAGGAGGGTAGGTGGAGGCGAGTGGTTACGAGTCAAAAGCAATGTTAAAGAGGTGGGCTTTCAGTCTAGATTTAAAGGTGGCCAAGGATGGGGCAAGACGTAGGGGCTCAGGAAGTTTATTCCAGGCGTAGGGTGCAGCGAGACAGAAGGCGCGAAGTCTGGAGTTGGCAGTAGTGGTGAAGGGAACAGATAAGAAGGATTTATCCATGGAGCGGAGTGCACGGGAAGGGGTGTAGGGAAGGATGAGTGTGGAGAGATACTGGGGAGCAGCAGAGTGAATACATTTATAGGTTAGTAGAAGAAGTTTGAACAGGATGCGAAAACGGATAGGGAGCCAGTGAAGGGTCTTGAGGAGAGGGGTAGTATGAGTAAAGCGACCCTGGCGGAAGATGAGACGGGCAGCAGAGTTTTGAACCGACTGGAGAGGGGAGAGGTGACTAAGTGGGAGGCCAGCAAGAAGCAGATTGCAGTAGTCTAAACGAGAGGTGACAAGGGTGTGGATGAGGGTTTTGGTAGAGTGCTCGGAAAGAAAGGGGCGGATTTTACGGATGTTGTAAAGAAAGAAACGACAGGTCTTGGCGGTCTGCTGGATATGAGCAGAGAAGGAGAGAGAAGAGTCAAAGATGACCCCAAGGTTTCGAGCTGAGGAGACAGGGAGAATGAGAGAGCCATCAACAGAAATAGAAAACGGGGGGAGCGGGGAGGTGGGTTTGGGGAGGAAAATGAGAAGCTCGCTTTTGGTCATATTTAATTTCAGGTGGCGTTGAGACATCCAGGCAGCAATGTCAGACAAGCACGCTGAAACTTTGGTTTGGATGCAAGGTGAGATATCAGGGGTAGAAAGGTAGATTTGGGAGTCATCAGCATAGAGATGGTAGGAAAAGCCATGGGATGAGATTAATGAACCAAGGGAAGAAGTGTAGATAGAAAAGAGGAGGGGACCAAGAACAGAACCCTGAGGTACGCCGACAGGCAGAGGGATAGAAGTAGTAGAGGATCCACCAGAGTGAACACTAAAGGTGCGGAGGGAGAGGTAGGAAGAGAACCAGGAAAGGACAGAGCCCTGGAATCCAAGTGAGGACAGGGTATCGAGGAGTATGCTGTGATCGACAGTGTCAAAAGCAGCGGAAAGATCAAGAAGAATGAGGATGGAATGAGGTACTTGTGACCTGGCTTGACCAATGCTTGGAAAACAGGATACTGGGCTAGATGGACCACTGGTCTGACCCAGTATGGCTACTCTTATGTTCTTGTGCGTGGATGTACACATGAGAAGCCACACTTACTGCAAAACCTTGTGTGCATGCACCTGGCATACTCCCCCCCCCCCCTTCCCCCCCACACACACACATTTGCACAGATTTTCTGCATATAAGATTTGCAAGCAATAAACTTCTTCCATGCCACGATATCATGCTCGTGGTAGAAGCCACATGCTCAGACATCCGCAAGCCTTTCTGCATTGGCCCTGGAGTGGGAAGTTGTAAATTTACATTAAGATGGGATTGTCAATGCCCTTGCTTGCTTAGAGCTCACCAAAGGGTTAAACCTGCCCTGTACAAGAGTGTAGCTCAGCTATTTGCTTACAAGTCATAACAAGACTGATCTCTGCCTTGGCAGTGACCAAGACATTTGTTTTCAAATAGCAATCGATTACCCAGTTTGGAGTTGATGTTTGTAGATTATCGGCATTTTCCCAACGTTAAGATAATGAACATACAATGAACTGTGATAACATTCAACATGTAATAAAGTTAATCTATTACAAATAAGCTTTTCTGTTAACCCACTCAAAGTGTGACAATTGTACAGAATTTGCAATATTTCGAATTTAGAAATATTTATTAGTAGCAGAAATACCCTAACTATTGCCTGAGAAAAATACAGTAAAGGTGTGATGGAATGCATTTACTATGAACATTTTTATCAAAATGCTTTAATGTTACATATTACTGTAAGGAATTAACATAACTGGTGCTGTGCTTAGAAAATGCATTCATAGTTAACTTATTGCATTATAAGAGCATGTAAACATTTCCCCGTTCCAGCTCTTGAAGTAGTAATGTATGGCCGACCATGAGTGAAGCAATCAAAGCTGAAACCTGCTCCTGCCACTTTGACAGTCTGTCCTTTTAATTTGTAAATAGATATTGCAACTGCTAAGTGGACGGGAATTGTAATCTTTTGAATTAGAACGGCATATCTGTAGGCATCATTGGTATTCTTTGTACTTTTTTAGGCATAATAAAAGCAAGAAGCTAGTAAAAGAATGAGGGGCCCTTTTCCTAAGCCACATAGGTGCCTACGCGGGCCCAACGCGCGCCAAATTGGAGTTACCGCCCGGTTACCGCGTGGCCCTTGTGGTAATTTCAATTTTGGCGCACATCCGCTACGCGCGTCTGTAAAATATGTTTTTTTTTGTTTTCTGACGTGCGGCAGCTACCCACGTCAAGTGGAATTTGACGCGCGCAGACCATTACCGCGTGAGACCTTACCGCTAGGTCAATGGCTTGCAGTAAGGTCTGGGACCCAAAATAGACGCATGGCAGTTTTCATTTTGCCGCACGTCCATTTTTCGGCAAAAATTTTTAAAAAGGCAATTTTTTGTAGGCGCGCTAAAAAATAATTCTGTGCGCGTCCAAAACGCGCGTTTACACTACTGCAGGCCATTTTTCAGTGTACCTTAGTAAAAGGACTGCTCAGTTGGACCGCTAGATGACCGAGGGGTAAAAACAGGGCCGTCGAGAGGGGGGGACAGGGGGGACAAAAGTCCCCAGGCCCGGGCCTCCTGAGGGGGCCCGGCGACACTGCAGTCTGACCCGCCCTCCCTCCGTCGCTCCCAGCACTAACCTTAAATGCCTCCTTTCACCACATTCGCAGCAAGCAACAGCAGGGCAGGCCACTCCTTCCTTCCGTGTCCCACCCTCGCCTGACGTAACGTCCGCTAGGGCGGGGCACGGAAGGAAGGAGAGGTCTGCCCTGCTGCTGCTTGCTGCAAACATGCTGAAAGGAGGTGTTTAAGGTTAGTGCAGGGCTCGGCGGCGACGACGACGACCTCGGGTGGTGGGGGGGCCCCGGGGGCGGCCTTGTCCCGGGCCCGGCTCTGGCTCTCGGCGGCCCTGGGTAAAAAGGGCACTCAGAGAAGACAAGGCCACAGTGGAGAGATTAAGGGTTTCTTTTACAAAGCCGCTTTAGCGATTCCTGTACGGCAAATGGGCTTCCTCTCATTGGCCGCACAGGAATTGCTAGCGCGGCTTTGTAAAAGAAGCTCTAAATAAATTCTTTGCTTCGGTCTTCACTGAGGAAAATCTAGGAGAGATACCGGTACCAGAAATGGTATTCAACGCTGATGAGTCAAGGAAACTGAAACAAATCTCTGTAAACCTGGAAGATGTGATGGAGAAATTAAACTTCAAGAGTGGCAAATCACCTGAACCAGATGGTATACACCCCAGTGTACTGATAGAACTGAAAAATGAACTAGCAGAGTTATTGTTAGTAATATGTAATGTATCTTTAAAATCTGCATGGTACCGGAAGATTGGAGGGTGACCAAAGGAGCCCCAGTTTTGAAAAAGGGTTCCAGAAATGATCCGGGAAATTATAAACTGGTGAAACTGACGTCGGTGCCGGGCAAAATGGTAGAGACTATTATAAAGAACAAAATTACAGAGCATATTTGAAAGCATGGATTAATGAGACGTGGAGGGGCATAATCGAACGGGGGAAACCCGTATTATCGAAACAAGATGGGCGCCCATCTTTCGTTTCAATAATACGGTCGGGGACGCCCAAATCTCAACATTTAGGTCGACCATAGAGATCATCGTCCTTAGAGATGGTCGTCCCCGATTTTCAGCGATAATGGAAACTGAAGACGCCCATCTTAGAAACGACCAAATCCAAGCCATTTGGTCGTGGGAGGAGCCAGAATTCGTAGTCCACTGGTCCCCCTCACATGCCAGGACACCAATCGGGCACCCTAGGGGGCACTGCAGTGAACTTCAGAAAAAGCTCCCAGGTGCATATCTCCCTTACCGTGTGTGCTGAGCCCCCCAAAACCCACTCCCCACAACTGTACACCACTACCATAGCCCTTAGGTGTGAAGGGGGGCACCTAGATGTGGGTACAGTGGGTTTATGGTGGGTTTTGGAGGGCTCACATTTACCACCACAAGTGTAACAGGTAGGGGGGGGGGTGGGCCTGGGTCCGCCTGCCTGAAGTGCACTGCAGTACCCACTAAAACAGCTCCAGGGACCTGCATACTGCTGTCATGGAGCTGGGTATGATATTTGAGGCTGGCATAGAGGCTGGAAAAAATATTTTAAAAATTTTTTTTAGGGTGGGAGGGGGTTAGTGACCACTGAAGGAGTAAGGGGAGGTCATCCCCGATTCCCTCCGGTGGTCATTTGATCATTTATGGCACATTTTTGTGGCTTGGTCATAAAAAAAAGGACCAAGTAATGTCTTCCAAGTGTTCGTCAGGGACGCCCTTCTTTTTTCCATTATCGGCCGAGGACGCCCATGTGTTAAGCATGCCCCAGTCCCGCCTTCACTATGCTTCCGACACGCCCTGAGAACTTTGGTCATCCCAGCAACGGAAAACAGTTGAGGACGCCCAAAATCGGCTTTCGATTATGCAGATTTGGGCAACCCTGTGAGAAGGACACCCATCTTCCGATTTGTGTCGAAAAATGGGTGCCCTTCTCTTTCGAAAATCAGCCTGAAAGCCAACATGGATTTAGTGAAGGGAAATGTTGCCTCACCAATCAATTACATTTCTTTGAAGGGGTGAAGCCACATTTAGGGGTCCTTTTACTAAGGTGCGCTGAAAAATGGCCTGCGGTAGTGTAGACGCATGTTTTGGGCGTGCGCAGAATTATTTTTTAGCGCGCCTACAAAAAAATGCCTTTTTTTGCCGTAAATGGACATTTCGCAAAATGAAAATTGCCGTGCGTCCGTTTTGGGTCTGAGACCTTACCGCGAGCCATTGACCTAGCGGTAAGGTCTCAGGCAGAAACTGGGCGGCAATGGTCAGACTCACAGAAACAGAAGCCTGCGCGGCCGTGTTGCTGATCTGCAAGGGCAGGCTTCTACTACTACTACTACTATAAATCATTTCTATAGCGCTACCAGTCGTACGCAGCGCTTCACAGTTCAACATGAAGAAAAGACAGTCCCTGCTCAAAAGAGCTTACAATCTAAATCAGGACAGACAGACAGGACCAATAAGGATAAGGGTAGGACAGACAGAAGGACACATAGGGAAAGGGACTATTGAAGAGAGGAAGACAAGATGAAGGTTACGAGCAAGTAGGAGTCAATTTGTGCCGGAACAGAACGGCATTCTGGCACTTCTTAAGTCTCCAGAAGTGTCACCACCTGTTGACCCCCCCCCCCCCCCAACTGTCCGGCATTTGTCTCTCCTGGCCCTTCTCCAGCCAGCGATAGCATCTCTCCTTGTCTCTCTCACCTCCCCCCTACCACCTTTTCAAAACCGCCTTTTCTTCTACAGGTTGCTGTCAGCGAGCAGTGATTTACACGCACTGCTTGTGCCGACCTCAGAGTCTTTTCTCTTACGCTTCCCGCCTATGCACAGACGGGAATTTGTATCAGAAAGAAGGCTCCGAGGTTGGCACGAGCAGCATGTGTGAATTGCTGCCGGTGACCTGTAGAAGAAAAGGCAGCTTTGAGAAGATACACGGGAGGGAGGGAGGGTGAGACAAGGGGAGATGCCATCACTGGCTGGAGAAGGGCCAGGAGGGAGAGAAGCAGGACAGCAAGAAGGGGGGGGGGGGGGGGGAGTGTGACTGAAAATATCTCGCACAGATGCGTTTCCACCCAGCAAACACACATCTAAAATACACCATTGTATCCTGGCCCACCATAAGCACCGAGTGGAGTCTTTTCAGAACCAAGACCAGCAGATGTTGGGGAGGCAGAAGGGCAGCAGCAGATGCAGTGACAGATATGGCGAGTGTTCAGCTAGAACGTACTTGACTGCCATCTAGTGCCGACGTCCATATAGGAAGCTAAATAGATTACAGGTATTTTTGGAGACAGCTTCCTCTGGAACTGAGGCCTGAACATACATTTATGTTTGAGGAAGCAGTTGAAGGCTTACCTATTTGTTGAACATTTTAGGGGGAAAAATTGGTAGTTGGGGAGGTAATTAGGTTTTATACTATTTGACTCTGCTTCTATTGTAATAGTAACTTTATTGGTTTTATATCATTAATTTGCATAATAAATATGTTGTTATCTAATATAATAATTTGCTCCTCCAACATTCCAATGTGTGTCACTGGGATTGTAACCACCTGCTGACGTCACTCCTCCAACGTTCTCCGTCCCCCCTCCCTCCCAGTTCCATGGGACCCTGGAACTGGGAGGGAGGGACGGAGGGAGGGGGGACCCTGGAAATGGGAGGAGGGAGGGGGACACTGGAACTCGGAGGGAGGTTGAGGGGCAGGGGAGAGATGCTGCACATGGATGGATGGAGGGGGCAGGGCACAGAGGATGTTGCCTGCATATGGGTGAATGCAGGGGAGAGAGCATAATGCAGGGGAGGGAGGGGACCCTGAAACTCGGAGGGAGGAAGGGAGGGGGCGACCCTGGAACTCAGAGGCAGGGAGGGGACGACCCTGGAACTCGGAGGCAGGGAGGGAGGGAGGGGACGACCCTGGAACTCAGAGGGAGGGAGGGGGACAACAATCCTCGAACTCAGAGAGAGGGAGGGAGGGGGGGACGACCCTGGAACTCAGAGGGCGGGAGGGAGGGGGACCCTAGAACTGGGAGGGAAGGGGGGCCCTGGCACACACTCTCATGCTCACACACACTC
This sequence comes from Microcaecilia unicolor, assembly GCF_901765095.1. NCBI lineage: Eukaryota > Metazoa > Chordata > Amphibia > Gymnophiona > Siphonopidae > Microcaecilia > Microcaecilia unicolor. The sequence goes on along the minus strand of NC_044032.1, from coordinate 21,537,681 downwards.
TCTCTCTCTCACAGACACACTCGCTCCCAGTCTCACTCTCACTCTCTCACACACACACACTCGCACATTCACTCTCTCTCACAGTCACTCTCACACACACTCTCTCAAACATACACACTCTGAGGAAAACCTTGCTAGCATCCATTTCATTTGTGTCAGAAACGGGCCTTTTTTACTAGTTTTTATCATAATAAGTCAAGTCAAAGAGAAGAGCACAACTGGGCCTTCAAGACTGAGACAACAGGAGTCCTTTATTTCTGCAAGACCCTTTGACATGGACCGTGTTTCGGCATAATAAACGCCTGCCTCGGGGGTCTATTAATAAAACATATCAAATATTTTTAAAATCATAAAATATATTTCTAAAAGAACGCGTACATAATAAATATAAAATAATACATGTCAAATTGCCAATGAACTTGTGAACAGAAAGTTATGTATAATGTAGATAGATCCTGATAATCTGTTTACTGGATTAAAACCTAGTGATATGTGAATGAGAATAGACCCTATTAGAGTGACAATCAGTATGGATGTAGCAGCATAAGAGTCGCCAATCTGCTTACTGAATAAATCCCACTGATATGTGAAAAAGAATAGGCTCTATAAAAGTGACAGTCAGTGTGGATGTGAGCAACTTGAGAGTCACCAATCGAATATAGAGAAGTTCAGACCAAAAGATGTTGTGAAAAGGGCCGATTTTATGCGTCCTATCCAGTGAAAAAAGACAACGATATCTGCCTTACACAACTTGGGTGTCAAATTCACAAAAGGGGAACACTATGAGAACAGGTTCCTAAGTTTATATACGACTCTTAAGGAGAAAAGGTAAATGTGAGCAGGATAATAATGTATATCTCAGGGATACATAAAACAAGTGCACAATGAAGCGTCCGAAGGAAAAAACAAAAAAAAAGCATCCTGGTCTTGAGAAAATAAAATAGTCCATAATTATGCTGAAGTATGTCCAGAATGAATCAAATTGGTGAAGAATAGAATATCAATATTTTTCAATATACAGAGTTAAGCGTCACTGAGCATATCCCAAATAAGTCGACAAAATATAAAATGTCATTGTTCTGTCCTCTGACAGCCTCGCACTAGTTTATAACATGATCCTAAAATGTGTGTAATTCTTTTACTGTTATTCTCAGTTCTAAGGACTATCATTGCTGCAGTTTCCCACTTGAAAAATACATGAGCAATGCACTATGGGTAATGTAGTTCACAGGCGGTGCAACCACACTTGCTTGGCTGTGTAAGAACTGTTCCACTGGTTGTGAGGCTGCCCAGACCTCCTCTCTCTCTCTGTCAAGCTTGGCTCTTTTGTCTTCCTGCTATCATTTCCTGGTCGTTCTCACTATCTCTGTCCTGGGAGGTCAGCCAGGTATGACCTTTCCCTTCTATCGAGAGCCGTCCTCTAGGACCACCCCTTGCTACCCAATGGCAGGCTCTGTCCCCATTGGTCTCTATCTGCTCCTCCCTGAACCCACATGAAGCCTGAACACCTCTTTGTCCCTTCAGCCATGAGGCTTTCCCACCACCTAGCCAGAGACATGGAGCATCTACCATCTCATTCCAGACAGCTCTGTCCTGCTGAAACTCCCTGTAACGAACCTGGTTTTTTTACCTTGAAAATATCTCCTCCCTAATGAGATATCGCACATTCCAGTCACCCAGCTTTGAACCATTTCTACCTGTTCAACTATCCTTTCCCCCCCCCCCTGCAATATACTGTATCTACCTCTCTTCAGATCTCCACCCCCAACAGCTCTCAGATTAAGGAGTCTCTGTGTCCTGGAGCAGCACCTCTGAACTTCTAATCAGTGAGTAAATTATCTGTGATTTATTCAATAAAAGAGACTTCATAAAAATAATAGAGACATCGGGTGATTGGTGTGCCAAGGGTATACTCCAAGATATTGGGGCTTCTAGTCATCAAGCCTCAAGAGTCTTGAACAGTCATTATTTAGTGTATAAAGTTAGGCGTCGTCGAATATACGTGGCACGGGCTAAGATATGAAAGCAAAACAGCGAAGATGACTCAAAAATAGGAAGGACGACGTATCGAGTTGATATCCAGTTAAAAACAAATTTATTAGTAGCTAAAGAAAAATCACTAAAAATCAGAAAAAGTAAAAATTGATAAATAATACGGGGAGAGGGATCTTGGGGTGATAGTATCTGAGGACCTGAAGGCGATGAAACAGTGCGACAAGGCGGTGGCCGTAGCGAGAAGGTTGCTAGGCTGTATAGAGAGAGGTGTGACCAGCAGAAGAAAGGAGGTTTTAATGCCCCTGTATAAGACGTTGGTGAGGCCCCACCTGGAGTATTGTGTTCAGTTTTGGAGGCCGTACCTTGCGAAGGATGTTAAAAAAATGGAAGCGGTGCAAAGAAAAGCTACGAGGATGGTATGGGAGTTGCGTTCCAAGACGTATGAAGAGAGACTTGCTGACCTGAACATGTATACTCTGGAGGAAAGGAGGAACAGGGGTGATATGATACAGACGTTCAAATATTTGAAAGGTATTAATCCGCAAACGAATCTTTTCCGGAGATGGGAAGGCGGTAGAACGAGAGGACATGAAATGAGATTGAAGGGGGGCAGACTCAGGAAAGATGTCAGGAAGTATTTCTTCACAGAGAGGGTGGTGAACGCTTGGAATGCCCTCCCGCGGGAGGTGGTGGAGATGAAAACGGTAACGGAATTCAAACATGCGTGGGATAGGCATAAAGGAATCCTGTGCAGAAGGAATGGATCCACGGAAGCTTAGCTGAAATTGGGTGGCGGGGGGAAGAGGGGTTGGTGGTTGAGAGGCTAGGATAGGGGAGGGCAGACATACGGGGTCTGTGCCAGAGCCGGTGATGGGAGGCGGGACTGGTGGTTGGGAGGCGGGAAATACTGCTGCACAGACTTATATGGTCTGTGCCCTGAAAAAGACAGGTACAAATCAAGGTAAGGTATACACATATGAGTTTATCGTGGGCAGACTAGATGGACCGTGCAGGTCTTTTTCTGCCGTCATCTACTATGTTACTATGTTACTATAAGAAGGTCGGTGAGCGAGACTCGACACAGCCGTGTTTCGCCCTATGAGGCCTGCATCAGGGGTCTATTTACAAAACAACATATAGAATCAGTAAATAGCATAGGTGCCTCCCTTCATCCCTAAGGGCTATGGTAGTGGTGTATAGTTGTGGGGAGTGGGTTTTGGGGGGCTCAGCACCCAAGGTAAGGGAGCTATGCACCTGGGATCATTTTGTGAAGTCCACTGCAGTGCCCGCTAGGGTGCCCGGTTGGTGACCTGGCATGTGAGGGGGACCAGTGCACTACAAATGCTGGCTCCTCCCATGACCAAATGCCTTGGATTTGTCCGGGTTTGAGATGGCCGCCATTAGTTTCCATTATCGGCGAAGACCAATGGCGGCCATCTCTAACGCCGGCGATCTCTAAGGGCAGCCCAAATGTTGAGATTTGGCCGGCCCCAACCGTATTATTGAAACGAAAGATGGCCGGCCATCTTGTTTCGATAATACGGTCGGGTAAGCTGCTTAACGGGGCCGTCATTAGAGATGGACACCCCAATTTGACTGCCCCTACTTGACTGACTGTACATTTGTCCTTTAGATTGTAAGCTCCTTGAGCAGGGACTGTCCTTCTGTGTTAAATTGTACAGCGCTGCGTAACCCTAGTAGCGCTCTAGAAATGTTAAGTAGTAGTAGTAGTAGTATGGCCGGCCCCATTCGATTATGCCCCTCTCTGTCACTTATGAACTTTAACGCAAGGCCACTCTGTATTTCTCTTACCGGAATTGGCGATCGCCATCACGGTACTATGTAAGCCACATTGAGCCTGCAAATAGGTGGGAAAATGTGGGATACAAATGCAACAAATTAATAAATAAACGTACACTAAAAATGCTAGTTGCACCTTTAGTGTGGCCCTTAGTGCACAACCTGCAAAAAAAAAAGAAAATGCCTTATTTTACTGATGTGTTAAATGTAGGCTTAGCGCACAGGAAAGCCCCGTGTTGAAACATACAAAGCCCATTTTTAAACATATTTTAGCGTAAGGGCCCCTAAACGATCTGATTACAGTGTTAAATTTACTGTCAAAACAAATTGGCGGTTGGTCCGAAGTTTGTTTTGACAGTAAATTGCCAGCCTGACGTTTGCCTTTGATTGATTTTTATCAAACAATTTCTTCTGTCAGTTCTTGAAACTACTGGCCCCCTGAAAAAGGCTTTGTGCCAAAACACGGCCTGTGTTGGGCCCTTTTTTTTATATCTGTGGCTGGTCAAGACTGTACATCTGTTATTTTTTTTATTTTTTTATTTTTGTTACATTTGTACCCTGCGCTTTCCCACTCATGGCAGGCTCAATGCGGCTTACATGGGGCAATGGAGGGTTAAGAGTCAGCCTTCTACATGGAATGTTCCATGTAGATCCTCCAATAGTAGCAACATTCCATGTAGAATCTCCAATAGTATCTATTTTATTTTTGTTACATTTGTACCTTGCGCTTTCCCACTCATGGCAGGCTCAATGCGGCTTACATGGGGCAATGGAGGGTTAAGTGACTTGCCCAGTCACAAGGAGCTGCCTGTGCCTGAAGTGGGAATCGGACTCAGTTCCTCAGTTCCCCAGGACCAAAGAGCTCTTGAGAAGTTTGGGCTTCAATTTTGTCTGATTGATCTTGGAACATTTGACTTCCTCTCCGTTATTTTACGTATATTATATGCAAGTTTATATATATACTAGTAAAAAAGGCCCGTTTCGGTATGAAATGAAACGGGTGCTAGCAAGGTTATCCCTCTTTCCCTCCCTTGCTCTCTCCCTCTGTCCCCTCCAAGGCCCACGGCCCCCTTTCTTTCCTTCCGATTTCCAGGCCCTCCCTCTCTCTCTCTCTCTCCTTCCCTCTGTCCCTCCCCCGAGTTCCAGTCCCCCCTCCTCTCTGTCTCACAGACACGTCCTTGCGATGCCTCCACCCGCGGCCCTCCCCGACACTGGCCCCGCCCATCCTCCTACGTGCATGTAGCCCCCCCTCCAAAATCGCCAACCCCCCTCTGCTACCCTCCCCTCCTCCCTCTTACCAGGGTCCCGGCGGCAGCAGTGAAAAGTCTCGTGTATCTGCTGCCTTCCCTTCTCTTCGCTCTCAGCTCTGACTCTGGTCCCGCCTTCATTTCTTGTTTCCGCAAGGGCGGGACCAGAGTCAGAGCTGAGAGCAAAGAGAAGGGAAGGCAGCAGATTCGCAAGGCTCTTCACTGCTGCCGCCGGGATCCCGGTAAGAGGGGGGAAGGGGAGGGTAGCAGAGGGGAGTTGGCGATTTTGGAAGGGGGGGCGATGTGCACGTAGGGACGTCTCTGCCCGCTCCCGCTGTTCTTCAACACGCGTCTCTCACTGGGATCATAACCCCCTGCTGACGTCAGGCACGCAGGGTTCTACTGCTGGCCAGTGACGTCAGCAGGTGGTTACGATCCCAGGTAGACACTTTAGAACGTTCACATAGCAAATTATTATATTAGATATATATATATTTATTTTATTTGTTACATTTGTATCCCACATTTTCCCACCTATTTGTAGGCTCAATGTGGCTTACATAGTACCGGAGAGGCCTTTGCAGGCTCCGGCGTGAACAAATACAGGGTGATGTTGTGGTAAGATCAAGTTCATGTGGCACAGCCACACTAGGGAATCGTACAACGGAAGAGTTGAGTTATGTCCATTACGTGCTTTGGTTTGGTTGTGTTGCAGAGATCAGGCATTTAAGTTGGATCGGTAGGGTAGGCCTTTTTAAACAGGTTGGTTTTTAGTGATTTCCGGAATTTTAGCTGATAATCTGTGCTAAGGCACTTGATAACTATTAACATATCCAATTGCTTGAGTTATTTGTGCTTCAATAGTAAATTTCACTGAGTGTATCTTCCCCTTTTTTATGGCTGTTTACTACTATAAATCACTTCTATAGCGCTACCAGTCATACGCAGCGCTTTACAATTGAGCATGAAGAAGACAGTCCCTGCTCAAAAGAGCTTACAATCTAAATCAGGACAAACAGACAGGACCAAAAAGGATAAGGGAAGGACAGACAGAAGGACACATGAGGATAAGATAAAAGTTACAAGTCAGGAGTCGAAAGCAGCATCAAACAGGTAGGCCTTTAGCCCGGATTTGAAGGCAGCCAGGGATGGAGCTAGACGTAACGGCTCAGGAAGCCTATTCCAGGCATAAGGTGCGGCGAGATAGAAGGAGCGGAGTCTGGATTTAGCGATGGAGGAGAAGGGTGCAATTAGGAGAGATTTGCCCAGTGGATGGAGCAATAATAATATCTGAAGGACAACCTCTCTAAGGGGACCTTTTACAAAGGCGCGGTAGGCCCTACGCACTCGTAGATTTCACCAAAATGAGAATACTGCCAGGCTAGCACGTGCATTGGTGGTAATTTCAGATTTGGCGTTCGTCCATACCGCCAGGACAAATATATATTTTTTTTATTTCCTACTGCACACGGCGTTTCCGGTGTTAATTGGCAGTTGGTGCGCGCCAACCGGTCACTGTGCATGTAGCGTGTTAGCCCTTACCGCTCTGGATCAGTAGGTGACATTAAAGGCTCAGGCCATAATTAGGCACGCACTGGTTTCAATTTTACCACAGGCCCTTTTCCTGGCCATTTGAAAAAAAAACTGGCCCAGCGCACGCCAAAAACACGCGCCCATACTACCGTAGGCCACTTTGTGCCACGCCTTAGAAAAGGGACCCCCTGAATACTTTGCCAATAGGTGTTCCAGGGACATGTTCTATGTGGAGATTGCAAATACACGCATTCATTATAAAATATTTTAATTAACGTTCATACTTGTGAACTTATACCTGCTTTTGAGCAAGGGTGCATGTCCCTGCCTGCTTTCAAGGTGCAATTTATCCCGTGTATCTAATGTCTTTATAAAATAATACCTAAGTAGGTAACAACTTGCAGTGGAGTTCCATGGTCAGCTGCCACCCGGGGCGGATCGCTGCTGCGCACCCCCCCCCCCCCCCCCCGGGTGCAGCGTCATATGTCCCCCCCTCTCGGTGCAGCACGACAGCCCGCCCGGGTGCAGCGCCCCCCCCCCCCTGCGCATCACCTTCAAGCCCCCCCTCCCCCGGGTGCATTCTTCTTACCTGCTGGGAGCAGCCTCCGCTGGTTCCCTGCTCCCTCTGCCCCGGAACAGGAAGTAACAGCAGAGGGAGCAGGAAACCAGCAGAGCCGACAGCCGCACGGCTGCTCCCTGCACCCCTCCTGCAGCTTGCACCCGGAACGGACCGCTCCCACCGCCCCGCCCTCGGTATGCCACTGCCAACTTGACTTTTTTATCCTAAGCAGTCTGTTATATTCCATTTCCTACAAGTCCCTGTATTCAACATCCCCCCTACAGACCTAGAGCTATGCAATAACCACTAGTTACTATAATTCATTTTTCCACTGCTATCACTCAAGGCATTTCGGAGAACAGGCTTTCAATATTTGTATTTACTGCCATTCGCCCAATGCAAGACTTACGAAGTTAATGATGTAAAATATTACAGTGGAGAATGGAGTTATTGCAAGCTGAATGCTTGCTGTAAAGCTCATTCATCTAACAGCAGCTGTCACCTCCGTTATTTTAGACTCTCAATGCACGTTTCAGCTCTCCTTCCCTATCTCGCATGTCTCAGGGGGTCTCTTCTCTGACTTTCGGTGGGTCTCAGGGTTGGCCTGCTTAAGGGAAAAGGGGAGGAGTGGTCTCGGAGCTTGGTGTGGTGGATAGTTGCCAAAGCTGAAGTGATTGTAGATTTTAGTTAAGGAGGGGCATTTCAGGGTCTTTTTTCTAAGGTGTCCTAACAGATTTAGGGGCCCTTTTTCTAAGCTGCGGTAGGGTTAATGTGCGGGGTAGCGGGTGCCAAATCGACACTACCACCAGGGTAGCGTGGGCACCTGGCGGTAATTCTGAAGTTGTCGCACACTGTTTCCCATGGTAGAAAATAATATTAGCGCACGGCCATTCACTGCCTCATTTTAAAAAAGGCCTTTTTACCTGCCGTGGTTAAAAAAAAGGCCTAGGAGTGTGCCAATTTCACGTGCCCAAACTAGCGCAGGCCACTTTTTTTTACCGCAGCTTCCTAAAAGGGCCGCTAAGCGTATGTTAATGATTGGCATGCGCTAAATGATGTTGCCCATGGGAATATAGGACCTGATTCTGTATATGGCACCTAAACTTAATGCGCGTTAGGCAATTATGCGTAAGTGTACTCTAAATACTGTGTGTAAATCTACACACGGTATTTAGAATACACTTAGGTGAAGTTCGTGCGACTAAATCTACTCACGGTATTAAGAATACACTTAGGCCTAGTTTGTGCAGCGAAATCTACGCACGGTATTTAGAACACACTTAAGCGTAGTTTGGGTGACTAAATCTACGCATGGTATTTAGAATACACTTAGGCTTAGATCTACGCACAGTATTTAGAATACACTTAGGCGCAGTTCGTGCGACTAAATCTACTCACGGTATTTAGAATACATTAGGTGTAGTTCGTGCAACTAAATCTACGCACGGTATTTAGAATACGATTAGGCGTAGTTCATGTGTGTAAATCTACGCGTGTCTATGCCAGCGAAAAGCTGGTGTAAATCCCTGCACGTAGATTTACAAGCACTAGCCCGTGTTTTATAACAACGTATGTAGATTTTGGAATGCCCATGAAGCACCCCTAAACATGCCCCTTTTTGTCTGCGCATGTTAAAATGTAGGCACAATACATTACAGAATACCGCGTGTAACTCTAGGCGCGCTATATAGAATCTGGGAGATAATTGGTATCTCATCATTTAGCGTGCCTTAATAAAAGGACCCCTCAGTGTACTATTAATTCAATTATTTAAAAAAAATTTTTTTAACTAGAATTTAAATGTTTAATCCTGTTCAGAATTTTAACTCCCCTCTGTTGTCCAGCGTTTCTTTCTCTCCCCTGCCTATCCTATTTTAGCTTGTCATAACATAGCAGAGGGAAGACACTGGCGTCACTTGAAAGTAACATGTGGGAATCGCTGCTGGAGACTTTATGAAGACCCAGATAAATGTTATTTATTTATTTGTTGCATTTGTATCCCACATTTTCCCACCTATTTGCAGGCTCAATGTGGCTTACATAGTACCGTGAGGCGATCGCCTTTCCGGTATGACAAATACAGAGTGATATTATGGTATAATAAGGTGCATGTGTGACAGACACATAAGGGAATAGAAAGGAGGAAGCGTTAAGTTATGTCCAGTTCGAGTATTAGTATCGTTGTGCTGCAGGATTCAGGCATTTCAGTTGGATCGTTAGGGTATGCCTTTTTGAACAAGATAGTCTTTAGTGATTTCCAGAAGTTTGGTAGGTCATACGTTGTTTTCGCGGTGTTTGGTAGTGCATTCCAAAGTTGCGTGCTTATATAGGAGAAGCTGGATGCATAGGTTGATTTGTGTTTGAGTCCTTTGCAGCTTGGGTGGTGAAGGTTTAGGTATGAGCTAAATGTGGTGGGGAGGGGGAGAAAGAGGTGCTGGACCTGTGTGCTGGTGGGGGGGAGGGAGGCGGTGTCAGGGATAACAGGTTTAGCAGCAGAAGGGGAGACACTTGGGTGTATGTATAGAGGAAGGATGCAGCAGGAGACGAGAAAGGTCCGTACCTGAATGGGGAGAAGGGGGAGCAATGTGCTGTGGGAAGGAAGCATGTGTATGCAACTTTTCATTATATCCAGCAGGTTTAAAAAATTTCCATACAATTTACTAGAGGTGCAATTAATTGTGGGGCCCTTTACTAAGCCGCGTAGGCGCCTATGCACACACCCAATGCGCGTCAGTTTTGAGTTACTGCCCCGCTACTGCATGGCCCTTGTGGTAATTTCATTTTTGATGTGCGTCCGCTACGCGCACCGGAAAATAATTTTTATTTTCTGGCGCGCGGCAGAACCCGGGTGGTAATCGTTATTCTATACGCGTAGACAATTACCGTCCGGTTCCCGTGTGAGACCTTACCGCTAAATCAATGGGTGGCGGTAAAGATCTCAGACCCAAAATGGACGCGCGCCAATTTTTATTTTGCTGCATTCCATTTTCAGCATAAATTTTAAAAAGGCCTTTTTTAATAGGCACGCCGAAAAGTGGATCCACGCCTGCCCAAAACACGCACCTACACTAGCGCAGCCCATTTTTCAGCACCCCTTAGTAAAAGGGCCCCTGTGTTATTAAAATATTTAATACCACAATTAATTTTGATTAAAATTTTTCAGCGTTGCCCAGATCTAATTTTAAAAGGTTTTAAAGTTACATCTATTTTCTTTTATTGATGCATTCTTATTTGCTGTAATTTTTTTTTGTTTTGTTACAGTTTGCAAAATAAATGAAATTATTTTGCTCCTGCCTTGCATCTAAAAGATTCCAGCTCTCCTCCTGGCCCTCTTGTCCATTCTTCTGCCACTCCCTGCCCCATTCCGTCTTTACACCAATGGAATTAGAAAAGGTACAGAGAAGGGCGACGAAAATGATAAAGGGGATGGGACGACTTCCCTATGAGGAAAGGTTGAAGTGGCTAGGGCTCTTCAGCTTGGAGAAAAGACGGCTGAGGGGAGATAGAGGTGTATAAAATAATGAGTGGAGTGGAAAGGGTAGACGTGAATCGTTTGTTTACTCTTTCTAAAAATACTAGGACTAGGGGGCATGCGATGAATCTACAATGTAGTAAATTTAAAACGAATCGGAGAAAATCTTTCTTCACTCAACGTGTAATTAAGCTGTGGAATTCGTTGCCAGAGAATGTGGTAAAGGCAGTTAGCTTAGCAGGGTTTAAAAAAGGTCTGGATGTCTTCCTAAAGGAAAAGTCCATAGACCATTATTAAATTGACTTGGGGAAAATCCACTGCTTATTTCTGGGATAAGCAGCATAAAATGTATTGAACTTTTTCAGGATCTTGCCAGGTATTTGTGACCTGGATTGGCCACTGTTGGAAACAGGATGCTGGGCTTGATGGACCTTTGGTCTGTCCCAGTATGGCAACACTTATGTACTTGGGATTCTGAATGGAATCTTGCTACTCTTTAGGGTTCTAAATGGAATGTTGCTATACACTTTGAAATTCTGCATGGAACCTTGTTATTCTTTAGAATTCTAGAATCTTGGTACTATTTGGGGTTCTGCATGGAATGTTGCTATTGTTTGGGTTTCTGCCAGGTACTTGTGACCTGGATTGGCCACTGTTGGAAACAGGATGCTGGGCTGGATGGACCTTTGGTCTGTCCCAGTATGGCAATACTTATGTACTTGGGATTCTGAATGGAATCTTGTTACTCTTTAGGGTTCTAAATGGCATGTTGCTATACACTTTGAAATTCTGCATGGAACCTTGTTATTCTTTAGAATTCTAGAATCTTGGTACTATTTGGGGTTCTGCATGGAATGTTGCTATTGTTTGGGTTTCTGCCAGGTACTTGTGACCTGGATTGGCCACTGTTGGAAACAGGATGCTGGGCTTGATGGACCTTTGGTCTGTCCCAGAATGGCAATACTCATGTACTTGGGATTCTGAATGGAATCTTGCTACTCTTTAGGGTTCTAAATGGAATGTTGCTATACACTTTGAAATTCTGCATGGAATCTTGTTATTCTTTAGAATTCTAGAATCTTGCTACTCTTTGGGGGTTCTACATGGAATGTTGCTACTCTTTGGGTTTCTGACAGGTACTTGTGACCTGGATTGGCCACTGTTGGAAACAGGATGCTGGGCTGGATGGACCTTTGGTCTGTCCCAGTATGGCAACACTTATGTACTTGGGATTCTGAATGGAATCTTGCTACTCTTTAGGGTTCTAAATGGAATGTTGCTATACACTTTGAAATTCTGCATGGAATCTTGTTATTCTTTAGAATTCTAGAATCTTGGTACTATTTGGGGTTCTGCATGGAATGTTGCTATTGTTTGGGTTTCTGCCAGGTACTTGTGACCTGGATTGGCCACTGTTGGAAACAGGATGCTGGGCTTGATGGTCCTTTGGTCTGTCCCAGTATGGCAACACTTATGTACTTGGGATTCTGAATGGAATCTTGCTACTCTTTAGGGTTCTAAATGGAATGTTGCTATACACTTGGAAATTCTGCATGGAACCTTGTTATTCTTTAGAATTCTAGAATCTTGGTACTATTTGGGGTTCTGCATGGAATGTTGCTATTGTTTGGGTTTCTGCCAGGTACTTGTGACCTGGATTGGCCACTGTTGGAAACAGGATGCTGGGCTTGATGGTCCTTTGGTTTGTCCCAGTATGGCAAACATTTGTACTTACGTACCATTTTCCCCTGTGGTATTTTTTTTTTCACTCCTTCTGTCATACATTCTGTTGTTCTCACCCTTCTTCCTCTTTTTTTTCCTTTCATTTCTTCTGCCCTGATTTTTCTCTCTCTTTTTGCCGTTACCCTGGTTCTGTGCCTATCTTATTGCGTATTTTTCTGTACATCTTAGCAGCCAAGGTCACTCCTTAAGCTAGAGGGGAGGAGGCACATCTCAAACCATCTGGTGGCAAGCATTCAATTGTGCGTCCCGTGTCCAATTCAATGCATTTTCCATGAGTTTCTGTTGCCTTGGTCTGGGTAGGGATATATGGGTGTTGACAGGAAGTCGAGGTACTTACATGTGTTAGCCTGTGGCAGGACAAGGAGCTGAATTTCACTGTAAATGGATAACAGACATCTGGCTGAAATATAGACAGAATGGGAGGGAAGTAACATAAGGAAATATTTCTTCACAGAAAGGGTGGTAGATAAATGAAAAGGACTAGGGAAGGGTGGAGGGGGCATGGTGGAGACACAAATATTATTAGAGTTCAAGAACACATGGGCAAATGCATTCCAACTCAATACAGAAAAAACACACTGTCTCATCATCTCATCCCAATACAATACATACAAACCCACGAACAATAACACCCCAGGATACACCCTCCCTGTCTCAGATAGCCTGAAAGTTCTCGGAGTAACAATCGACCGTAACCTATCACTAGAGACCCAAGCGAAATCCAGCTTAAAGAAAATGTTTTTTTGTCAATGTGGAAACTCAAACGCGTAAAACCATTCTTCCTCGAGGGAAATATTTCGTAACCTGGTACGGTCCACGGTACTAAGCCACGCAGATTACTGTAATGGAATCTATGCGGGGATGCAAGGATCAAATCATAAAAAAACTTCAGACCGCCCAAAACACAGCAGCCAGGCTTATATTTGGGAAAAAAAAGACGTTTCGACAGCGCCAAACCACTCAGAGAAAAACTGCACTGGCTACCAATCAAAGAAGGTATCATTTTCAAAATCTGCACGACTGTTCATAAAATTATTTACGGCGCGGCACCGGGATACATGACAGACCTCATCGACCTGCCAACCAGAAACACCACAAAATCTGCACGATCATACCTAAACCTCCACTACCCGAGCAGCAAAGGACTCAAATACAAATCCACCTATGCATCCAGCTTTTCCTACCTAAGCGCACAACTATGGAACGCACTGCCAAAAGCAGTAAAAACTAAGCTCGACCACCTGAATTTTTGGAAAGCACTAAAGACAGAAACAGCATACCCCACCGACCCAACATAAAAATGCCCGTTCACCTGCGTCACAATGCAACCAACGACCGCAATGGACATTACCTGACTCTTCTTCCCCCTTTTCCTCCCTAAGTTCCCCCCAATTGTACCTACCATACATGTACCTCATTCTACCACAATATCACTTTGTATTCATTCATACCATGTATTTGTTCAGACTGTAATTGGCTAACGCCGTTAACGGTTATATGGAAGCCACATTGAGCCTGCAAAAGGTGGGAAAATGTGGGATACAAATGTGGGATGCCCGAGCACAACGCTGCTCTAAGCTAAGTAGTTTTTGTGTTCTTGTCATTTCAATATTTTTATGAACACACTGGAGTCAGCATTTTGATTATAAAAAAACAAAAAAAAACTTTTTGCATGCATCTCGGGAGGAGGTTGGGTCAAGACCAGTGATTGATATATGGTGACGTTTCAAAAGTAATTTCAGCAATTTGGCTGATAATCATCTTTCTGAGGTCTTTGACCCCCCCCCCCCCCTCCAATTATCATTTTGCAAATCTGCTTGATCAGATCCGCTCAGTGTATTATGGATACAAATGTAACAAATAATAATAATTAATAATAATAATAAGCACAGTAGATTGTCCATGGCAGGGAAGCCGAGGAAAAGCCAGAGATCACGTCAGGTCTGTATTATTGCAACAGCAAAGAAATATGGGCGGATGAGACAAGCTCTAGGGCCCTTTTACAAAGGCGCATAGGCATCTGCATGCGTCCAACACGTGTCAAATTGGCATTACCGCCCAGCTACCACATACCCCGGGAGGTAATTCCATTTTTTGCACACACCCAAAACACGTGGTAGAACATACCCGGCAGTAATCGGCAGTTGGTGCGTGCCGAACGCTTACCGTCCAGTTAGCGTGTGAGACCTTACCGCTAAGTTGATGGGTGGCGTTAAGGTCTCAGGCCGAAAATGGACACGCGCTGGTTTTCATTTTGCCGCACATCCATTTTCCGGCACATTAAAAAAAAATCCCCTTTTTTTCCAGGCGCGCTCAGGAAATGGACCAGCGCGCGTCCAAAACACGCGCCTACACCGGCGCAGGTCACGTTTGGACGTGTGGGGTGGGGGGTTGGGCAAGATTGCGGCGGGGCGGGGGTTGCGGCAGGGGCCAAACTGTGCCCACCCACTTTGGGCTCCGGACCCCCCCAAACGTTGCGGTCTGGCTACGCCCCTGTTCTACGCATTGCAGCGCTGCCGTCTAAGCATTGGGAACGAATACTAACTAACCTCACTGGCATCATTTAAATGCATTTTGCGGCAATATTTAGCGCACATCTTAACACCCGCGCTCCAGCCCTTTGAATATTCTGCACAGAATAGTGTGTGTGAAAATCAGGCGCTAACCCCTTTTATCACTGATGTTAGGCTTTGAGCTTCAGCCCCCCAGTTCTGACAGGCTAGTAGTCACTTCTGTTCACTACTGCTTTTGCTCTCTCTCTCTCTCTCTCTCTCTCTCTCTCTCCATCCCCCTCCCCCCTTCCTTTTCTTCATTTTAATGCTTTTATTTGAATGACCCGTATAATCAGTGTTGGATTAGCCCTGGATACAGGACACTAACCAAGAAAGCTAGGAATGTACTACAGCAATGAAAAGAATTGGTTTCCTCAAAGGATCTCATTTACATATCAAAGGGATTAAGTCAAAGCTGGGGGCATTGAATTGAATGTGGGGTGGATGGCTAGGGAGGGACATTATAAATGTATAGCAAAGGGAGTTGAGAGAGGGGAAGTGATTCTTCTTAGTCATCAAATAGCCAATAAATAATAATGGATTTAGCAACTACAAATCTTTCCCTTATTCCTGCCAGCTTTCAATTTTTGGTGAGCTTACACTGTTGTGCCAACTTTATGGATCCTAAATGCCCTGGGAATGCTAGTGGATCATCTCTATTCCTATTACATGCTGACCCAAGCTGCCTCGGTACAGTTTGTGGCTGTTTGGGTCACCGCATCTCAAAAAAGATATAGTGGAATTAGAAACGGTGCAGAGAAGGGCGACGAAAATGATAAAGGGGATGGGACGACTTCCCTATGAGGAAAGGCTAAAGCGGCTAGGGCTCTTCAGCTTGGAGAAAAGGTGGCTGAGGGGAGATATGATAGAGGTCTATAAAATAATAAGTGGAGTTGAACAGGTAGATGTGAATCGCTTGTTTACTCTTTCTGAAAATACTAGGACTAGGGGGCATGCAATGAAGGTACAAAGTAGTAAATTTAAAACAAATTGGAGAAAATATTTCTTCACTCAATGTGTAATTCAACTCTGGAATTCGTTGCCAGAGAATGTGGTAAAGGTGGTGAGCTTAGCGGGGTTTTAAAAAGGTTTGGAAGGCTTCCTAAAGGAAAAGTCCATAAACCATAACCGGGATTAGCCACTGTTGGGAACAGGACGCTGGGCTTGATGGACATTCGGTCTGTCCCAGTGTGGCAATGCTTATGTTCTTATTTCTAACCTTCTCCTGGGACCTAAGATGACGATTTCATGATGTAACAGGTTTAACAAACTGGTTCATGGGGTCTGATTTGATTGGAGGGATGACTGTGATTTTACATGTTTGGGAATTTCCTTGATTCTTTGTTTTTGTTTTTCATTTAAGGGTTGTCTCATAAGATCAGTAATGTTTTAAGTTTAATTCTCATTATGTAAAAGTTGAATTCTTGTGGAATTGCGGCCATGGAGTGGGGGTTATTTTTGTTTGCTTAATTGTTGTAATATGCCTTTAACTTGGGTTCTCTAGATAAAAGCAAACGCCTAATTAAATTAGTTCAGATACTGGAACTTCATCCCATCCAGACAGATCTTATGATAACAACATCCCCCAATTATAGAGAGTGACCTAGTTTTTAAAATTGTGGCTAAACATTAATCTAGTCAACCAAGGGAAAGAGACTCTTGAGCAACTGCAGAGGATCTTTTTGCTTAACTCCTTAAATTAAAGGGTAGATCCACTGAAAAACAGACCCCTCCCCCCCTCCAGCCACTGTTCCATCTGAGTTGAGTGAGAGTCCTCCTTCTGTAGTCCTGCCAGTGGGGGGCGCTGTTTCACTATCATATTTTCAATAGTGAGGGACAGGCAAGTTCTGCAGGACTCCAGGGAAAATTGACAGCACAATATTGAAGCAGCACCCCCTACTGGCAGCAGTGCAGTTGGAGGATTCTCTCTCAGCTAAGAGGGAACAGTGTCCCCGGCCTCTTCTTGTGTCCCCTTTTGGAGAATGCATTAAACTCAGCAGTTGAGCCACTCTGCATTCAGACTAAAGACTTGCAAGGGGACGGGGTTCGTGGGAATCCCGCAGAACCCATGGGGTTCCTGCAGACACGGAAGCAGTTCTGCGGGGTTCCCGTGGGGACGGAAGCCATTCCTGCAGGGTTCCCATGGAAATGTATACTGCACTTGCACTTAGGATTACCATATGTCCAGATTTACCCGGACATGTCCTCTTTTTGAGGACATGTCCAGGCAACTGGGCGGGTTTTGCCAATCTGCCCGTTTGTCCGGATTTCTGGACAAACAGGCTGGCGGGCGGGCGGGGCGTCCTATGCTAGCCTCCCGGCCCTCCCCTTACTTACTACTCTACTGCCCTGGTGGTCTAGTGACCTCTTCCACCTTCGGGGCAGGAAAGAGTCCCCTTTTTCCTGCCCACAGTGCTGCCCTGCATCCTGTTGCTGATCTCGGCACTGATTCAAAATGGCCACCGAGAGTTGAAGTGACCTCGCGAGACTTCAACTCTCGGCGGCCATTTTGAATCGGCGCTGAGATCAGCAACAGGATGCAGGGCAGCGCTCCGGGCAGCAAAGAGGGGGCTCTTTCTTGCCCCGAAGAGGTCACTAGACCACCAGGGCAGTAGAGTAAGGTAAGGGAAGGGGGTGACGGGGAAGGAAGTGGAGGGGGGGTGATGGGGTGTGTGACAGGGGGGAGGGGAATATGTGACGGGGGCGGTGTGAGGGTGTGAAAGGGGCGGGGTGGGGTGTAAAAGGGGCAGGGTGGGGCATGTGTCCTCTTTTTTGGGGGACCAAATATGGTAACCCTACTTGCACCAGTCTCTCACTTACCGAGTACCAAGTTCTTTGAGTGCTGTCACCTCCTCTTCCTCCTCCTCCTTGCTTTAACAGCACAGATGGGGAAAGTCTCCATTAAGGAGGTGGTAGAGACACAAATGGTGACGGAATTCAAAAAGGCTTGGGATGAACACAGAGGATCTCTAATGAGAAAATGGAAGTTATGAAAAACCTAAACTTAAATGGCTGCATGTGTGTGGATGTGTCGAGTGACGCTTAGATGGTGACTCTGGCTGTGATGAACTAGGGCCGATACTGGGCAGACTTGTACGGTCTGTGTCTCATATATGGCAATCTGGTTTAGGATGGGCTAGAAAAGGGCTTAGACAGCAACTTCAGTGGTTGGAGCATAAGGACAGTTCTGGACAGATTTTTACAGTCTGTTTCCCGCAAATGAGAAGACGAATAGGCTGGAGTGGGCTTCGACGACAACTCCAGCAGTTGGAACATAAGGATAGGCTGGGTGGACTTCTATCGTCTATGTCCCAGAAATGCCAGAGTGTTCCAAGTTCCAACTTTTTTTTTTTTGTTACATTTGTACCCCGTGCTTTCCCACTCATGGCAGGCTCAATGCGGCTTACATGGGGCAATGGAGGGTTAAGTGACTTGCCCAGAGTCACAAGGAGCTGCCTGTGCCTGAAGTGGGAAATGGGAATCGAACTCAGTTCCCCAGGACCCGCGAGTCCACCACCCTAACCACTAGGCCACTCCTCCACTGTTGCTACTATTTGAGATTCTACATGGAATGTTGCTATTCCACTAGCAACATTCCATGTAGAAGTCGGCCCTTGCAGATCACCAATGTGGCCGCACAGGCTTCTGCTTCTGTGAGTCTGATGTCCTGCACGTACGTGCAGGACGTCAGACTCACAGAAACAGAAGCCTGCGCAGCCTTCTACATGGAATGTTGCTAGTGGAATAGCAACATTCCATGTAGAATCTCCAATAGTAGCAACATTCCATGTAGAATCTCCAATAGTATCTATTTTATTCCCACTCATGGCAGGCTGAATGCGGCTTACATGGGGCGATGGAGGGTTAAGTGACTTGCCCAGAGTCACAAGGAGCTACCTGTGCCTGAAGTGGGAATTGAACTTCTGTTCCTTCCTTGCCTGCAGCGTTGCAGTTTGAACCCAGAGACAGACTGACAGAGGCAACCGTAATTTTTTTTTAATGTGCCAATAAATTCTTGCGGAGATGGGTGGGGACGGCATATTTACAGAATAGTGCTTAGGCAGAATCGTGGTGTATATGCCATTATTCTAATAATTTACATACTTAATTAGTGCATGCATACTTTATATATTCTCATGACCTAAAGCTAGCCAGTAATCAGAGCATGTCTTACTTTGATAGACTGGGCATTTGATTAGCTGTTCTATTAACAGGTGCCCACTTCATTCGTTGCATTTACATAAGTATTGCCATACTGGGAAAAACCAAAGGTCCATCGAGCCCAGCATCCTATTCAACAGTGGCCAATCCAGGTCACAAATACTCGGCAAGATCCCAAAAATGTAGAAAACATTTTATACTGCTTATCCCAGAAATAGTGGATTTTCCCCAAGTCCATTTAATAACGATCTATGGAATTTTCCTTTAGGAAGCTGTCCAAACCTTTTTAAAACTCCGCTAAGCTAACCGCCTTTACCACATTCTCTGGCAACGAATTCCAGAGTTTAATTACACGTTGAGTGAAGAAACATTTTTTCCGATTAGTTTTAAATTTACTACATTGTAGCTTCATCGCATGCCCCCTAGTCCTAGTATTTTTGGAAAGCGTGAATGGATGCTACACATCTACCCGTTCAACTCCACTCATTATTTATAGACCTCTATCATATCTCCCCTCAGCCGCCTTTTCTCCAAGCTGAAGAGCCCCAGCCGCTTTAGCCTTTCCTGATAGGGATCCTTGAGTTGTTGTGCATTTAATGAACCCAACTCCAGTTTTGACATAATCTGCATTTTTGGCTGTTACTTGATGCTTTAATCTTTGATTGTCCCCCCAGGTGGAGCTGTCCGATGGTACATCCCACACTATCACCGATGCTATTGCTGGTAAAGAGCACATTATCCAGGTGGCAGCCAAGGACTTTGAGATTGGCACGTGGAGCGACTGGAGTGTAGCTGCTCATGCGACACCCTGGATGGAGGAGCCAAAGCACCCCACCACGAATGCCCAGTTGGCAGGTGACTCAATTGACCTGGCATGTACCTGGGGGTTGGCAGTGTGAGGGCACTTGTGTACTACTAAGGATTACGTCAGAGCCTAGTTTATATATGTGTAGGTTATCAATTATAAAACAGATACAATTTATCATCCTCGACCCCATGACGCCTGAAACGCCTCTACCTGCGACCATAACACAGCCTTGTATTTGTTGTCTACCGTAATGGCATTCGCCATTACGATACTTTGTAAGCCACATTGAGCCTGCAAATAGGTGGGAAAATGTGGGGTATAAATGTAACAAATAAATAAATAAATATGTATTTTCATTTTTCGTACATACCCTGTTATACTACTTAACTACTACTACTTAACATTTCTAGAGCGCTACTAGGGTTACGCAGCGCTGTACAGTTTAACAAAAAAGGACAGTCCCTGCTCAAAGGAGCTTACAATCTAATAGATAAGAGTGAGACAAATATAGGACAATCAAGCCATTGTGACATCACTGATGAGGTTGGCTCTTAGGCATTGGTGGAATGAGGCATTATGACATCACAATCTCAGCTCTGGATACCAGAGACTGAAACTCTTCACACTAAGGGGGGAAGTGGGCCAAGTATAGGACAATCGAGCCATTGTGACATCACTGATGAGGTTGGCTTTTAGGCATTGGTGGAATGAGGCATTATGACATCACAATCTCAGCTCTGGTTAAATCACTGCTATGAGCCAAGTATAGGACAGTCAAGCCATTGTGACATCACTGATGAGGCTGGCTCTTAGGTATTGGTGGAATGAGGCATTATGACATCACAATCTCAGCTCTGGTTAAATCACTGCTATATGTAATACTACTACTACTACCACTACTTAACATTTCTAGAGCGCTACTAGGGTTACGCAGCGCTGTACAGTTTAACAAAAAAGGACAGTCCCTGCTCAAAGGAGCTTACAATCTAATGGGTGAAATGTCAAGTTGGGGCAGTCTAGATTTCCTGAATAGAGGTATGGTGATTAGGTGGTTATAAAATTATCCTCTGGATCAGGGTCATAGCCAGAACTCATGGTGGGAGGGGGCCAGAGCCCGAGGTAGGGGAGCACATATTGGTCTGCTGCCCCGCTGCCGACACGCTGCCCCTCCCCCCGCCACCCTGCTGCTCCCCCCCCCCCCCCCCCCCCCCCCGCAGCAAATACCTTGGCTGGCAGGGGTCCCCAACGCCCGCCAGCTGAAGTGTTGTCCAGCACCGGTCTCCGGCGCCGCCGCGTTGCCTGCCCTTCTCTGTCTTCCCTTCACATCCTGCACGCTCCTTTTAGTGAAATTGAGCATGCTCATTTTCACTGAAAGGAGCGTGCTGGACATGAGTGGAAGACAGAGCAGGGCAGGCAACGCGGCGGCACCGGAGACCGGCGCTGGACAACGCTTCAGCTGGCAGGGGTTGGGGACTCCCGCCAGCAAAACCAGGGGCCCAAAGACATTTTTGGGGGGGAGGCCCAGGCCTCCGTGGCCCCATGTATCTACGCCACTGCTCTGGATGTATATCAGCCACAGACTGCAGGAAACTGTGGTCTGTGACTGTATTGCAAAAAAATCCAGAGTATTACAGTCGGAATACCAGACTAATACTACTGAAAGATCAGATGACAGGGTGCTGTCTTCAGAGCATTGTGGGGCCGTTTTACTAAGGAGCTTAGGTGCCTTCGTGCGCCCAACGCACATCAAATTGGAACTACTGCCCAGCTACCGTGTGCCGCGGGCGGTAATTCTTTTCTTGATGCGCGTCCTAAATGCGTGGTGCTAATCGGCAGTATACACGCACTGACGCTTACCACCCAATTAGAACATGAAACCTTACCACCAAGTCGACGGGTGGCGGTAAGGTCTCAGACCGAAAATAGACCCGCGCTCGTTTTAATTTTGCCGCATGTCTATTTTCGGCCACCCCCCCAAAAAATGCCCTTTTTTCCAGGCGCGCTGAAAAATGTACCTGCGCGCGTCCAAAACACACGCCCACACCAGCGCAGGCCACTTTTCGGCGTGCTTTAGTAAAAGGGCCCCTGTGTTAGTAATGTTATAGCAGGGGCTCTCAAATCCAGTCCGTGGGGTTCATTCACATCCCAGCCGGGTTTTCAGGATTTCCACAATAAATCTATATATGAGATCTATCTGCATTCACTCCTTCCATTGCTTGCAGATAGATCTCATGCATATTCATTGTGGAAATCCTGAAAATCAGGCTGGGTTGTGGACTGCATTTGAGGACCCCTGTGCTACGGTGTGCTTGGCCAATCGCATGTCATTGGAATATTGTAATCTTGGGCAAGTTACTTAACCCTCCAATGCCTCAAGTACAGACTTACCTCCCTGTTTACAAAATTTATTTATGTTAATTTATATACCGTACCTTATTGCAACTGCAAAACAGAACGGTTTACATATGTATAAAAACAATTAGTGTATACAAATAAACAAACATAGGAATTCCATTCATGACAGGAAAGCGCAGCAAACCAGAATAAACTACATAATAAAATCAGTACAAATTAAAAATCTAATATACAGTTAAGCTATCCCTTTTTCTTTTTGACCTTATCTCATTATGCTAAGTTCTGTTCTACGTAGCTTATAAAGAGAAAGGTTTTCAAAAGTTTTCGGAAATGGAGATAAGTTTTCTCTAATCTGATCTCCTTTGGAAGGCCATTCCAAAGGGAGGGTGACAAATAGAAAAAAGCCGATCTCCGTGTAGATTCCCATCTAGCCCTAGCTAGAGGGGGAATAACTAACCTGTTATCTGTTAGGGATCTAAGAGTTCGCATAGCGGTGTAGGGAATTGTTAAATTCGACAAGTAGCTAGGATTTAATGTGTAAAAGCCGCAACTAGCGGGTGCCGGAGCTTTAATGCCGACACAGCCCATTCACTCTGAATGGGCTGTGTCGGCATCACTGCACGGGGGGGGGGGGGGGGGGGGGGGGGGGGGGGGAGGGTTAGATTGTAAGCCCTCAGGGAACAGGGAAATGCCTGGTGTATGTGAATAGAATTCACCTTGAGCTACTACTGAAAAAGATGTCGGTTAAAACCAAATAAATTGGAATACTGCACAGTAGGGTTGGGAATTTTATATGAATACCAAATAAGTAAAAATCTGGCTTGTTAGGGACATTATTTACCTTGTGTTCCAAACTATATATGACAGCATAATAGCTAAGCTCTTCGTGCAGTGAATTTTGGTAACAGAACATTGTAAGAGCAGTAGGCAAAAAACCACGATAGGAGGATTGGGTGTTTTAATAGTTAACAAAACCTACATATTTATTTATTTATTTGTTACATTTGTATCCCACATTTTCCCACATATTTGCAGGCTCAATGTGGCTTACATAATATTGTGAAGGCATTCGCCAAATCCGGTACGGGATAGGTACAAAATGTTGTATTGGGATAGGGAAGATAAGATTCAATCAAGTTGGGTTGAGGTAAAAGAGTTCATCAATGTCCAATACGATCTTTAATAGTGAAGTGGTACAGGGTTGAGTCATTTAACTTGGGTCATTCGGATATGCCCTTCCCAATAGGTGAGTCTTTAAAGACTTTCTGAATTTTAGGTAATCATAAGTTGTTTTCACCACTTGTGGCAATGCGTTCCACTGGCGCGTGCCTATGTAAGAGAAGTTGGACGCATGGGTTGCCTTGTATTTTAGTCCTTTAATAATATACAGCAATGAAGGGCCAAAAAGGATAGAAGAGGAAACTGACTTGTACCTGAGTGTTGGGGTCTGAAACTCAAGCTCCCAAGATGAAGTAAAGTCAACCAAAGTGGCATGAAGGCTTTGGTACATTTCCACCAGCTCTGTGGGGCCCCAATATAAGCAAAGTCCTTCACCGTTTCTTGGGAAGGGTAATTTGTATTGCATTTAGCACCCCCTATAAATTTGAAAAGTTGGCTCCTATGTTCCCACATATAACTGGGGTAAGGGGGCTATTTTCGTAACATGCAGACTATTTTACAGCTGAAGAGAAAAGTAGGATTAATGTTCTGTAGACTGGACGCACTGTTCCAGACAAAGAATAAAGTATAGTGTAGCTTAAACAGCCAGATAAACCATCCCCAAGTAGAAGCTTTACCAGTAGACTCTCAGTTCTTAAGCAAATCTTCTTTATTGTAATACTCAGAATAAACAAAGAAAATCCAACTTATAGTTCAGTTGCTTAGAAAGAAATGTTGCTTTCTGCAATTAGAGTATGCATCTACTACTACTACTTATCATTTCTAAAGCGCTACTAGACGTACGCAGCGCTGTACACTTGAACATGAAGAGACAGTCCCTGCTCGACAGAGCTTACAATCTAATTAGGACAGACAAACAGGACAAATAAGGGATAAGGACAAAGAGTAGCAAGATTCCGGAATCCCAAAGAGTTGCAAGATTCCATGCAGAATCCCAAAGAGTAGCAAGATTCCGGAATCCCGGTGATTACTACTACTACTTATCATTTCTATAGTGCTACTAGACATACGCAGCGCTGTACACTTGAACATGAAGAGACAGTCCTTGCTCGACAGAGCTTACAATCTAATTAGGACAGACAAACAGGACAAACAAGAGATAAGGGATTATTAAAGTGAGGATGATAAAATAAGGGTTCTGAACAAGTGAACAAGGGTTAGGAGTTAAAAGCAGCATCAAAAAGGTGGGCTTTTAGCTTAGATTTGAAGATGGTCAGAGATGGAGCTTGATGTACCGGCTCAGGAGGTCTATTCCAGGCAGTGGCGTCGCGAGGGCAGCTGACACCCGGGGCGGGTCACCGCTGCGCACCCCCCTCCCGGGTGCAGCGCGACGCACCCTCCCCCCTCCGTAGCGCACCCCCCCCCCCCCCGCCCGCGAGAACATACCTGGAAGGCGGTGAGGGGCGGGTGGGTGGGCCAATCCGCCGAGAGCACGCCGCTGGGGGGTGTCGGCGCCTCGCTGGTTCCCTGCTCGCTCTGCCCCGGAACAGGAAGTAACCTGTTCTGGGGCAGAGAGAGCAAGGAACCAGCGAGGCACCGACACCACCCAGCGGCATGCACCCGGGGCGGACCGCCCCACCGCCCCCCCCCCCCCTTCCTACGCCACTGATTCCAGGCATATGGTGCAGCAAGATAAAAGGAACGTCAGAGGCAAGGAGATGGCTAGAACCTCAGCCAAGCTGAGAAGAAGAGCTGTAACACTCAAAGGGGAATATGGGGGAGAAACTCGGGGACAATGAATGGGGAATGACTTGCGGAGATGGTGAAAACTCTTGATGGAACTACAGTAGATTAAGGAGGGATGAGCCCTAGAACAGCTACTGATCACAAAGCAAACTAGCAACACTGGGCTGTCTCACACAGCCTGCAGGGGCAGAGAGAGAGGGCTGGCCCTAGCTCAGAGCTAACAGCCAATAGAAAAAGCTCAGGAGGAGTCAATCACAGGATACTGCAAACTATAGGAAAAGTAGTCCTAAGTTTTGGTTTGAAAGGCTAAAGCAGCTAGGGCTGTAGAGCAAGGAGAAAAGATGGCTGAGATCTATAAAATAATGAGTGGAGTGGAATAGGTAGACGTGAATTGCTTGTTTACTCTTTCCAAAAATACTAGGCCTAGGGGGCAGGCAATGAAGCTACAAAGTAGTACGTTTAAAACAAATCAGAGAAAATATTTCTTCACTCAACGCGTAATTAAACTCTGGAATTTGTTGCCAAAGAAAATGTTAAAAGCAGTTAGCTTAGTGGGATTAAAAAAAAAGGTTTGGCTAACTTCTTAAAAGAAAAGTCCATAAGCCATAATTAAAATGGACTTGGGGAAAATCCACTGCTTATTTCTAGGATAAGCGGCATAAAACGTATTGTACTGTTTTGGGATCTTGCCAGGTATTTGTAACCTGGATTGGCCACTGTTGGAAACAGGATGCTGGGCTTGATGGACCTTTGGTCTGTCCCAGTGTGGCAATACTTATGTAGTTATGTACTTGGGATTCTGAATGGAACGTTGCTACTCTTTGGGGTTCTACATGGAATCTTGTTACTCTTTAGGATTCCGGAATCTTGCTATTCTTTGCAGTTCTACGTAGAATGTTGCTACTCTTTGGGGATTTTGCCAGGTATTTGTGACCTGGATTGCCCACTATTGGAAACAGGATGCTGGGCTTGATGGACCTCCGGTCTGTCCCAGCATGGCAACACTTATGTACTTAGTTTGCTGTTTTCAAGTTTACCTCATGTATTACATTTGTGTTTATATTTTGTTATTTTACTGTTGTTATGCTGTTAACAAAATTGTAAGTTGTATGTTAAACTGTACCTGCTGTACACTGCCTTGGGCGAATCTCTTCAGAAAGGCAGGTAATAAATCCCAATAAATAAAATAATACACAGTGCTATCTATTACACAGTCAATACAACTGAATACAAATAGTACTCATGCTAAATATGCATAATGATATATCCTGCCTCCATGAACATGGGGACAAAACACTGGGAGATATCTTTAGTAGAGGGGTCAAGGGTATTAATAGAAAATGGTATAGATGGGGTGGCTTCTATGGCTGAAAGTGGGAGATGGTCAACCAGAGAGACTGAAAGGGTCATATGGTCCTTATTTAGTAGTTCAAAACAATAGATTTATTCAAGGAATATCCAATGGATTCAACACGAATCATGTTTCGGCCACAAAGGCCTGCCTCAGGAGTCCGTTCGATGTAGAAATATCCAACTATTTAGAGCATCTAAGGACAATCAACCTTATGCAAACGCTTAAATCGATGAAGCTGTCATGGCCAAAAGAACGATGAACAAGCAGCTGTTTACGTAAGGTTGGTTGTCCTTAGATGCTCTGTAGAGTTGGATAGTTCTACATCGAAGGGACTCAGACGATTCGTGTCAAGTCCATTGGATATTCCTTGAATCAATCTTTCATTTTGAACTACTACAGTCCGTCATCTTTTGTGTCACCTTCGCTCTGCCTACTTGCTCGCCTTCCTTATCTGGCAACATCCACTCTGTATACACGTCATCATGAATGTTAGAACCACTTATCTCCTTTTCACCTTCTTCTTTAGAAACCACAACAACCACCACCACCACCACTACCACCACCACCACCGCTTCTACCAGCACCAGTACCATGTTTGTACACTCTCCTACCACGAAGATCTGTGAGCAGGAGTCCATAGTCGGGAACGATGCGGTGGCAGTCTCCTGGATGATTACTGTGTTACTCGGCACAGTCAGTGTCTTCTTTATTTAGTAAGTACCTAGGTCACTCGGCGTTAAACTTTTGCAGTGGGATTTCCGGAGTGTTTCAGTTCCGAGATCTTAGAATCAGCCTAAGAATTGGTAGGGGCGATGGTCTGGGTGGTAGGGCAACAGCAGATGTTCAACAGTGCCTACATATGTAGCCATATTTAAGGGAGGTGGTCCTGGGAGTCCGTTTCGAATAGGACCGGAACACGTGCAGATCATATTTTTGAAGCTAACCCATGTTAGTTTCCTTGTAAAATCTACCCACATGAAAAGCAGGTGCAAAGGACCACTGGTATGTACATAAGTACATAAGTATTGCCATACTGGGAAAGACCAAAGGTCCATCGAGCCCAGCATCCTGTTTCCAACAGTGGCCAATCCAGGTCACAAATACCCGGCAAGATCCCAAAAAAGTACAAAACATTTTATACTGCTTATCCCAGAAATAGTGGATTTTCCCCAAGTCCATTTAATAACGGTCTATGGACTTTTCCTTTAGGAAGCCGTCCAAACCTTTTTTTAAACTCCGCTAAGCTAACCGCCTTTACCACATTCTCTGGCAACCCTCATCAATTTTCAAAGGGAAAAATACACATCAACTTTCTCTTCAAAAACTGGTGCAAAGCACACCGGGTAAACATTACCCACAGAATTAGTCTCAAAGCAGACAATTTGAAATCACTTGCTAATTGCACACAGACACTCGCATAGTGCTATAACATGGCTGCAGTGAAAATTGATTTGTATAATTACAAACCATTAGTTATCAAGCAGATCTAATATTTTAAGATGAATCAATATGTTATATCATAGGAATGGCAGCATTATATCTATAAATATTGCAGTCTGTTTCCCTGTTAAGCTTATCTAAAAAATAGAATACTTGATTGAAAAGGGATTTATTAACTAACAGCAAATGTTTCTGGATGAATTCTGGTCGCTGCATCTCAAAAAAAGATATAGTGGAATTAGAAAAGGTGCAGAGAAGGGCGATGAAAATGATAAAGGGGATGGGATGACTTCCCTATGAGGAAAGGCTGAAGCGTCTAGGTCTCTTCAGCTTGGAGAAGAGACTGCTGAGGGGAGATATGATAGAGGTCTATAAAATAATGAGTGGAGTTGAACGGGTAGATGTGAAGCGTCTATTCACGCTTTCCAAAAATACTAGGACTAGGGGGCATGCGATGAAGCTACTATGTAGTAAATTTAAAATGAATCGGAGAAAATTTTTCTTCACTCATCGTGTAATTAAACTGTGGAATTCGTTGCCAGAGAATGTGGTAAAGGTGGTTAGCTTAGTGGAGTTTTAAAAAGGTTTGGACCGCTTCCTAAAGGAACAGTCCATAGACCGTTATTAAATGGACTGGGGAAAATCCACTATTTCTGGGATAAGCAGTATAAAATGTTTTGTACATTTTTGGGATCTTGCCAGGTACTTGTGACCTGGATTGGCCACTGTTGGAAACAGGATGTTGGGCTCGATGGACCTTTGGTCTTTTCCAGTATGGCAATACTTATGTTCTTATGAAACTAATGAAAGACAAAAAGACAGTTAATATCAAGGGCGGACTGACCATTCGGGCAACCGGGCAGTGCCCGAGGGCCCAGACGCTCTAGGGGGCCCAGAGGTTCTGCCCGGATGCCCGCCGCACACTACAGCCCTCCCCAGGCCTACCTTTAAAGGCGCGCTGCTGGTGATCTAGTGGCCCTTGCGGGGGAGTGGGGGATGTTCTTTCCTGCCCGTTGTGCTGCCTCTATTCCCCCTGCCGGCACTGCCGTATTTTAAAAATGGCGGCGGAGAGTCCTGAGACCCACGAGAATACCGTGGGAAGTCTCGGCCCGCCATTTGAAAACACGCTGGTGGGCAGCAGGCGGGGGAATAGCGGCAGCACAGTGGGCAGAAAAAAACATGCTTCTTCCCCTCCCTGCCCCCCCCCCCCCCCAAAGAGATCACTATGCCACCAGGGCCCTTCAGGTGGGATCGGGGCCACAGGGGCGTCAGAAGCGGCGGTAAGAGGGGGGAGTGGCCCGGCGGGGGCTCAGACCACCCTCAGTCCGTCCCTGGTCAAAACTCCAGCATTTTGATGGAACTTCTCAAGTTCTGCCTCACTCGTTCTGTCTCTGAGCGGCTGCAGAAAACTGGGGTATGCGATTGTATTGCATATTCTGCAGTGTCCTGGTGTCGCTGGTTTCCATCCCGTGTATTCTGTATTTTGCTGAAGTCAGTCTGTCTCATTCTCAGGACATGAAACTTTCATCTATTCAATTGTATCCTCACTCCCAATAAAGTTCCCTGAAAACCCTTCAGCAAAGCCCTGAAAACCCCTGGAAACTGTGTGCTGTAGCTCCCCCTGGTGATAGTGTTGCAGTAGGACAAGCATACTTAGCTATGGGAATTGGTCTTCCATAACACTTATAAATACCATTATCCTTGTTTGTTCCTAAGCAGCACATTTTAATTGTGTGCAATTACAAATTGCATATATTATAATTAGATGTGATTATTTTGGCTACTAGGGGTGTGCAACCCAAACATTTTTATTTAGTTTACTGTGTTGTTTAGGGGATTCCATTGGGGGGAAGGGTCTTCATTTCAAGGACAGTGTTGGAAATAGCACAGACTTTTCAGAAAAAATTCTCTTTCTTTAGTCTCAGCAGCAGATGAATCCAGAAACTGGGAGGGGCCAGGACTGGTAGTTCACTGGCCCCCCCATGATAGGCCGGGACACCAAATGGGCACCCTAGGTCAGTGCGGTGGACTTCAGAAAAAGCTCCCACGTGCATAGCTCCCACCCCCCCTCCCCCAAAACCCACTACCCACAAATGTACAACACTACCATAGCTCTTAGGGGTGAAGGGGCCACCTACATGTGTTACGTGGTCTACGGACTTTTCTTTTAAGAACTTGTCCAAACTCTGAGTCGGAGGGGGGGGGGAGGAGGGGGGGGGGAGAGAACCAAATGAAGAATTGTGAAGGGAAAAATTACTGCATTTATAAATCTGTCCAAATAAACTTATCTCTCTCTTTAATTTTTCTCTTGCAGAATCCTTCTTTGCATTCCCATGGAACAAAGATAAAGTGAAGACAATATCCAGTTCGTCTTATTTTTTTTTTCTATTTTGCACATGTTTACGGAGGATACAGTATACTACAGCATTTTATTTTCATCAGTTCTGTTTTTAGAAAGGACAAAACCCCACCTAAACGTGGGATTTTAATTGTCCCTGTGATTTATAAAGAACAAAAAGGAATAGAATGAAAAGGAAAAGAAAATGTAAAGTTTAAAAGAAAAAAAAACTGCTGCCAAAACAAGGAAACTTTATCAAAAGCCAGCCAAAGTGCAGTTTCTTACAGTGTGGGAAAGAGGAGGCCCTGCCACCAGTTTTGTTCTGAAAAAGCCTGAGGACGAGAGAGTGTTCTGGTAGT
Organism: Microcaecilia unicolor; assembly: GCF_901765095.1. NCBI lineage: Eukaryota > Metazoa > Chordata > Amphibia > Gymnophiona > Siphonopidae > Microcaecilia > Microcaecilia unicolor. The sequence continues at coordinate 21,507,100 of NC_044032.1, read as the reverse complement.
TCAATGCCGCAAGCCATAGGCTGACCTTGTTCTGGGGGTTTTTTTTGACTCACTGCTGGAACGGTATCACTGTGGCCTCTGGTCTGGTAAATTCTCACCAACTAAGCAGGGTAGGATCTGGTCAGTGGGTCACCTACAAGACCAAACTAGGCGTCAGGGTGTGATGGATTAGGAGACGGTCTGTCCTCCCCCTCTGAGTTAATATAGAAACCCTGATGTCTGGAGGCAGGCACATGCCATCTTTCAGAGAGGACATTAAGAATGTCTTCTCTGTGAATATTAAAGATTCCAGGGGATGTTTCTTACGGCAAGTTATGCAGAATAGCAGTTCAGGCTTTTCAGTTGACCCTGCTCAGATTCCTTTTGTAGAACAAGCCTAATTAGAGTGAAAAAGATCATTTTTTTTGCACTGTCTAATTTTAGTTTGACGTGGCAGTTTTCTCACTGCTTCTTTCAGCTTCCAGCTCAGTGAGAACCAGGGCACCAACTCCGCTGTTTTCCCCGCACAGTTGGGCTGCTTTAAATAAGTTGCCTGTGGGTACTTTTGAACAGTCGTGGGTTGCGACTTCTTGGGCTGTTTCTGCCTCCATCTCCTATTGGTCAAATTTGGTGTTGGAATGAGGCTTGGTGCCCCTCAAGCCTCATTCTGACTCCAAATTTGACCAATAGGAGGGTGAGGTGGGTGATGAGGTCAACAGCTGATGACTCATCATCAGCCCTGTGAGAGACGGCTGCAACCGCGGCGAGCAGTGACCACCTGGGATTGGAGCAGGAAAAGAGCAAGCATAGCTTGTCGCAGCAGTGACCACGGGGGACAGACTCCCCCCTACTGTTCCTCAGAGAGCTCCTTTCAGGTGCGAATTGGGTTGGGAGATTTTTTTGCTATCTGGCAACTTGGCTGAGCTGCACCTCCCTACCTATCGACCTGTGACTTCCCTCCCCTCCCCCCCCCCCCCCCCCCCCCCCCCCCCCCGGTTTACTGTAGTCTGGTCATAGAAGTGTCGTCCCCAGTCAGGAATCATGTGCCACATTTCTTTCTGCCACTAGGTGTCACCAGGGGCGTAGCCAGACTTTGGCGGGAGGGGGGGTCCAGAGCCCAGGTGAGGGGGCACATTTTAGGTCCGCCCCCCCCCCCGCCGCTGCCACCAACTTTGACCCCCCTGCCGACAACCCTGCCGATCCCCCCTCCCACCGCCAACCCTGCCCTGCCGCCGCCACCTACCTTTGCTGGCGAGGGACCCCTTATCCCTGCCAACCGAGGTCCTCTTCCTTCCCGCGCACGGCTTCGTTCTGCTTCTGTTTTTGGGATCTTGTCGGGTATTTGTGACCTGGATTGGCCACTGTTGGAAACAGGATGCTGGGCTCGATGGACCTTTGGTCTTTCCCAGTATGGCAATACTTATGTACTTATGACGTGCAGGATGTCAGACTCACTGAAACAGAACGAAGCCTTGATCTGTAAGGCTTCATTCTGTTTCTGTGAGAGAACATCAGAAACAGAACAAAGCCTTCTGCGGGAAGCAAGAGGACCTCGGCTGGCGGGGGTTGGGGTCCCCTGCTAGCAAAGGTAGCCCACGGCGATGGCCGGGGAGGGTTGGCGGCGGGAAGAGGGGTCGAGAGAGTCATCGGCAGGGGGCCCAGGCCCCCGTGGCCCCACGTAGCTACGCCCCTGGGTGTCACCATGATCAGTGCTGTCCCTCCCCCCGCATCTTAATGAAGCTAATTTCTTATTTAAGAATGGTACAGTGCTTTGGATAAAATTGTTATTCAAGTAAAGGTGATATTTAGGATTGTAATCACAGACTTGCATTCAGATGCAGCCTATGATCCCTCTTATCTCTCTTCACCTGGCATACAGCAAGCAGACGAATCCATAGCCATTGGGGAAAAAAAAATTAAGTTCTGAAGCATTCTGGGATTTGCAGTTTTTCATGATACAGCTGGATTACAAAATCCAAACTGCTTTAGGACAACAGTAAAGAACAAAAAAAAATAACAGCTACATTTGGACATATGTCAATGTGCCCCAGCTTTCAAGGGGCCATCTTTTACGTGACATTACACACACTCGCTATCCTGCTTTCCTCTGGACTGAAATTCCCAGCATGCAGTGGGAACAGAACTACATTAAAAAAAAAAAAAAAAAAAACAGGACTGGCTCAGCCTTTCCTTCAGTGACCTGGAGCCCATCTGATAACCCGACTGGATGGAAACCAAGTTCTTCAGCAACAGGTGGATAGGATCATACAGCTAAGCCACCATGCCAAAGACACTGCCTAATCCTACCCACAATGCTCTGCTTTCCCAAACCTGCTAAGCAAATCAAAATCCAGCCCAAGAAGAAAACTGCAGCACGGCCGGCCGCAATCTTTCTGTTTAATGATTTGTTTTCTTTTTTTGCTGAAGGAACTGACTTTTGTGCCTGGTCCTTTCCAGGTTTTTGTTAGCGAAATGTGTGTTCTCTTTTCTAACTCCAGCAGCAAATGTCACACAAACAGCACCAGCATCAGCAAAGGTTTCCTGGGGGGGAAGAGTGACTGTATTCTGCCTAAAATGGACTGCTGTATTTTTTTTTTATTTTACAGGAGGAAAAGACTATGAAAGAACAACAAAAAAAAATCCATCCTTCTAGATCCCAAGCTGTAGTCCGCGTACCCCTGCGCTACAAAATTAAAAGTGACTGAGGGGTCCTTTTACTAAGCCGCAGTAAAAAGTGGTCTGCGGTAGTGTAGGCCCGTGTATTGGGCACGTGCCGGGCCATTTTTTTTTACCGCGTCTACAAAAAAATGGTGCTTTTTTAATGGGATGGTAAAAGTGAAGCCAGTGTGCGCCCAAAACCGGCCTGAGCCCTTAACGCCACCCATTGATCTAGCGGTAAAGGCTCACGCACTACACACGCGGTGACTGGTCCGTCGATTGCTCCCAGAACCGGCACGCATAGGAGGAAATAAATAAAATAATTCGTCCGTCCGTTATGGGCACGCCCCAAATCTGAAATTAAGGCCAGGAGGGTGCGCTGGCCTGACGGTAGTCTCATTCGGCCGTGCGCTGCATGCGTGCAGAGCCTACCGTGGCTTAGTAAAAGGGCCCCTTGAATAATTACTAGAGAGGAGCATTGGTGAGGCTGATTTCTTGTTACTAAAGCACTTGCAAAGGGGAGGGAGAACTGGTAAAGCAGAGCACTAGTGAGTGGGAGACCTTGTTACTGACGGGTGGGTTAAGGGACTGACCAGTTTAACCCTTCACGTAGACTAGGCGGTAGCTTAGGGCAGCAGCTGCTGTCAAGACAAACTAGCAAGTCTGGATAGCTCAGAAAAACCAGGGTGAATTTACCAATAGGATGGGTCGGTGGCTTTCAAATAGAAGCAGGGATGCCAAGTTACCCATTCCAGGAGGGAGACTTTTTGGCCGGTCCTGGATTTCTGCCAACTTCATCCTGGTGCATTATGGGACCTGAAGCACTGATTTCAATGGATAGAATCATGGACTTCAAATACCTACACTGCTTTGGGATGTAAGTTTAAAAGCAGGACTGGCTCCCTCCTGGAATGGGTAACTTGGCAGCTCTGGTTAAAGGACTGACCAGTTTAACCGTTATGTAGACTAGGCGGTAGCTTAGGGCAGCAGCTGCTGTCAGGTCAAACTAGCAAGTCTCGATAGCTCAGAAAAACCAGGGTGAAATTACCAATAGGATGGGTTGGTGGCTTTCAAAAGGAAGCAGAGATGCCAAGTTACCCAGTTCCAGGCTGGAGATCTTAGGACAGTCCTGGATTTCTGACAACCCCCATGCTGGTGCATTATGGGACCTATAACACTGATTTTAATGGGCAAGATCAGGCACTACAAATCCCACACCGCTTTGGGATGCAAGTTCTACACCAGGACTGTCCCAAAATCTCCAGCCTGGGACTGGGTAATTTGGGCATCTCTGTAGAAGTTTTAGTATTTCGAAATAAGATGCCTGTCTATGTTTTTGCTACAAAAAAAACAAAAAAGCTGAGAGGAAACTCCTCATGCAAATTAAAGACAATAAAAACAAAAAAGTGAGGACAAGTGTGGAGGCAATCCGAAAAACTTTATTGATGAGAAAAGGCAAATCTTTTTTGGTTGTTGCTCCAAAGAAAATGTCGTTTTCCCTGAAACTCAGAGATTAGGAAGTCAATTGTCAAACGCCTTGACGTCACTTCTGTGTATTTGCCGTCTCTAATTCAGCAACAACCAAAAAAGATTTGTTTGACCCCTGATGCAGGCTTTGATGCCGAAACACGGCTGTGTTGGGTCGTTTTTTGATCAACAATAAAGTTTTTCGGATTGCCTCCACACTTGTCCTCACTTTTTTGTTTTTATGTTTTTGCTACCCCAGACCTGCACTCATTACAAGCAAAGTGCCTCCGATTCCTCTTGATGCCCCTTGTTAAGCTATAGCCCTGTATCTCACAAAGTCACCTCTTGCGGCACGTTAAGTCAGTTATTCTCCTAATCTGGATAAACAGAAGGCCCAATATTAAAAAAAAAATTATGCTCCTAACTTTGAGACTTATGCTCCGCAATTGGCCCCTTTGAAAATGTAAAAGGACTGAATGCCTAAATTTATACACAGAGTAGCAACTAAATTGGCCCGTGCCCCTGAATATCAATTGTGCGATCCAGAAGCTCAGCCCATCTCTGTGGACACAACCCTTTTGGTTTGTTTGGTTTGTTTGTTTGTTTTATATTTTGCCTTTTCTCGTGTATTTTGTTCATCCCTAAGGACTCTTCCTACATAACCATGCATAGAACTGGATTTGTGGAAACCATCAAGGCACTGCTGAATTGATCGTTGAAGGACACATGTGCTAATGTTACCTGGGCTTCATGCAGTCTTCATTTACAAACGTGCCACTTATACATAAAATACAGAATGCTAGGAAGAAAAAGTTAGAAGAGACCATTTGATCCCCCACTGGCTGTATCATAGGGAGGGAACTCAAAGACAAGAAAAAAACAAACAAATACTGACCAGTGAGAGAGCGTTCTAGGCCCCTTACCCGTCCTGAAGATATCTGTATCCTTTAATCCAAGGATGATGCTGTTTCATGACTTGAAAAGATCACACAGAACCATTCTTCTCTTATTCCCATCCGAAGCTGAGGCGTAGCCAGACCTCAGAGAAAACAAAAAAAACGGAAGGTATACAGAAAGACCAAACTCGAAAATGTAAAAAAGCCAAATTTATTTCTAAAGACCCTACACGGTCCGTGTTTCGGCCAAAGAGGCCTTCTTCAGGCCAATTTATAGACCCCTGAAGAAGGCCTCTTTGGCCGAAACACGGATATCTTCCGTTTTTTTTGTTTTCTCTGGTGTTTTTACGGGAGATTTGGACTCTCTTTGTTGTTGCGTAGCCAGACCTCAACATTTGGGGGGGGGGGGCACAGTTTGGCGTGCCTCCCTGCCGCAACCTCCGCCCCACCACAGCCCCACATACCTTGGCTGGCGGGGGTCCCCAACCCCAACCAGCCGAAGACTTCCTCCAGTCCTGTTCTCTGCGCATTGCCTGCCCCGCTTCCCCTCACATCACGTGCATGCTCCGTTTTAGTGAAACTGAGTATAAGTGGTGTCATGCATGCTCAGTTTCACTAAAACCGAGCATGCACGTGACATGAGAGGAAACAGGGCAGGCATTGCGCAGAGAACAACGCTGGAGAAAGGCTTCAGCTGGCGCCGATTGGAGACCCCCCCCACCAGCCAAACCAGGGGCCCCAGATCCAATTTTGGGGGGGGGCAGGCCCCCTGTAGCTACTGATCTGAAGAAATGACTTTTTGAGACGTATTTTCAAAGCACTTTGGGCCCTGTTTGCTAAGGTGTGTTAGCATTTTTAATGCACCTACAATTAGCACGTCCATTAACTGTGTAGGCGTCTATAGGGATATGGTAACCGTGTACATGGTTAACACGCATTAAAAATGCTAACACAGCTTAGTAAACAGGACCCATAGACTTACAAAGTTACATAGAGGGACATTTTCAAAAGGGATGTCCAAGTTTTAATGAGAACGTCCTCGCAAAACGTCCCCATCCAGGGGTGGGGAAACCTGTATTTTCGAAACAAGATGGACATCCATCTTTCGTTTCAATAATACGATCAGGGACGTCCAAATCCTGAAATTTGGTTGTCCCTAGACTTGGTAGTTTCTGATTTTCGGCGATAATCAAAACCAAGGACGTCCATGTCAGAAACGGCCAAATGCAAGCCATCTGGTCATGGGAGGAGCCAGCATTTGTAGTGCACTGGTCCCCCTGATGTGCCAGGACACCAACCGGGCACCCTAGGGGGCACTGCAGTGGACTTCATAAATTGCTCATAGGTACATAGCTCCCTTACCTTGTGTGCTGAGCCCCCCCACCCAAAATAAACCCCAAAACCCACTACCCCCAACTGTACACCACTACCATAGCCCTTACAGGTGAAGGGAGGCACCTAGATGTGGGTACAGTGGGTTTGTGGTGGGTTTTGGAGGGCTCACTGTTTCCTCTACAAACGTAACAGGTATGGGGGAAATGGGCCTGGGTCCGCCTGCCTGGTGCACTGCACCCACTAAAACTGCTCCAGGGACCTGCATACTGCTGTGTTGGAGTATGACATCTGAGGCTGGCAATCAATATTTTGAAAGATATGTTTTGAGGGTGGGAGGGGGTTAGTGACCACTGGGGGAGTAAGGGGAGTTCATCCCTGATTCTCTCCAGTGGTAATCTGGTCATTTTGGGCACCTTTTTGTGCCTTGATCGTAAGAAAAACACAACCAGATAAAGTCCAATTGTTCGTCAGGGACATCCTTGTTTCTTTCGATTATGGGTCAAGGACGTCCAAGTTTTAGGCACGCCCAAGTCATGCCTTCGCTATGCCTCCGATACGCCCCCTTGAACTTTGTCCGGGCCTGCTACAGAAAGCAGTTGGGGACGTCCAAAATTGCCTTTCGATTATACCGATTTGGACGACCCTGGGAGAAGGACGTCCATCTTCTGATTTATGTCGAAAGATGGGCGTCCTCCTCTTTCGAAAATGAGCCCAATAGTAACCTTTGGAAATTTGTACGTCTAAGTGCTTTGAAAATGAGCCCCATGTGTCAAGTCCATGAATATCATTATAATTTCTTGTGTTGGTCTACTACAAAGTCAAAGGAATCTTCCAGAGGAAGAGTCAATAACACATAGAAAGAGAGAGAGAAATGTCACCACAGGCCTTCAGCTCATCTTTCCCAGCTTGACCCCAAGGGCTTTCATGGAGCTGCTATATATAAATTGGTTCGAGGCAGATTCTTCCAAACCTACCATGTGTAGATAATTTCATCACTCTTTACGTCAACCCTTATGGAAAAGACAGACCTTCAGTCTGGTAGTTATTAGGAGTTTACAGGTCAAAAGTATTCATTTTCTTTAGCTTTCTGTGCCATTTATGGGATTTTCTGTTTTTATAGGTTTTTAAACATGTTTTTTTTCCTTTCAGGGGGAAATGTCGGTAGTGCATACTATTGATCAATAGTGTGTTATTAGTTATCAATCAATATTAATTATTTTATGTACATTTACTGATTTAATGTATGTTTGGTTGTAAACCTCCTCAGTACAATCTTTTTATTTGGTATAGGTAGTATATTAGAATTTTCATAAAGATATTGAGCAAGAGTGCTCATTATTGATAATGCGGGGGGGGGGGGGGAACAACATTTGGGGATTTTTCCTGTCATTTCTGATTTACAATGATATGAAACAACATGAGAAGTGCTGTTGACCTTTGCCGTGTTGTTTCAAACGAACGAACGTCCCTAGTACTTATCATGACAATTGTCTTTGAGTCCTTCTTTAGTCAGTTTTCCTGACAATTCAAGACCCCGTTCTTTTTTTCTACAATCTGTACCCTCCATCACTGTTCGTACAGGTGGGGAAGCTTAGAATATGGGGACAACAGTTTTGTGCACAGTGGGCCAGATTCTATATATAGCCCAGTGAGTTACCTGCGTAACTTGAATAACGAACCGATCAGCGCTGATAATTGAGTGATAATTACCAATTATTGGCATTAATTGGCCTTAATTAGGAATTACGTGCATATTGTATTCTATAACAATGTGCGCATAAATCCTAATGCATGTAAGATTTGAGAGCATGGCTAGAGGCGTTTCTGGGGCATTCCCAAATTTTACACACAGAGATATACAATATGGCCAAATTGAGGCATTTACAACAGGTATAAATGCAGGCGCCTACAGTTAGGCATGGTTTATATCCTAAGTGCGATTCTATAAAAGATGTGTAACCCTATAGAATCATGCTAAGCGCTAGTTACATTTTTTTGGCACCAATTTTTAGATGCTGCTTATAGAATTGACCCCAGTGTGTGAAAAATCTCAAGAAAAATTGTGCTCGAGTGAGTTCTTATGATTTGTCAGTTCAAATCCCAGCTCTACCGCTAACTTGGGTTATTCACTTTATTTCCTCAGTGGAAGTATCCCTACTTGTAGCTATATCAGTATGATGACATGCAATTAGGGCCAGATTCTATATAAGGTGCCTAAAAAATCCGCATGGTAAACATTTCCACCTAAGTGTATTCTATAAAATAATGAGTGGAGTTGAACGGGTAGATGTGAAGCGTCTGTTTACGCTTTCCAAAAATACTAGGACTAGAGGGCATACGATGAAGCTACAATGTAGTAAAGTTAAAACGAATCGGACAAAATTTTTCTTCACTCAACATGTAATTAAACTCTGGAGTTTGTTGCCAGAGAATGTGGTAAAGGCGGTTAGCTAAGCAGAGTTTAAAAAAGGTTTGGACGGCTTCCTAAAGGAAAAGTCCATAGACCATTATTAAATGAACTTGGGGAAAATCCACTATTTGTGGGATAAGCAGTATAAAATGTTTTGTACATTTTTGGGATCTTACTGGGTATTTGTGACCTGGATTTGCCACTGTTCGAAACAGGATGCTGGGCTCGATGGACCTTTGGTCTTTCCCAGTATGGCAATACTTATCCTATATAATAAAACTCACCTCCAACATTCTGAAGCTGACTGCATGGCTGGGGCATTCCTGCTCTCTGTACCCATCTCCTGAATTGATATCACGTACTTTCGGGTTCGTCACAAGCAGAAGTGACCAACCACACGAGGTTTCTCGGCTTCAGAATGTTGGAGGTGCATTCTATTAAATAGGATTGGTCAGTTCCTTGAAGCACAGCCAGAGCTCAGCGTCCTGCACAGTAACGCTCAGACACCAGAGAGAGAGAGAGAGGGGGGACCTGACACCAGAGAGAGGGAGGGAGGGGGGCCTGACACCAGAGAGGGGGGGAGGTATCTCTGTCACACACAAACTCTCTCTCACACACTCTCTCTCTCTCTCACAGTCAATGTCTTTCTCTCACTCTCACACACTGTCTCTCACACACTCTATGTCTCACACTGTATCACATTTACTGTCTATGTGTCACACAGTCACTCACACACTCTCTTGGTCTCATACACTCAGTCTCACAGAGAGTCTGTGTCTCACACACACTCTCTCGCACACACTGTATCTGTGTGAAACACACACTCTCTCTCTCACACTGTGTCTCACATACGCACTTGCACACACTCTCATTCTCACACACACACTCTCTCTCACAGACACACTCGCACCCAGACTCACTCTCTCTCTCTCACACACTCGCACATTCACTCTGTCTCTCACACACAGTCACTCTCACATACACTCTCTCAAACATACACATTCCGAGGAAAACCTTGCTAGCGCCTGTTTCATTTGTGTCAGAAATGGGCCTTTTTTTACTAGTGTACTTATAAGCAGCGCCTAGATTTAGGTGCAGTATATAGAATACACTTAGTTGATATCCCAGCGCCTAAAGCTAAGTGCATCCATTTACACCAACAAAAACACGGCATAAATCCCTGCCATATTCTATAACTACATGTGTAAATTTTGGAATGCCCTCAAAATGCCTATTTCCCCGCCCCTAACCATGCCCCTTTTGAACTGTGTGCATTAGAATTGAGGCGCAGGTCATTACCGAATACGCTTAGTGAGCTGTGCATATAAAATTCTAATTATCACCAATTAGCGCTCATTATTGCTTGCTAAGTGCTGTTATCAACGCTGATTAGCTTGTTAAGCCAATTAAGCTGCGCATGTCCTTATGAAATACGCATAGATTTCAGCGCAGAACCCTGGGCGTGCTATATAGAATCCAGCAGTTTATCTCCGTCAGTCTCGGTTGTATTCCCAGCTCTGTCTTTGCCACTGTGTAAAACTGAGAAAGTCACTTTGGGCCCCTTTTACTAAAACGTATCGCTTACTAACAGAATTAATGCCCGCTGAACGCTATTTCATACCTGTGAACCTCGTGCCACTTAGCGTTCACTAACGCCTAGCAGTATTGCGCTAAGCTTTAGTAAAAGGGTCCCCTTTATTTCTCTCCACCTTCAGTCACTCAACCTACAATTGATTTGTAAGTTGCCAAAACAGACTAGGTTATAAAGCAGACGGCCTTACTTTCCACCACAGAAATTGCTGCCAACGCGATTGTAAAGAACTGCAACTGTGGACCTTGTTGGGATTCTTGTTTGAATAAAGGGTGCTATATAAATACTGTTATTAAAGAGCTTTGAGGGGAAAGAGGAGAAGGGGGAGGGGGCTCTCAGTGTGTACAAAGTAGACAATTTTCGAAAGGAAGAAATCGGTCCATTTTTTTTTGTACCCAAACGAAGATAAAGATTTCTTCCTGAAGAGCAAGAAACTGCAATTCCGACTCGTCTGAAGGAGGATTTCAGGAGTGCTGAGAGCACAAGAAACTGAAGTCGTCGATGGCTCGCATCCGGAACACATCTGTTGTTCTCCTGTTGTATCGTTTTTCTATCAGCCAATTGTGCTTCTTATGATTAAACAGGGAGACTTGTATACTATTTGTCTTATTGTAAATATACATAACAAGAGAAAAATGTAGTTCTATGAACGTATATTTCCTTTAACTTCCCCTTCCCTCGACAATGATATTTTGTAAGACAAACACTATCTTCCCTTTCCCGTCCAGATTCAGTATTTAATACCGTACGTCCTAGTATTACAACCAACGTTAACATGCTGTATTTGAATTTTTTATAGATGTATATACAAAAATGGAGAAGGTTGTTCATTAAATGTGATCATTTCATGACAAGCACTTGCTCGCTTTGGTTATTTCACGCGCAAGGCAAAGCTGAACACCAGCTACAGAGACGGTTGCTAGAGGAGGTACCGAATTGCTGAAGGGGGCAGTTGATCAGTGTTGTGGGTAAATGTAGAGGGGGACTGAAACCCTTTGAAAGATTCGGGCCGAATCCGCAGCTGAAACTCATCACCTGGCTTTGGCCAAAAACTGAAAACGAAAACTCAAGTTTAGTTGTGTGAAAACGGTAACGGAGTTCAAACGTGTGGGATATGCATAGAGGAATCCTGTGCAGAAGGAATGGATCCTCAGAAGCTTAGCTGAAATTGGGTGGCGGAGCAGGTGAGGGGAAGAGGGGTTGGTGGTTGGGAGGCTAGGATAGGGGAGGGCAGACTTATACAGTCTGTACCAGAGCCGATGATGGGAGGCGGGACTGATGGTTGGGAGGCGGGAAATACTGCTGGGCAGACTTGTACGGTCTGTGCCCTGAAAAAGACAGATACAAATTCAAGGTAAGGTATACACATATGAGTTTGTCTTGGGCAGACTGGATGGACCATGCAGGTCTTTTTCTGCCGTCATCTACTATGTTACTATGAATGTGAACCCATGAGGGCCACTGGAGATTGTCAGAGCTTGCATCCATCTGTTAAACCCACAGCATCCGGGCTAGAATATAATTTAAATAATTAAAGGCTGTATTTTACCTTCGAGCAAAATAGCCTCAACACACATGGACCACAGCTAATGAAAACTGAAACTAAAAACCATGGATGGTGCTTTTACCGTGACTGATTTTGTGCCACACTCGGAGTGACAGCTGTTGTCATAATTCCACAGAGGCTAACTCCTAAGGAGCTTATCATCCCAAATTTATAGACTTCAATTCCTGCTAAAATTCTGCATCAAAAGCACTGATTTGGAACATTGTATCCACCAAATATACCTACTGTGCAAGATCATAACTGCATTACTTGAAATCTCAGTACCAAAAAAAAAAATACAAAGACTAGCCCCCCTCTTTCCAAGGACTTCCAAACTCTAGTGGTGTACTAAGGGCAGGAGCGATACCCCCGCACAGCAGCCATTTTAAAAGCAGAGGCAGAATGGGGACCTCTCTTGCCCTAACTACACCCCTAGACCAACACCGTTTTTTCCTCCCACAAGGCCATTTTTACGGCAGCCATTAAAAAAATGCCTTTTTCTAGGTTTTGCATTAATGGCTGTGTACTGTTGCTGTCATTAGCGCATGGCCATTTTTTTAAATTAAGAGACAAAACAAAAAAAAAGCACCAACGGCCTTCGAAAAAAGGGGGATAAAGTCTTTAATTGTAAATGTTGATGATGCAATACTTAAATGGACCCGACGCGGTCCGTGTTTCGGCGCCCAGCGCCTGCGTCAGGGGTCTTAATCAGGTAAAAAAAATCGTTTACCCGATTGAGTCCGGGACTGAAGGACTGCGTGTGCTTAATCAGAATATCGATCAATTTTCCCCAAACATCTGACCAGAATATTACAAGATTAGGACATTCCAACAACAGATGTACAAGAGTTCCAGTTTTGGTTTTTACATGACCAACACAAATCACACCTAGAAGACCCAGACAACTTACTCTTTCTAGGCGTCCAAAGGGCCCCTGTGATACATAAAGGAAAGGGATTGTGTTATTGCAGCCGACAAGGAAGCCCTTGGGCCATTCGACCAAATACGAGACCATTGAGTATCAGACAAGGTATCATTTACATCCAGTTCCCACACATGTTGCGTGGAACTACGTGACGCAGCAACACGAGAGACCTCGTAGCTTTTGTAAAACAAGGAGGCTGTGTGATGTTGCCTGCGCCGATTGCCAACAAAGCCAGCAAGAGTCATATTGCTCGTTACACCACTTAGTTGCCATTATCAGGAGCAAATATCTCCATTCCGCCCTATCAAATGCATTTAAAAAATGCATGTGTGTTAAAATTTTAATGCATTAATCACATTAATAATGCATGTAATGCCCACTTCTGCTTTGTGTATATCCCTCACAAATTTTCCATAGGCCATAGGGCCTCTTTCACTTCCTGTTTCTGCATTAAGCTTACATTCAGCAATGTTCCCGCTAAACGGTGCGGGAGTCCTGTAACCCCTTTGCTGTCAGTGGGGGAGGGGGGGGGGCTGTGCTTCAATACTGCGTTTTCAGTAGCTAGCGACAGACAGGTCCTCTAGAGTCCTGTACTTGCCTGTCCCTCGATATTGAAACAGTAGCCCCACTGGCAGGACTTCAGGTGGAGGACTCCAGCACGGGTTAGAGAGAAAACTGACATTCATTCTCTGCTGTTCCCCCCCCCCATTCCTCTCCCCCCTTTTTAATGTGAGCTACATAGATTATATTACATTACATTAAGACATTTCTAGCCCGCATATACCCAAATGAAGTTCAGTGTGGTTTTACAATAAGAACTATGTATTCCTAGGACTTATTTAAAACATGGTCTGATATCAGAGTGGAGGAGTGGCCTAGTGGTTAGGGTGGTGGACTTTGGTCCTGAGGAACTGAGTTCAATTCCCACTTCAGGCACAGGCAGCTCCTGGTGACTCTGGGCAAGTCACTTAACCCTCCATTGCCCCATGTAAGCCGCATTGAGCCTGCCATGAGTGGGAAAGCGCAGGGTACAAATGTAACAAAAATAAAATAGATACTATTGGAGATTCTACATGGCAGGCTCAATGCGGCTTACATGGGGCAATGGAGGGTTAAGTGACTTGCCCAGAGTCACAAGGAGCTGCCTGTGCCTGAAGTGGGAATTGAACTCAGTTCCTCAGGACCAAAGTCCACCACCCACCACCATTTCAGATTCTACATGGAATGTTGCTATTCCACTAGCAACATTCCATGTAGAACGCTGCACAGGCTTCTGTTTCTGTGAGTCTGACGTCCTGCACGTACGTGCAGGACGTCAGACTCACAGAAGCAGAAGCCTGCGCGGCCACATTGGTGATCTGCAAGGGCCGACTTCTACATGGAATGTTGCTAGTGGAATAGCAACATTCCATGTAGAATCTCAAATAGTAGCAACAGTGGAGGAGTGGCCTAGTGGTTAGGGTGGTGGACTTTGGTCCTGAGGAACTGAGTTCAATTCCCACTTCAGGCACAGGCAGCTCCTTGTGACTCTGGGCAAGTCACTTAACCCTCCATTGCCCCATGTAAGCCGCATTGAGCCTGCCATGAGTGGGAAAGCACAGGGTAGAAATGCAACAAAAATAAAATAAATAAATCACAATTGGGTTAATGTCCACCCTTTTCACTAGGAATCTTATGTTTCATTTTACTAGTAAATAATCGATTTTTGAGTAAGATTTGTTTTTCTGTGAATAATATATGTATTCCATCTACTTTAGTTCTCCCGCTCCATATGTCCATCAAATCCAATTCCTCTATACACTACCTCGGCTCTCTCTCTTCTTTTTCCCATCTCCTCCCATCTTTCCCTGACCTATCTAATCCGCCTATTGTGCAATTCATGCCCCACCCCCCCTCACACACATACACAATTTGACATCACTTGGCCACCCGGTTAAAATGCCCCATCTATAATAAAAAAAAACAAAACCCTTATATCTTCTAGACACTGATTTCCACCTGATCTGCTCCCCTTTAATCTAGGTCATATGCCCTTGGTTATCCTTTCCAGGCTCATATCTGACAAACGAGATTCTTTTATTTGGCAATATCGCTGCTCCTCTCTTCTTGGAATTGAACTCAAGAGAAATATAGCTCTTCACATCACCCTTGTCATAATTTCTCATGCTCTTCTGCTGGCAGTCTGGTCTCATGGAGCAGTGGAATACCCGCCTTATTATCCTGCAAATAATTTACAATTCTTTTCCTTTTTATGGGATTTTTTAAGGCTCCTACATTCAAATATATTATTTTAATACTCATACTATCCTTGCCATACAAGTTCAGACCATGGATCCATCTAGCCCAGTATCTATCCTGTTTTCCAAAAGTGGCCAATCACAATACCCGGTAGAATCCCAAAGAGTAACAAGATTCCGGAATCCCAAAGAGTAACAAGATTCCGGAATCCCAAAGAGTAGCAAAATTCCACAATCCCAAGCAGCAAGCTTCCATGGCTTCCTTCCATGTCTATCCCAATAGTATATAACACCAAAGATTCAGCAACATGAAAAAAATAACTCACATCTGCCAATCTCAAGCCCACATCATGAAGAGAACAGAGAGAAAAGGAAAAAAAAAAAAGAATCATAAAAGAAAAAAGAGAATTAACATCTCATTCTAAAGGCTGCTATTTCCCACATAGACACCCATTACTTCTAACCTGTGGAAGGACTCGTACTTGAATGAATAACCAACAATTCCTCCAACTGACTAGAGTTAACAAAAACATTTATTTATTTGTTACATTTGTACCCTGCGCTTTCCCACTCATGGCAGGCTCAATGTGGCTTACATGGGGCAATGGAGGGTTAAGTGACTTGCCCAGAGTCACAAGGCGCTGCCTGTGCCTGAAGTGGGAATCAAACTCAGTTCCTCAGGACCAAAGTCCACCACCCTAACCACTAGGCCACTCCTCCACATAATTATTTATCTGCAAGTGACTAAGCACTTGCATGGAAATTAAAGGAAAAAGTAGCACCAATGGTAAGCAGTGGCGTAGCTATGTGGGGCCGCGGGGGCCTGGGCCCCCGTAGATTTGGCTCTGGACCCCCCCTGCTGACGACTCTCTCAACCCCCCTCCCGCCGTCACCGTCGCCTACTTTTGCTGGTGGGGGACCCCAACCCCCACCAGCCAAAGTCCTCTTCTTCCGGCGCAAGGCTTCATTCTGTTTCTGAGTCTGACGTCCTGCAACGAAGCCTTGCGCCGGAAGAAGAGGACCTCGGCTGGTGGGGGTTGGGGTCCCCCGCCAGCAAAAGTAGGCGACGGTGATGGCGGGTTGGCAGCGGGAGGGGAGTTGAGAGGGTTGTCGGCAGGGGGGGGGGATCAAAGTTGTTGTTGTTGGTGGTGGTGGTGGCGGCGGTAGGGGGTGTCGGCGGCACCGGGGGGGGGCTAAAATGTGCCCCCTCACCTCAGGCTCTGAACCCCCCTCCCGCCGAAGTCTGGCTACACCCCTGATGGTAAGACCCTAGATTTCAGTAAGAGCAAAGCTTTCCTAAGGGCTTGAGTTGCCTGAGGAACATCAGGAAACACCTGTATTTTTGCTCCACAAGAAGGAAAATCTTTATTCTTGAAATAAGCTCTGAATATTAATTATTTATGCTGATCAGAAGAAAAAGTAGCCAAAAGAGTAGCTCTAGTTGGAATGTTATCTTAAGAATCTTCACTTAATTTCAGACTATGGTGCTCTTTTACTAAGCCGTGTAAGCATCTACGCATACCCAATGCATGCCAAGATGAAGTTACCACCCGGTTACCATGTGGCTCTTGCGGTAAGTTCATTTTTAGCGCGTGTCCAATACACGCATCTGAAAAACAATTTTTGGACGAACGCCAAGTGGCATTTGACACGCGTAGGTCATTACCACTTGGTTACCATGTGAGACTTTACCGCTAGGTCAATGGCTGGCGGTAGGGTCTCAGACCCCAAATGGACACGTGGCAATTTAAATTTTGCCGCACGTTCATTTTCTGCAAAAATTTTACAAAAAGTCACTTTTTTTGTAGGTGCGCTGAAAAATAATTCTACACATACCCAAAACATGTGTCTACACTACCGCAGGCCATTTTCAGTGCACCTTAGTAAAAGGACCCCTATGTTGGCCAAGAGCAGCAACAGGTTCTTGAGATTCCATTCCTACTCGAAATTTATAAGAAAAATAATCATTTTTGTCACTACATATACAGGAGTGGAGGAGTGGCCTAGTGGTTAGGGTGGTGGACTTTGGTCCTGAGGAACTGAGTTCAATTCCCACTTCAGGCACAGGCAGCTCCTTGTGACTCTGGGCAAGTCACTTAACCCTCCATTGCCCCATGTAAGCCGCATTGAGCCTGCCATGAGTGGGAAAGCGCAGGGTACAAATGTAACAAAAATAAAATATCCACAGCAGTAATATGAAGAAAATTTTAAAAACACAAATGGTGATCCCTAGTAGCGTTTTCTAACATGTTAAGTTTCAAATGAAATACTACTGAATCCTTAATTACTGAAGAGGGTACAGCTCGCAAAGAGGTTGCTGGTGATTCTAAAGATGATAAATTGCAAAATTTGAGTCCACATTAGATCATTTAGATACGGTGTGCTGAGAAAAAATACAAAGTTGAGACACAGTACTGCAAAATGACCCTTCCAAAATGCAAATTGCTTGCCCTAGATCTTCCAAAGAAACGTCTCGCTTCTCTATATTGAGAATTGAACTACTAGCATCCATTGAAACTACTTTAGGTCAAGGAAATACTTGAAAAGTACAAATGTTCAATGAAAAACCTGTTGCACCACCAATCTGGGGAGAGGAAGTGGCAGAGGGAGAGTCAAGACAGACCAGTGGCGTAGCCAGTATGGGGCCACGGGGGCCTGGGCCTCCATAGATTTGCCCCTGGATCCCCCTGCTGATGACCCTCTTGACCCCCTCCCACGCCGCCAACCCGCCGTCGCATACCTTTGCTGGAGGGGGACTCCAACCCCCGCCAGCAGAGCCGAGGTCCTCTTCTTCCCAATGCCGCGCAAGGCTTCGTTCTAGTCTGACATCCTGCATGTTGTACACGCAGGACGTCAGACTCACAGAAACAGAACGAAGCCTTGCAAGATGGCTTTGTTCTGTTTCTGTGAGTCTAACGTGCAGGACGTCAGACTAGAACGAAGCCTTGCGCGGGATTGGGAAGAAGAGGACCTTGGCTTGTCTGGCGGGGGTTGGGGTCCCCCGCCAGCAAAGGTAGGCGATGGCGGGTTGGCGGCGGGAAGGGGGGTCGAGAGGGTCAGAGGCTGGGGGGGTGTCAAAGTTGGTGGCGGGGGGTTCGGCAATGGCAGGGGGGTGTCAAAGTTGGTGGCGGGGGGGGGGTTCAGGAGTGGCAGGGGGGTCAGCAGCGCCGGGGGGGCTAAAAAGTGCCCCCTCACCTCGGGCTGTGGACCCCCCTCCCGCTGAAGTCTGGCTATGCCCCTGAGACAGACAGAAGTTGGAAGAGGAAGAGTACGATTGGATGAGCTAAAGAAGCTCCATCTTGTATAGTCTGGGTGGCAGAGACAGAAGATGAACCCCCTCCTGAAACTAAATGCTTCTCCATATGGCCCACAATGGGGTTAATTGTAATAGTTTCCCCAAAGATTAAGAAGCGGTAAGTTATAAATGAAACTTCTCTGACAATACTCCCACACTGCTTCCATGGAGCTCCAAGGGGCTCCCAAGGGGCATGGCACGCTCCTTTGGGCACACCCCTTCAGCCATGCCCTGCAGCCACACATCTCAGCACTGATGGTAAATACAGGCAGAAATACTCCCTCTAATTATGTCACATGATGCTGTCCCGTGGCTTGAGAAAACTTGATGTCAAACGTGTACCCTCTTCAGAAAAAGCCCAGGTATGCTCTGCTCTCCTATCTACCTCTCTGTCCCTCCCCATCCTTTTTATCGACCTCTCATAGCACAGCATCCCAGCCAATACATAAGCAAAATTTTACATTTCAGCTAACAATCCATACTTCTTCCTCTCTGCTCTCCCTCATTTTCCTCCTCTCACTCTCCATATCCAACGTACATAGCTTATGGAGGTCCCAGCCGATATTCAGCTGGCATTGAATATCCGAGGCTAATTTAGGCAGTGGCAATCAGTGTGTACAAAAATGCTGACCACTGCTGGATGAACATTGACCAGACGGTTCCTTCTGATCTCAGGACCCTGTTAGGCTAAACACTTGCGACAGATAAAATGGCATATCATTTTGCACGACCCTATCAATCCAAAGTAATATTTTAAATTTCACACATAAATGGACAGGTAACCGATGTAGTATTTTCAAACACGGGGCAACATGTTGCATTTTCGAGACATTTGATGTGGACATTTAAGCTTCTGACCCTATTTTCCTGGTCCTTTAGGGAAGCCATTTGCTTCTATTAATTTTTGATTATTTGACTCTCTTCCAATTGCCGGTCCTCCAAATTGCTAATCCTAGACACCAATTGCTCAATTTGCGCTGCTCTTGTCTCACACTTTTCATTGATCTTTCCCAACACTCTATTCAAACTTTCCTCCTTTGGCTCGTTTATTTTCTGAATGAACTGGATGTTCGTGAGGCTGAGGAAGCCAATGTGGTTGCTTCACTTGTTTGCTGCTGTGGCTTTCCCAGGTAAACTCTTCAATCACATAAGTACATAAGTAATGCCATACTGGGAAAAGACCAAGGGTCCATCGAGCCCAGCATCCTATCCACGACAGTGGCCAATCCAGGCCAAGGGCACCTGGCAAGCTTCCCAAATGTACAAACATTCTATAATACATGTTATTCCTGGAACTGTGGATTTTTCCCAAGTCCATTTAGTAGTGGTTTATGGACTTGTCATTTAGGAAACCGTCTAACCCCTTTTTAAACTCTGCCAAGCTAACCGCCTTCATCACGTTCTCCGGCAACGAATCCCAGAGTTTAATTATACGTTGGGTGAAGAAACATTTTCTCCGATTTGTTTTAAATTTACTACACTGTAGTTTCATCGCATGCCCCCTAGTCCTAGTATTTTGGAAAGCGTGAACAGACGCTTCACATCCACCTGTTCCACTCCACTCATTATTTTATATACCTCTGTCATGTCTCCCCTCAGCCATCTCTTCTCCAAGCTGAAAAGCTCTAGCCTCCTTAGTACCTTTATACCCTTCCAACTTCCTATAGGTGAAGGGCAATTCTATAACTGTGCATGTGTACTTAACAAGTGCCATATAAATGTTAGTGCAAGAAGGGCTGGGCATGGGTGTATCTATATTATAAGTTATGTGCATATCATCAAACACTTAGTTATGAACCTTTACACCTGCTACTTGGTATCACTCTTCGCAGCTAACTTAAGGCTTGTCAATACTCTATAATGACATTTTGGTGCTGTTATGGAATTGATGCTCAGCACTCAACAGTGGCACTCCTACCTCAAGGTGCCCACTTCTAGAATTCTTCCTTAGGCATTTTCTGAATTTTGAACTTATCTTGCTGTCTCGTTGGAGCTCAACTGAAGGGGAAAACTGGGATGAAACTTGGAGCTCCTCTATCATATGTCTCCCACCTTGCTCCTCCAGTCCAAGACGTGGTCTGTCTGATTTTTAGCTACGTGGAGGGGCATAATCGAACGGGGCGCCCACGTTTTCATGAGGGCGTTCTCGCAGGACGGCCCTGTAAATGGGCGGGTCAACCCGTATTATCGAAACAAGATGGGCGTCCATCTTTCGTTTCGATAATATGATCGGGGACGCCCAAATCATTAAAAATTTAGGTCGACCTTAGAGATGGTCATCGTTTTTGAGATGGTTGTCCCCGGTCTTTGGCGATAATGGAAACCGAGCACGCCCATCTCAAAAACGACCAAATCCAAGCAATTTGGACATGGGAGGAGCCAGCATTCGTAGTGCACTGGTCCCCTTCACATGCCAGGACACCAGCCGGACACCCTAGGGGGCACTGCAGTGGACTTCACAAACTGCTCCCAGCTGCATAGCTCCCTTACCTTCAGTGCTGAGCCCTCCACCCCCCCCCCCCCAAAACCCATTCCCCACAACTGTACACAACTACCATAGCCCTAAGGGGTGAAGGGGGGCACCTACATGTGGGTACAGTGGGTTTTTGGGGGGTTTGGAGGGCTCAACATTTACCACCACAAGTGTAACAGGTAGGGGGGGATGGGCCTGGGTTTGCCTGCCTGAAGTGCACTGCACCCGCTAAAAACTGCTCCAGGGACCTGCATACTGCTGTGATGGAGCTGGGTATGACATCTGAGGCTGGCATAGAGGCTGGAAAAAATGTTTTTAATTTTTTTGGGGAGTGGGAGGGAGTTGGTGACCACTGGGGGAGTAAGGGGAGGTCATCCCTGATTCCCTCCGGTGGTTATCTGGTCAGTTCAGGCACCCTTTCGAGACTTAGTCATGAAAAAAAATGGACCAAGTAAAGTTGGCCAAATGCTCGTCAGGAACGCCCTTCTTTTTTCCATTATCGGCCGAGGACGCCCATCTCAAAATCACGACCCAGTCCCGCCTTCGGTACGGTGCCGACACGCCCCCGTGAATTTTGGTCATCCCTGTGACGGAAAGCAATTGAGGACGCCCAAAATCGGCTTTTGATTATGCCGATTTGGGCGACCCTGAGAGAAGGACGCCCATCTCCCGATTTGTGTCGGAAGATGGGCATCCTTCTCTTTCAAAAATTCACCTGAGAGTAACCCAATTGCAGCAAAAAAAAAAAAACAAAAGTCCAAAATAGACTCTGGAATACTTCTTTTTCTACTTTTCTATCCTCCCCAAGGAGGATTTCTTCATATTTTAACTCCTCAGCCAGAATTCCTCATCTTCTTACAGGCAAACCTTCATTCTCTCTAGCACCGCACTTATCAGTATTGTGAACTTCATGGGACTCACATCCCCTCTGGAATAAACTGAATCCTAATCCAGGACTTCTTCACTCCAGATACTCCATAGCTTGGATAACGGCAGTAGGTGTGTCCTCTCTGCTAGTGTACTTTTAACACCTGTTATAGGCTTCCAGTAAGCCCCTAAAGTTTTTTTTTATCCAAGGAAAAGAAGGCAAAGATTGATACTCCTCTATTTTAACTTGATCCTAAAGCCTACTACTTAACATTTTCTACAGCGCTACTAGGGTTACGCAGCGCTGTACAAAATAAACAAAGAAGGACGGTCCCTGCTCAAAGCAGCTTACAATCTAAGGAACGAAATGTCAAGTTGGGGCAGTCTAGATTTCCTGGGTAGAGGTGTAGAGGTTAGGTGCCGAAGGCGACATTGAAGAGGTGGGCTTTAAGCAGAGATTTGAAGATGGGCAGGGAGGGGGCCTGACGTATGGGCTCGGGGAGTTTGTTCCACGCGAAACCCTCTACACAGCCTGACACTCTTCTTGGCTACTCAACTCCTTCTGGGTAGCAGATAAGAGACAAGCAACAATTTCCCCTCCAACCCCCCCCCCCCCCCCACTAATTTATAACTTTAATGATTTCACTAACTCCTCTCCTGGCCATTATTAGTGGGAAGAGTCATCTAGAAAAATCACTCCCCCATACTGCATCATACATATGATAGGGAAAGTCACATCCCTGCAAAACAATACAAAACTCAGGCAAACAATACACATTAGGGCATTTTGTGATCCGAGTCACATTACCACGCTCACATATTAGGGGCCGCCTAAGGTGGCAGCCCCTTTGGGACAGCAAAGTCTATCTGTAATCAAAGGAGTGGCCTAGTGGTTAGAGCACTGGTCCTGCAAGCTAGCGGTGGCTGGTTCAAATCCCACTGCTGCTCCTTGTGATCTTGGGCAAGTCACTTAACCCTCCATTGCCTCAGGTACAAACGTAGATTATGAGCCCTCCTGGGACAGAGAAATATCCAGTGCACATGAATGTAACTCACGTTGAGTTACTACTGAAAAAGGTGTGAGCAAAATCTAAATTAAATAAATAAAAAGCAAAACAGTCACGCTAACTGAAAGGTCTGTCAGTGCATAGCCTACATTTTAATAGGATTTTTGTATAATGATCATAACCGTTCAGTTTAATTATCCAAATCCTGGGGGCTAGGGGTCTGAAAGTTAAGTGAGGGAGATGTAAGACTCAAGGTTTGCCTGAGGCACTCACTACCCTCATATCAGCTCTGACCATGCTCTTACGATCTCAATATAATCAGTTCAACTGACTATTCAGTTTGAGTTATTTGCCTGAAGCTCGCCCCTAGTTAAATTTAAGGGTCTCAGGACATTTACAAACAATCCAGTACATGTTGTAATTCAAGTTTCCAAATTCTGTTTATTAGAACTGATTGTTTACAAGTCCAGATTTATGGAGGAAATTAGTATACAAAATAGTTCTGCCCTTAGGACAAAATGTGTTTTCCTATCTCAAAGGCAATCAATAGGGATCAGCAGGATTATGATAATTGCTACTACTGTTACTACTTATCATTTCTATAGCGCTACTAGGTGTACGCAGTGCTGTACACAGAGTTTACAATCTAATCAGGGCAGATAAACAGGACAAGTAAGGGATAAGGATAAAGAGTAGCAAGATTCTGGAATCTCAAAGAGTAGCAAGATTCCGGAATCCCGATGATTACTACTACTACTTATCATTTCTATAGCGCTACTAGATGTACGCAGTGCTGTACACTTGAACATGAAGAGACAGTCCCTGCTCGACAGAGCTTACAATCTAATCAGAGCAGAAAAACAGGACAAATAAGGGATAAGGATAAAGAGTAGCAAGATTCCGGAATCTCAAAGAGTAGCAAGCTTCCGTGCAGAATCCCAATGAGTAACAGGATTCCGAGTGGAATCCCAAAGAGTAGATTCTGTGCAGAATCCTAAAGAGTATGAAGTTTCTGGAATCCCAAAGACTACTACTACTACTACTTATCATTTCTATAGCGCTATTAGACGTACACAGCGCTGTACACTTGAACATGAAGAGACAGTCCCTGCTCCACAGAGCTTACAATCTAATTAGGACAGACAAACAGGACCAATAAGAGATAAGGGAATTACTAAGGTGGGGACGATAAAATAAGGGTACTGAACAAGTGAGTAATGGTTAGGAGTTAAAAGCAGCATCAAAAAGGTGGGCTTTTAGCCTAGATTTGACGACATCCAGAGATGGAGCTTGACGCACCAGCTCAGGAAGTCTATTCCAGGCATATGGTGCAGCAAGATAAAAGGAACGGAGTCTGGAGTTAGTGGTGGAGGAGAAGGGTGCAGATAAGAGAGATTTACCAGTGAACGGAGTTCCCGGGGAGGAATGTAGGGAGAGATGAGAGTAGAGAGGTACTGAGGAGCTGCAGAGTGAATGCACTTGTAAGTCAATAAGAGGAGTTTGAACTGTATGCGGAAATGGATAGGGAGCCAGTGAAGTGACAATTAATCTATGATATCAGCAACACATTTATGAAAGTCTCGGTTAACTAATGTAGAAGTAATGAGTCTCCAAACTCTACCCACTGAGAAATCCAGGACACAGGAGAGGGACAATGAATGGAGATGGAAAATGGAGCTAGAGAGTATAACACAGGCATAATATAGTTCACTAGAAAAAGTAAATTCGGTTTGGGTTGTCATGTCTGGTTTACTTTTGTTTGCTTCTCTTAGGGGCCCTTTTACTAAGGTGCATAAGTGTCTATCAGGCTTATTTTCGAAAGAGAAGGGCGCCCATCTTCCGACACAAATCGGGAGATGGGTGTCGTTCTCTCAGGATCGCCCAAATCGGCATAATCGAAAGCCGATTTTGGGCGTCCTCAGGGTCACAAGGAGCTGCAGAGGGGATTGAGCCTGGTTCCCCAGAATCTCAGCCCACACTGCTAACCATCAGGGTCCGCAACCCACTGCACTAATGCTTATACAAACTTATTAATGAAAAGCTAAATATCGGTTTCTTGACACCTGTTTAGCTACCAAAAAGGCTGAAAGGTGTGCTGGTTTAAAAAAAAAACATATTTAACATCTTTATATCTAACGATGCACTTACAGAGATACCTGAAAAAAAATGTTGACCCTATTTCAAGTCAATTTGACGCTGGCATTGAGTACAATTATTACACTGCTGCCAAGCCTTGACTACTGAGGTTGTTTTACCCACTTTAAATAAGAAAAAAGTGTAGTTTATTTCCTGATATCGTACATTTTGAATAAGACTGCGATAGTTAAGTACTTTTCAGCTCATTATTAGTAATAAGTACATAAGTAATGCCACACTGGGAAAGACCAAAGGTCCATCGAGCCCAGCATCCTGTCCACGACAGCGGCCAATCCAGGCCAAGGGCACCTGGCAAGCTTCCCAAACGTACAAACATTCTATACATGTTATTCCTGGAATTGTGGATTTTTCCCAAGTCCATTTAGTAGCGGTTTATGGACTTGTTCTTTAAGTAACCGTCTAACCCCTTTTTAAACTCTGCCAAGCTAACCGGCCTATTTGAAGAACACCTGGTTTTAATAACAGAAACGGTCTTCGTCAACGTTGGGGTTTCCCTTGAAGCATCAAGAAATATTTGAATTTTAAAGCCCAGAAACAATTTCTCTCTGTTTCGAAAGAACAATCTTAGCAACCACAACTTATCAGGAGACGTGGAGGGGCATTTTCGATATGACATCTAAGTACAACTTTGGACGTTTTGCAAAAAAAACATCCAACATCTGAATAGGACAGAAGGTCATTTTCAAAAACTAAAAACGTCTAAAGATCACAAAACCTTGTTCAAAAACAGTATTTTCGAAAAAATTAAAAGATGTTCGAAAATACTGTTTTGAACAAGGTTTTGCTCTATGATAGGGCGTCCTTCCCCTGACGATGCCCCATCGGCAAAATGGGTCCGTTGGGGAGGCCCAAGTTTGACGCTGCTTTAAGTTAAGTAGTCTTTTTGCACCTTATGTCCTTAATGGTTTGGTGAACACAGTGGATGAAGCATTTTGTATTGAAAAATTTATTTTAAAAAAATATATATTGTTCAACACCTAGGGAGGAGGTTGGGTGAGGACCAATAATTGAATCACGGTGACCGTTTATGAGCAATCCCATGAATCTGGCTGATTGTCACCTATCTGAGTTCTTTCTTCCTCCTTCCATTAATTTTTTGCTATCCTGCAATCTGTTTGATCAGATCCGTTGATGTTGCTGCTGTATTTCAAAAATTAAAACCGAGTTTTCCCCTTTTGTTTGTTACCTGGATACAAATGTAACAAATAAAAAAATAAAAAATTAACAGCTTGTTAAAACAACCTACGCACATAGATTTACATGTGGCGGAGTGGCCTAGTGGTTAGGGTGGTGGACTTTGGTCCTGGGGAACTGAGGAACTGAGTTGGATTCCCACTTCAGGCACAGGCAGCTCCTTGTGACTCTGGGCAAGTCACTTAACCCTCCATTGCCCCATGTAAGCCACTTTGAGCATGGGGTACAAATGTAACATAAATAAAATAGATACTATTGGAGATTCTACATGGAATGTTGCTACTATTTGACATTCTACATGGAATGTTGCTATTCCACTAGCAACATTCCATGTAGAAGGCTGCGCAGGCTTCTGTTTCTGTGAGTCTGACGTCCTGCACGTATGTGCAGGACGTCAGACAAGCAGAAGCCTGCGCGGCCACATTGGTGATCTGCAAGGGCCGACTTCGACATGGAATGTTGCTAGTGGAATAGCAACATTCCATGTAGAATCTTCAAATAGTAGCAACAGTGGAGGAGTGGCCTCGTGGTTAGGGTGGTGGACTTTGGTCCTGGGGAACTGAGCAACAAAAATAAAATAAAATGTAACTTGGTGCACTATATAGAATCCGGGAGTAAGGGGACGAATAGGGGGGGGGGGGGACCTAATCTAGATCCTCTCCTAATCTTGATCATCTGAAGGAGTGCATAACAAAGTGCCAAAAGACAGTCCTTACGGGGAAAGGACCTGAAAGCTGGGAGCAGTGGAACTGGTGAGCGCTGGTACCTTAAAGAGACAAGAAAAAGGAAAACACCCGGGATCTTAGCTTAGCATCCTGAAGGCAAAATAAGCAGGGGGACGGGAACAGTGTTGCCAGGGCTGTGGGTTTCCTGCCCCAATTGGGCTCTTTTCCGCTACCCGCTGCGGATTTTTCATGCCGCGTGCGGGTTGCGGGATTTTGGGCAGCTTTTTCTTGGCCCGCCAGCGGTTTTTTCACCCGCCGTGGGGTTTTTTCCCCACAGCCGTCGGCCGCGGGTTGGCTCAGTTTTCCCGCGGCCGCAGCCAGTGGAGGCAGGCTTATGCAAATGGCCTCATTAATATTTATTAACGATGCCATTCATATGCAAATTGACTCATTACTATTTATTTATGATGTCATTCATATGCAGATTAACCTGGTGCGGTTTGGGGCTGGTTTGGGGCGTGAACAATTTTACCATCTGGCAACACTGGAAGGGAACACAGATCACGCAAGGAAATGAAAGAGTAGATTCAAGGGAGACAGGAGCACGTCGAAACAGTTCACCACCAAGACTGAGGAATGAAATATTGAGCTTAACCACTGCCCAGACAGCTAAAGGAACTATTGATTAACATGAAGGAGGATGGAAGCAACCATAAGCAGATGTAAGGGTTTTTATAGCTAGCCAGACTGCAAGAGATGTGTAAGATGCTTGAGTCTGAAGTAGAGAATACTGCCCAGAGGAGACCAGGAGTTACTAATCCACTGCAACTGCTTCACTTGGTTTTTATGGACCATTTGTCTCATTGTGTTCTTGTCCCTACTTTTCCACAGTATTAGAAAGCCCAATAAATGGGCATTTTATTACACTTAAGGACAGTGTCACAGTTACCTTTTTTTTTAACCTTTGGGCTTACTGTACCTATCTATTATTAACAATGAACTTTTAAGCCTGCTGTTAGGAGGCTTAGTGAGGCTGAGGGATACCCTAGAGGCTGGCTGAGAGACCCACCCGGGCCCAGGGCAGGACCGGACCACCGCCCTCCCCCACCTGGGCCGCCGCTGCCACCCCTCTACTAGGGCATGCTGCCGCACCGCACCCCCCCCCCCCCCCTCACCCACTTGGGTTGGGCCGCACCCCACACTCAGACGGCCACCGCCCCCTGCCCGCCCTTTATCTTCCTGTCTGACTGGTCCTGTATGGTGGGAATCGGGACCCAGATGATTGCATTAATTCGATATAGCATCCGGGTCCTGGGCAGCACACAGCAGGAACAGGAGAGACAGATCTGGAAGCAGGCACGAAGAAGCTTGTCGGGCACAGGTCCCTCCCCCCTTGGAGGCCAGGCCTGGAGAATTTTGCTTCCCCTGTACCCCCCCCCCCCCTTCTAGGTGGCCCTGATTAGGAGCCTTACTAGCCTGTGCTCATTGAGGGAGCAGTGTTGAGAGATTCTGGAGTGCTTTTTGGCCAGAAATCACATTTCTGCAGCAGCCTCTAGGGTATCCCTCAGCTCCACTGGTCCTTTTGCCTTATTTGATTCTTGTCTGTTATTTTTTTCTAGGTGTAGGCCCTGAGCTTATTCTCACCCTATTCCCCCCTGTACAATAAGAGCCCTTCTCCCGCATTCAGTAATCTTGCTTACGGCTTCTCCTACATAAGCGCACAACTATGGAATGGGCTCCCAAAAGCTGTGAAAACAATCCACGACCACTTGAAGTTCAGGAAATCACTAAAAACCAACCTCTTCAAAAAGGCCTACCCCAACGACCCCACGTAACCCTCTTCAGCTACCAACACAGCATGACTATGATCGAACAGGACATCACGCAATCTTCATCCATTCCGACCCTCCACTTATACCTCATACGATCACTATACAACTTTGTATTTGTTATCCACCGACTGAGCAAACGCATCTGATGGTACTATGTAAGCCACATTGAGCCTGCAAATAGGTGGGAAATGTGGGATGTCCATCCCTACACCCCTTCCCGTGCACTCCGCTCCATGGATAAATCCTTCTTATCTGTTCCCTTCTCCACTACTGCCAACTCCAGACTTCGCACCTTCTGTCTCGCTGCACCCTACGCCTGGAATAAACTTCCTGAGCCCCTACGTCTTGCCCCATCCTTGGCCACCTTTAAATCTAGACTGAAAGCCCACCTCTTTAACATTGCTTTTGACTCGTAACCACTTGCCTCCACCTACCCTCCTCTCCTCCTTCCTGTACACATTAATTGATTTGATTACTTTTTTTTTTGTCTATTAGATTGTAAGCTCTTTGAGCAGGGACTGTCTTTCTTCTATGTTTGTGCAGCGCTGCGTACGCCTTGTAGCGCTATAGAAATGCTAAATAGTAGTAGTAGTAGTAGTCTCTTGTAATCAGAGGTGATATTGTGATGTCATAATGCCTCAGGCCACCAATAAGAGCCAACCTCATCAGTGATGTCACAATGGCTTGATTGTCCTATACTTGGCTCACTTTTATTACATAGCTCTTTGAGCAGGGACTGTCTTTCTTCTATGTTTGTGCAGCGCTGCGTACGCCTTGTAGCGCTATAGAAATGCTAAATAGTAGTAGTAGTAGTAGTAGGGATACAAATGCAACAAATAAATAAATAAATACATTTTATGTTTAGTGTGCTGTTGCAGAATATTTACAGTCGCATGCGTTAAGTTAATTGACAAATTTGGAGGCCCTCTTACAAAGGCGCGGGAGGGCCTAGGCGCATACAGCACATGCCAAATCAGTACTACCACCTGGCTAGCGCATGAGCTGGGCAGTAATTCTGAATTTGGCGCATGCCGAATCCTGCGATAGAAAATAATTTTCTATTTTCTACCGCATGCCGCTTACCCGGCGGTAAACAGCGGTTGGCACATGCTGCATGCTTACCACGTTGGGTAGCATGTGAGACCTTACTGCTAGGTCAATGGGTGGCGGTAAGGTCTCAGGCCAAAAATGGGCGCATGCTGGTTTCAATTTTAGCGCACGTCCATTTTACGGCCCCTTAAAAAAAGGCCCTTTTTTCCTAGATGCGGTAAAAAATGGCCCAGCGCACGCCCAAAAGACGCATTCACACTACTGCAGGCCATTTTTTACCCTGGTTTAGTAAAAGGACATAGGTACATAAGTATTGCCATACTGGGAAAGACCAAAGGTCCATTGAGCCCAGCATCCTGTTTCCAACAGTGACCAATCCAGGTCACAAATACCCGGCAAGATCCCCAAAATGTACAAAATATTTTATACTGCTTATCCCAGAAATAGTGGATTTTCCCCGAGTCCATTTAATAACAGTCTATGGACTTTTCCTTTTGGAAGCCATCCAAATCTTTTTTAAACTCCGCTAAGCTAACCACCTTTACCACATTCTCTGGCAACGAATTTCAGAGTTTAATTACATGTTGAGTGAAGAAAAGTTTTCTCCGATTCATTTTAAATTTACTACATTGTAGCTTCATCGCACGCCCCCTAGTCCTAGTATTTTTGGAAAGTGTGAACAGACGCTTCACATCTACCCGTTCAACTCCACTCATTATTTTATAGACCTCTATCATATCTCCCCTCAGCCGCCTTTTCTCCATGCTGAAGAGCCCTAGCCGCTTTAGCCTTTCCTCATAGGGAAGTCGTCCCATCCCCTTTATCATTTCTGTCGCCTTTCTCTGCACCTTTTCTAATTCCACTATATCTTTTTTGAGATGCAACGACCACTCACTGATAATTGGCACGAACAACCAATTATCAGTAATAATTGGAGTTAATTGGTGCTAATTCGTACTAATTTGCAGTTATGCCTGTAACTGGCCTTAGTTGGATTTCTATAACCTTAGCGAGCAAATTCTTTAGCATGTAGTTGCAAGGGGGTGTGGACATGCGAGGGACATAGGTGGGTCAAGGGTGTGTCCAACACTTACATGCTAAGATTATATAATAACAATAGTTATGCGTGCAACTGAAACACTTAGGCACAACACAGAAATAAAAACAAAAGAAGGGAGATGGACTAATGATGTTCCAAACCAGTGGTTTATTAAAAGCAGTCAAAAAAGGACCTTGACGCAGTCTGCGTTTCGGCACACAATACATTTACCTCAAGAGTCAATTATATTAGCTCTGTAAAAAATATAAACATACAAATCAAAACTATAATAAAACTGATTTAAAAAAATAATATATAGATAGATACATAATTATATATAAAACAGAAGCAATTAATAGAAATAAATAAAAAAAAACAAATGAACGTGAAAAATTACAAAATATGAGGCTCAAATTGCTTTTGAAACTGAGGCTCCCTCGGTGAGAGTTTATAGTTTTGCTTTCACTATTGGCTCCGTTTGTCGCCAGTCATGTGTGTCCTCCATGTCTATCAGCACGCTCACACACGCTCTTCACGCTTGTCTCAACCGACACGCTTTTGCCGCTTGGCACAATTGTTAGCTGATTCCTTCGGTAAGTCACCTTACGACTTCTTTTACACATTGCATGTTATGTACTTGGCTTTCGAAATTCCACCAGTCATGCTGTATTTTGGATTTGTTGTATATTTTTCTCACATTCTTTCAGGAGGCCTTTTACAAAGGTGTGCTGGCATTTTTAGTGTCTGCTGATCGCACGCTAAACATTAAGAGACGCCCATAGGAATAAATGGGTGTCTCTAGCGTTTAGGCCCCGATTCTATCTATGGCGCCTAAAATTAACGTACGGTAGGCAGTTATGCCTAAGTGTACTCTACATACCGCATGTAAATCTATATGCGGTATCTAGAATACACTTATTTATTCATTTGTTACATTTGTAGCCCACATTTTCCCACCTATTTGCAGGCTCAACGTGGCTTACATAGCACCGGAGAGGTGTTTGCAAGCTCCGGGTTAAACAAACGCAAAGTGATGTTGTGGTAGAATAAAGATAACGTTCATGTGGCACAGCCACATTAGGGGATCGTTCAACGGAAGAATTGTGTTATGTCCATTACGTTCTTTATTGATGTTGTGTCGCGGGGAATCTGTTGGTTATGTTGGATCGGTGGGATATGCTTTTTTAAACAAGTGAGTTTTTAGCGTTTTTCTGAATCGTCGGTGGTCGTAAGTAGTTTTCAGGGCTTTTGGCAGTGCGTTCCATAGTTGTGCGCTGATGGAAGAGAAACTGGATGCACAGGTTGATTTATATTTGAGTCCGTTGCATCGCGGGTAGTGTAGATTTAAGTACGAGCGTGTTGATTCGGATGTATTTCTGGATGGAAGGTCAATTAGTTTTGTCATGTATCCCGGTGCTTCACCGTAGATAATTTTGTGAATCGTAGTGCATATTTTGAAGGCATTGCGTTCTTTGATTGGAAGCCTTAGTAGCTCATGCCCCTTTTTGCCTGTGAGCGTTAGAATTTAGGCGCAGTAAATTACAGAATACTAGTAAAAAAGGCCCGTTTCTGTTTTGAAGGAAACGGGCGCTAGCAATGGGTTTTTTTACTCCAGCCACACATGTCCAGTGACCCTCCCCTCCCCCCTGCCCCCCTCGGCGCATCACCCAAGCCCCTCCCCCCTGGCACATCGCCCAAGCCCCTGCCCCCCCCCTCCCGGGCACATCAACCCCCTTGCTACCGGCAACCCCCAATAGTAACTGTGTCCAGCCGCTGCTACTTCTCCTGTTGAGCAGCGGTGGCCGGTACAAAAAGAAAAAAAACGAAAAAAAATTTACAACCTGAAAAACGCAGCTCCGTAGACAGCCATCTGACATTGGCTGTTGTCTCTGCAGCTGGTCCTCCTCTCCCCTCTGACGTCGATGCGCTCCTCCGGGGTCTTCCTCCAGGGGCAGTGACGTGCAGGGGAGAGGAGGAGCAGCTGCAGAGATGACAGCCAATGCGAGATGGCTGTCTACGGAGCCGCGTTTTTCAGGTTGTAAATTTTTTTTAGTTTTTTTTCTTTTTGTACTGGCCGCCGCTGCTCAACAGGAGAAGCAGCAGCGGCCGGACAGGGTTACTATTGGGGGTTGCGGGTGGCGAGGGGATTGATGTGCCCGGGGGGGGGTACGGTCTTGGGTGATGCGCTGGGGTGGTTGGTGATGCACCGAGGGGGGAGGGGAGGGTCGCTGGACATGGGTGGCTGGAGGGGGAGAAAGAGGGGGGAGGGGCTTTGGTGATGCGCCAAGGGGGGGTAGGGGCTTGGGTGATGCACCGGGAGGGAGGAGGGGCTTTGGTGATGCGCCAAGGGGGGGTAGGGACCTGGGTGATGCGCCGAGGGGTGGGCACCGATAGCTGATTCCTCGGCAGGGGGAGGAGTAGGGAAATACTCCTCCCCCTGCCTGGATCGCTGTTTGCTATTGGATTCTCTCAGCAGTGTCATTGTGACGTCACTGATCTACGGACGGAAGCTGACCACCTCCAAGGGATCCACGGTCCCAGGCAACTTCAGATCGTTGGAGGTGAGAATTATTATATAGGATGCTTAGCAATGTACGCACGTAAATTCTAATTTTTGCTAATTAGTGATTGCTATTGCTTGTTAAGAGCTGTTAACGGAAGCCTGGCCCCCCTCCCAAATAGATCCAGAGCCCCTGATTTGGCTGGCTGGGGTCCAGCATATGACTGGATTTGCGTGCCCAACTTAAGTCATGCTATATAGAATCCCAGGGTTAGTTCCAATTAAATCTAATTAGTACCAATAATTGCTTGTTAAAAAGCCAATTACTGGCACTAATTGGCTCATTATTCAATTACATTCCACATAAAAAATGGCTCAGCGCATGCCCAAAAGACGTGTACGCACTACCGCAGGTCACTTTTTACCGCGGCTTAGTAAAAGGACCCCTGTATTAGTTGCAGCACTGTATTTCATAGGTAAGGTTGTAGCAGTGCGAGTGCTTTTATGCTATGACGACAGGTTTACTAGCAGGCACATTTTCGAAAGAAAAGGACGCCCATCTTTTTCGACACAAACCCACTGTACCCACATCTAGGTGCCCCCCTTCACCCATAAGGGCTATGGTAGTGGTGTACAGTTGTGGGTAGTGGGTTTTGGGGGGGGGGTTGGGGGGCTCAGCACACAGAGTAAGGGAGCTATATACCTGGGAGCAATTTGTGAAGTCCACTGCAGTGCCCCCTAGGGTGCCCGGTTGGTGTCCTGGCATGTCAGGGGGACCAGTGCACTACGAATGCTGGCTCCTCCCACGGCCAAAGGGCTTGCATTTGGTCGGTTCTGAGATGGCCGTCCTCGGTTTCCATTATCGCCAAAGATCAGAAACGACCATGTCTAAGGACGACCTGAATGTCAAGATTTGGACGTTCCCGTCCGTATTATCGAAACGAAATATGGACGTCCATCTTGTTTCGATAATACGGGTTTCTCCGCCCCTCCACCGGGACGTTTTGCGAGGACGTCCTCAGCAAAACTTGGCCGTCCCTTTCGATTATGCCTCTCTATATGTACTTTCTGAGTATCTTTATGGAAAGGTTTTGTGTTATTCTGGAAAGTACCTGGCAGTGGAAGCAGCTCCTGCTCTGCACTCATTGATAGGGGATTTTCTATAGAACCAAGGTGTAGCCTAGGTGTGCAAATAAAACTAGAGGTGCAGGATGCATATTAAGGCTCTGTTCCTTCTTCTGTAGGACCTCCAGACTTCCTTCTCATATAGAACTGATTAAATGTGCACACAGAAATTCTAATGGCAGTTTTACTCAGTACCCTTCTCCACCACCGCCAACTCCAGGCTCCGCCCTTTCTGCCTCGCCTCACCCCATGCTTGGAATAAACTCCCTGAGCCCATACGCCAGGCCCCCTCCCTTCCCATCTTCAAATCCTTGCTCAAAGCCCACCTCTTCAATGTCGCCTTCGGCACCTAACCACTATACCTCTATTCAGGAAATCTTGACTGCCCCAACTTGACATTGTTGGAATGTAATTGTATTTTGCATGCATTGCCTGTCACCTATTATTTCTCTGTGATTACTCTGTGACCTCTGATGTGAATTACTTAGAGAGGTCACACTGCTATGCAACTTCCTGTGGGGGTTAGATGCAGCACATGCAGCACATGGAGCACATGGAGCTCATGATCTCTCCTAACCTGAGAGGATCTATGGTGGTGTGAGCATCCATTACCATCTAAGCACATGGAAGGAGCTGATAATACAAATGTATAATAATATGTATATATAAGCCTGTCTGATTATAATCTAACTACAAACTGTGAGTAAACAGATGTTTTGTTACTTCAACTTTAAAGTGACTCAGCAGTGAATTATTCAGGGGTGAATGAGAGAGAGATGAAGAAAGAAATTAACATTTCTAAAGCTGAAGCTGTGTGTACTAAAATCTGCTAGTTATTTACTACAAATAATCCAACAAAAGGGTTATGGGCCCAGGGGCTCAGGAATTGAAAAAGAAGAGAAATATTACCAGGCAGAAAAAAGGCCACATTTTTCTCTTAAGTTTTAAAGGAAAGATTCAGTCTGTCTCTCTCTCCCCCCACACAGCAGACAGAAGGCTAAGAAAATGGCTGAGGGAGGAAATTCACCATTGTTCTATTCTCTCAAGGTGCCTAGATTAACTGAGTTTAATTATCAGCTGTGGGAATTAAGATTCATATGTCTCCTTCGAGCAAAAAGATTAAATATATGCTTAGATCAAGACAGAACAGCTGAAAATATGGCTGAATGGGACAATGCAAACTATTATGTGAAGTGCATGCTTTTGGAAGCTCTCTCAGAGAAACAAGCCATATTAGTGGAGGGAAAAGATACACCAAAGGACATTTTATATAAACTGAGAACTATGTATGCAACTACATATGCAAAGCAGCAACCAATTTGGCTGGCAGAGTTGAATGAAACCAAATTAAGGGATAAAAGTAAATGTAATGATCACATTATGCATCTTATGTCTTCATTTCAAAAGCTAGAACTTTCTGGAATTCCCATGTGTGATGCATTGAAAAGAGCATTTCTTTTTACCTCACTATCAAAGAAGTTTGATGTTTTTAGGTCTGTAAATGAGGCCATTGAAGGGCAATCTTTTGAACAGGCAACATCAAAACTAAGGCAGGAATGCATAATAAATGATTCTGAGGAGATGTGTTCTCAAAGTCAGTCAGAGAGAAATGAAACAAATTTCTTGGCAAAGAACAGAGGAAGGCGGAGCTATGGGAAAACTCCACCCAAGGGCAAGCTGATTTGCTACTCATGTGGAAAGGAGGGACATGTATCTAAATGGTGTAAGGAAACACAAAACACTCCCTCTAGCTCACCTAAGCCAATGGAACTAAGAATTTTCAAACCAGGAAATGTATGAAGGACAAAGATAAACACAAGGGCTTTCTAATGGCAGAAAAATCTTTGACTATGGTAAATAATAATTCAAATGAAAGTACTTGGATTTTGGATTCAGGGAGCACATGCCATTTAACCAATTGTAAGGATTTCTTTCAGGAAATGTGTCCAGAAGAAGGAATTCTTAAAACTGCAAACGCAGGGACTGCTAAGATCCAAGCAAAAGGTATTGGATTCTTAAAATGCAAAGTGTCTAATGAAGTTAAAGAAATTCCTGTAAGTGATGTCTTGTATATTCCCCAAGCAGTTTGCAATATGCTTAGTGTATCTACATTAGATAAGAAGGGATTTGCGATTCATTTTGAAAACAGTAAGTGCACAATCTCTAAAAATGATGAAGTGTATGCTGAAGCTTTTATGCATAATGATGTTTATAAGCTGAACATTTCAGGTGAAGCCTCACATATGGCGCAAGTAAGGAAGAATGATGGTAAATGTAGTCTGGAAATCTGGCACCGCCGCCTGGGACATCGTGATTCTAAGGTGATCCAGGATCTTTACAGTAAGCAACTGGCCACTGACATTCAGATAAGTGCAGATGCTGGTAAAATGGAGAAATGCATAGACTGTGTTACTCAAAAAGGTGTGAGACCCTCATTTCCTGCATACACAGGAAATAGGAGTAATAAAGTACTGGACTTAATACACAGTGACTTATGTGGACCGTTTAATATCCCATCATTGGGAAATAACAGATTTG
The DNA here is from genome assembly GCF_901765095.1 of Microcaecilia unicolor. Lineage (NCBI taxonomy): Eukaryota > Metazoa > Chordata > Amphibia > Gymnophiona > Siphonopidae > Microcaecilia > Microcaecilia unicolor. Next base: position 21,470,314 of record NC_044032.1, on the reverse strand, counting down.
TGCTAATATTCTTGGATGATTTCTCTAGATACTGTGTGGCCTATTTGCTGAAAGAGAAAAGTCAAGTCACAGACATGCTGAAGAAATACGTAGCCATGGTGAGAAATAAATTTGAAAGAAAACCAAAGGTTCTTCAGACCGACAATGGTGGTGAGTTCACTTCACAAAGCATGCGCACATTTCTAGAACAAGAAGGCATTCAGCATATCACAACAGTAGCTTATACACCAGAGCAAAATTCTGTTGCAGAGAGAAAATTTAGGTCACTTGTGGAAATGACCAGATGTATGCTGTCAGATAGCAATCTCCCTAAAAGACTATGGGGGGAGCCATTCTCACAGCAGTGTACCTACAAAACAGAATGCCAACTAAAGGTGCTGAGCGCACACCACATGAGACATGGCATGGTAGGAAGCCAAACCTGTCACACATAAGAACATTTGGAAGTACAGCATATGCTCATGTACCAAAGCAAAGAAGGCATAAGCTGGATTCCACAACAGAAAGGGGCATTTTAGTTGGCTATACTCCAGGACACAAAGGATATAGAATTTTAAATCTGAAAACTGGCATTGTTGGCATAAGACATGTTACATATTTTGATGAAAACAAAAGGGTTGATAAAGGCTGGATTATCCCAGATGAGCCTTATCATCCAGAATATGAAACTAGAACCATAATAGACATGCCAGTGTATATAAATGCCATACCAAGGCAGATGTCTGAAAGCAACTCATCTGTATCTAACGAGGAACAGGCAGAGGAAGCAGACACAGAAAGGATCATTGAAGAAGACAGTACAGTTGGAGAAGGGGAATCAATTGGAGAAGGACTCTCAGATTTAGAGGATGCGGAAAGGTCAGACCAACCTGTTGTCAGACGCTCATCCAGGGAAAACAAAGGTGTTCCACCCCTAAGACTGTCTTACCTAACAAAGTCAGCAGAAGCTCAAGAGCCCTTAACATGGGATGAGATTGAGAAAATGCCAGCAGAAGAAGCTGCTGAATGGCATAAAGCTGCACAAGAAGAAATTGATGCATTGGATAAAAATAATACTTGGATTCTTACAAAATTACCTCCTGGCAAGAAAGCTATAGGATGCAAATGGGTATTCAAGTTAAAAAGGAATGCACAAGGAAAAGTGGAAAGGTATAAAGCCAGATTAGTCGCAAAGGGATATCTTCAAAAATATGGAGAAGATTTTGATGAAGTGTTTGCACCTGTAGTGAAACACACGACAATCAGAACACTTCTGAGCATTGCAGTCTCAAAAGGCATGCAAGTCAAACACATTGATGTGAAAACAGCGTTTCTTCACGGAGATATAACTGAAGACTTGTACATGGAACAACCAACAGGTTTCATAAATACAAAACAAAGACAGCTAGTGTGTAAATTAAACAAAGGTCTTTATGGATTAAAGCAAAGTGCGAAATGTTGGAATGACAAATTGCATGAAATATTGACAAATTTAGAATTTAAGCAAGGTGAAGCAGATAAATGCTTGTACACTAGGTGCACAAATGGACAATATGCATACATTTTAGCTTTTGTTGATGATCTGCTCATTGCAAGCAAAAGTGAGCAAGAGTACAAGGACATTGTAAAGTGTTTAAACCTGAATGTTGAGATAAAAGAACTTGGTAATGTGTCATACTATCTTGGTATAGAAATTGAGAAACAAAATGATGGTTCTTATCTTCTAAGCCAGAAGCAGAAAATAAATGAGCTTATTGAAAGTTTAGGTATGCAAGATGCCCAAGTTGTAAGCACTCCCATGATCACTGATTTTCTGAAGGATGAAACAGTAAGAGAACCTTTACCAGATAACATCCAATATAGATCAGCCATAGGTAAGCTTTTATATCTAGCTACCACGTACAGGGCTGATATAGCAAATGCAGTAGGAATTTTGAGCAGAAGGGTCAGCTCACCTACCAAATCAGATTGGACTGCAGTTAAAAGGATGGTAAGGTATTTAAAGGGTACCATTGATTGTAAATTAAAGATTTCAGCCAATAGTAATCCAAAACTAATATGTTACTGTGATTCAGATTGGGCAGGGGATCATTCTGATTATAAATCCACAAGTGGATATGTGTTTATGTATGGAAATGTACAAATTTCATGGGCCAGTCATAAACAAAGTATTGTGAGTCTGTCTTCTACAGAAGCTGAATATGTGGCCGTATCGGAAGCGTGCAGAGAACTGATGTGGATTGAAAAACTTTTGCTGGATTTCGGAATAGCTGAAAAGAGACCAATCCAGATAATGGAAGATAATCAGAGCTGCATCCGACTGTCACAGAATGACAAGGTTCAGTCACGCACCAAGCACATCGCAACGAAATACCACAACGTGCGAGAGTTGGCGAAAGAAGGGGTCATCAGTCTACACTATTGTCACACCAGTGAGATGACAGCTGACATCATGACCAAACCGTTACCCAGAGAACATTTTGTGAATCTGCGTATAAAGCTTGGACTTTGTATGAATAAATAATTGCATGACAGTTATGCATGAGAAGGGGTTTGTTGGAATGTAATTGTATTTTGCATGCATTGCCTGTCACCTATTATTTCTCTGTGATTACTCTGTGACCTCTGATGTGAATTACTTAGAGAGGTCACACTGCTATGCAACTTCCTGTGGGGGTTAGATGCAGCACATGCAGCACATGGAGCACATGGAGCTCATGATCTCTCCTAACCTGAGAGGATCTATGGTGGTGTGAGCATCCATTACCATCTAAGCACATGGAAGGAGCTGATAATACAAATGTATAATAATATGTATATATAAGCCTGTCTGATTATAATCTAACTACAAACTGTGAGTAAACAGATGTTTTGTTACTTCAACTTTAAAGTGACTCAGCAGTGAATTATTCAGGGGTGAATGAGAGAGAGATGAAGAAAGAAATTAACATTTCTAAAGCTGAAGCTGTGTGTACTAAAATCTGCTAGTTATTTACTACAAATAATCCAACAGACATTTCGTCCTTTAGATTGTAAGCTCATTCGAGCAGGGACTGTTCTTCTTTGTTAAATTGTACAGCGCTGCATAACCCTAGTAGCGCTCTAGAAATGTTAAGTAGTAGTAGTAGTAGTAGTAGTAGTGGTTGAAACTGGCTGGATTTTTCTTTCTTTACCACAAAGAAAGCCCCAAACAATTTAAAGCATCCCAGCCAATGTCACCACTCTATCCCTTGCTCCCCCCTCCCCCAATTAAACAGTCAAACTATGCCTCTGATACAGCTGCCAGTGGCTCGTTGGTCTAGAGGGATGGTTCTCGCTTTGGGTGTGCGAGGTCCTGGATTCAACGTCCAGACAAACCTATTGCTTGGAACAACTGTGGTGGTCTCGTGGTGAAAGCAATTGAGTTGTTTGTTCAGGGTTTGTGAGTTCAAATCCCAAGGAAACAAGGTGTGTTACCTACATGAATGCAGCTAGCCTGCTATTGAGACAGACATGGGATTGGTAGCACTGGGATTGGTAGCATGGAATGTTGATACTCTTTGAGATTCTGGATAGAATCTTGTCACTCTTTAGGATTCCAGAATCTTGCTATTCTTTGGAGTTCTACATGGAATGTTGCTTCACTTTGAGATTCTGCATGGAATCTTGTCACTCTTTAGGATTCCAGAATTTTGCTATTGTTTGGGGTTCTACATGGAATGTTGCTTCTCTTTGAGATTCTGCATGGAATCTTGTCACTCTTTAAGATTCCAGAATCTTGCTATTGTTTGGGGTTCTACATGGAATGTTGTTTCTCTTTGAGATTCTAGATGGAGTCTTGTCACTCTTTAGGATTCCAGAATCTTGCCATTGTTTGGGGTTCTGCTAATTGTTGCTGCCAATTGGGTTTCTGCCAGGTACTTGTGACCTGGCTTGGCCACTGTTTGGAAAACAGGATACTGAGCTAGATGGACCACTGGTCTGACCCAGTATGGCTGTTCTTATGTTCTAATTCCAGAAAGCCTGGGGTAAGCGCGGAGGATCTCAGAAAATGAGTTTGAAATCAAGTGGTGTTTCCGATGGCGCAATGGTTCTTCCAATAAAGATTGTCCGACTCCATTCCCACGGCTGATCGCCATTTCTGTCGCCCTCTGCTGTTTGGTTTTGCTGTTGTATGGTCGTAGAGGTCTATTCCTGCCTTTGTTTTCTGACCCCATAATGGAACAAGAGACAATGTCTCTGTGTAAGTGATATATTGAGGCTTTAGGGAGCAAAGTTATCACTTCTGTGAGGAGGCAGAAGCTTGAACTTAATCTTATTTCTCTGTTTTTTTTTCTTTTTTTTTTTTATTTAAAAAAAAAAAAAACCCTCCACATATTTTGCTGATTTTCGGAGAGAGCAAAGATCACTTTCTCGGCTTCTTTTCTTCGCTAAGCAGCAGCAGCACTGCGTGGTGTGGAGTCTATGAATTACCTTCAGATCAGTGAAGATTTATAATCGTTCCCCCCCCCCCCAACCCCAACACACAAGAACTGAGTTACAGCTAAAAGGACAAAAAAAAAGACCAAGGCAGGAACAAACAGACATATCAAGGAATGCTTTCAAGTTATGCGCTTTGGCCGTCAGGCCCAGCTTAGGAGGTTTCCTCCAAACCTGGTGCTCATAAAGTTACTATCAGAATTTGTGTGTGAAGAAGCCCGCAGGCAGCGGCACTGAACGCTCAGCTGGGACACATTAGCAGCTTAATATGAAGCTCCCCCATGCCCAAGAGGGTTTCAGGCTTACCACTCCTAGCACGAGAACTGCCAGCACACTCAGAAGGAGGGAGGGAGGGTGACCAGCTTGTATATTGTTGTGGGATACTTTGGAACATGAAAGGTAGGGAATAAGGGATACCCAAAATTTTGGAATGATAAGTGTGGAGGGGCATAATCGAACGTCGCCGGCCAAATAGGTCGCCAACGATCTATTGTGGTGGTGGTGCTACAGTTGGCCAGAACCGTATTATCGAAAAAGATGGCCGGCCATTTTTTTTTCGATAATACGGTTTAGCCCGGCCAAATGGCGTGGATTTCACCGGGTTTGAGATGGCCGGGTTTGTTTTTCAGCGATAATGGAAAAAAATGCCGGCCATCTCCAACCCGGCGAAATCCAAGCCATTTGGTCGTGGGAGGAGCCAGCATTTGTAGCGCACTGGTCCCCCTGACATGCCAGGACACCAACTGGGCACCCTAGACATGTGGGTATAGTGGGTTTTGGAGGGCTCCCATTACCAGCACAAGTGTTACAGGTAGGGGGGGATGGGTCTGGGTCCGCCTGCCTTAAGTGCACTGCGGTACCCACTAAAAGTGCTCCAGGAACAGGACTTGTTGCTGCTGTATAAGCTTGCCACACCAGTTGACACCTGACGACTAATCTCTTTGAAAAAGTCCTTTATTTGAATAAGCACGTTTACTCACAGTTAACTGCAGATCAGAGGTTGTGCCCCACTGGCAAAGAGTCTTCCTGGTCAGAAGGTAGGTCCGAACTGGCAGAATGGTGTGCAATGCCCTCTTTCAGCCACATTCAAGGTAAGAACTAAGTTCTCTAACGTGGCTAACACATGAAAGGGATCTAAAACTGGCTTACAAACATGGCCACTACCTCATGGACTAACGGAAGTAAAACAGGGCACACTCTGACCCAGTAAGCAGGGGGAAAAGCAGCATGGGAGTACAGCCCAGTACCCTACACCCACCACAATGCATTGCTGGTGTGACTCTGCAGTGCAGCTAACAGAAAAGGTGTCACACTCACCCGAGAGCCATATCACAACCAGGGAAAGGCTGTCGGAGGATAGAACACATTCTGCTGTCATGGAGGTGGGTACGGCATTTGAGGCTGGCAAAAAAGGTTATTTTTTTTTTTAGTATGGGAGGGGGTTGGTGACCACTGGGGGAGTATGGGGAGGTCATCCCCCATTCCCTCCATTGGTCATATGGTCAGTTGGGGCACCTTTTTGAGGCTTGGTCATGAAAATAAAAGAACCAAGTAAACCCGGCGAAATACTGCTTATCGCCGGGTTTTTTTTTCCATTATCGGCGAAAGCCGGCCATCTGGTAGCCAAGCCCATGCCCGCCCATGTCCCGCCTTCACTTAGCTGGCAACACGCCCTTTTGAACTTTCGCCGGTGAGGCGACGGGAAAGCGGCGATGCTGTCAAAAACTCAGCTTTCGATTATACCGATTTCGTCGCTTTTCCGAGATCGCCGGCCATCTCTCAATTTGTGTCGGGAAATGGCCGGCGATCACTTTCGATTATAAGCTGGATGGTTGTTGCTGTAGCCTGGAAGAGGTAGTGAGCCCTCAATGTATACAATGTACAGCCTACAGTGCCTCCTAGGGGCATGAAGTTAGTCTGCAACTAATGCTGAAACACTACTTCTTTCCCTCGTATCGCCCCCACTCCTGGTTCTTTTCTCTTTCCTTGCCTCATTGTCCCTTTTTTCTCTTGCCCCAAGCCATGCTCCCTCCCCCCCCCCCCTCATCTGCCCCTCACACCCTTGCTTCTCGCTTTATCGCAGCCTCCTACTGCTCTTTTTCCCCCATCTGTCCTTATCTACCTTTGTCTCTCCTCTGCGCCCCTCAATTTTCTTCCCTTTCCTTCTCTTTTCTTCCTATCCTCACTCCCCCACCCTAGCCTACTCTTCAGATGGTAGCCATAGTAGGAGTCATCCCTCTCAAGCTGAATTTTCCTCTTTGTGAGCTACACCCAAGCCAAATCTTGAGGCAGTGCTTCTTCCGGTCCACAAAGAGCTGAACTTCTTGGCTTTCCTGAAGCTACTTCATTCATCTGTTGCAAGCGGCATGTAATTAGATTGTAAGCTCTGTCGAGCAGGGACTGTCTCTTCATGTTCAAGTGTACAGCGCTGCGTATGTCTAGTAGCGCTATAGAAATGATAAGTAGTAGTAGTCTTTGGGATTCCAGAATCTTGCTACTCTTTGGGATTCCGCTCAGAATCTTACTACTCTTTGGGATTCCGGAACCTTGATACTCTTTAGGATTCTGCACAGAATCTTGCTACTCTTTGGGATTCCGGAATCTTGCTAATATTTATCCTCATCCCTTATTTGTCCTGTTTTTCTGCCCTGCTTAGATTGTAAGCTCTGTCGAGCAGAGACTGTCTCTTCATGTTCAAGTGTACAGCGCTGCGTATGTCTAGTAGCGCTATAGAAATGATAAGTAGTAGTAGTCTTTGGGATTCCAGAATCTTGCTACTCTTTGGGATTCCGCTCAGAATCTTACTACTCTTTGGGATTCCGGAATCTTGCTACTCTTTAGGATTCCGGAACCTTGATACTCTTTAGGATTCTGCACAGAATCTTGTTATTCTTTGGGATTCCGCCCGGAATCTTGCTACTCTTTGTCCTTATCCCTTATTTGTCCTGTTTGTCTGTCCTAATTAGATTGTAAGCTCTGTCGAGCAGGGGCTGTCTCTTCATGTTCAAGTGTACAGCGCTGCGTATGTCTAGTAGCGCTATAGAAATGATAAGTAGTAGTAGTAGTAGTCTTTGGGATTCCAAAATCTTGCTGCTCTTTGGGATTCCGCTCAGAATCTTACTACTCTTTGGGATTCCGGAATCTTGCTACTCTATAGGATTCTGCACAGAATCTTGCTACTCTTTGGGATTCCGGAATCTTGCTAATATTTATCCTCATCCCTTATTTGTCCTGTTTTTCTGCCCTGCTTAGATTGAAAGCTCTGTCGAGCAGGGACTGTCTCTTCATGTTCAAGTGTACAGCGCTGCGTATGTCTAGTAGCGCTATAGAAATGATTAGTAGTAGTCTTTGGGATTCCGGAATCTTGCTACTCTTTAGGATTCCGGAACCTTGATACTCTTTAGGATTCTGCACAGAATCTTGTTATTCTTTGGGATTCCGCCCGGAATCTTGCTACTCTTTGTCCTTATCCCTTATTTGTCCTGTTTGTCTGTCCTAATTAGATTGTAAGCTCTGTCGAGCAGGGGCTGTCTCTTCATGTTCAAGTGTACAGCGCTGCGTATGTCTAGTAGCGCTATAGAAATGATAAGTAGTAGTAGTCTTTGGGATTCCAAAATCTTGCTGCTCTTTGGGATTCCGCTCAGAATCTTACTACTCTTTGGGATTCCGGAATCTTGCTACTCTTTAGGATTCCGGAACCTTGATACTCTTTAGGATTCTGCACAGAATCTTGCTACTCTTTGAGATTCCAGAATCTTGCCATTCTGGGATTCCGGAATCTTGCTACTCTTTATCCTTATCCCTTATTTGTCCTGTTTTTCTGTCCTGATTAGATTGTAAGCTCTGCCGAGCAAAGACTGTCTCTTCATGTTCAAGTGTACAGTGCTGCGTACGTCTAGTAGCACTATAGAAATGATAAGTAGTAGTAGTAGTAGTCTTTGGGATTCCAAAATCTTGCTGCTCTTTGGGATTCCGCTCAGAATCTTACTACTCTTTGGGATTCCGGAATCTTGCTACTCTTTAGGATTCCGGAACCTTGATACTCTTTAGGATTCTGCACAGAATCTTGCTACTCTTTGAGATTCCAGAATCTTGCCATTCTGGGATTCCGGAATCTTGCTACTCTTTATCCTTATCCCTTATTTGTCCTGTTTTTCTGTCCTGATTAGATTGTAAGCTCTGCCGAGCAGAGACTGTCTCTTCATGTTCAAGTGTACAGTGCTGCGTACGTCTAGTAGCACTATAGAAATGATAAGTAGTAGTAGTAGTAGTCTTTGCGATTCCAAAATCTTGCTGCTCTTTGGGATTCCGCTCAGAATCTTACTACTCTTTGGGATTCCGGAATCTTGCTACTCTTTAGGATTCCGGAACCTTCATACTCTTTAGGATTCTGCACAGAATCTTGCTACTCTTTGAGATTCCAGAATCTTGCCATTCTGGGATTCCGGAATCTTGCTACTCTTTATCCTTATCCCTTATTTGTCCTGTTTTTCTGTCCTGATTAGATTGTAAGCTCTGCCGAGCAAAGACTGTCTCTTCATGTTCAAGTGTACAGTGCTGCGTACGTCTAGTAGCACTATAGAAATGATAAGTAGTAGTAGTCTTCTGCAATCATCCACAAGATTTTATGATCAAACTGTTTCTGTGAAATAGTTCCTTGTCTGGGCAGAGAGCAATTGAGTGGAACTCCGATAAATGTTATCACTGGTGGCTCTGGTTGCTTGGATGGATCACCTTTTTCAGCACTTCGCTTCTTGCCGTTCTTTGTTACTGTTGTCGCCTGCACGGCTGACCAGGATGTTGTTCCTGTTTTAATGCAATGTTTTGCACGTAAGTTAATTTATGGAAGTTAAACTAAATATCCTTAGTCTCACTGTAGAGAATATAATGCATAAAAGAAGGAATGCAATTAAGGGACAGATTAAGGGGCCCTTTTACTAAGGCATGGGAGGGCTAACGTGTGAGTAGTGCACGCCAAATTGGAACTACTGCCGGGTTAGTGCATTCACCCAGCAGCAATTCTGAGTTTGGCGTGCGCTGAATCCTGCGGTAGAAAATAATTTTCTATTTTCTACTGCGGGGGGGGGGGGGGGGGGGGGCGTTCCCAGTGGTAATCAGCAGTTGGCGCCAGGGGCGTAGCTACGTGGGGCCACGGGGGCATGGGCCCCTGTAGATTTGGCCCTGGCCCCCCCGCCAACGACCCTCTTGACACCCCTCCCGTCGCCAACCTCCCCGCCGCCATCGCTGTCGGGTACCTTTGCTGGCGTCCTGAGGTCCTCTTCTCCAGCGTGGCCGCGTTGCTGATCTGCAAGGCTTCGTTCTGTTTCTGTGAGTCTGACGTCCTGCACGTACAACGTGCAGGATGTCAGACTCACAGAAACAGAACGAAGCCTTGCAGATCAGCCAGCAACGCGGCCGCGCCGGAGAAGTGGACTTCGGCTGGCGGGGGTTGGGGTCCCCCACCAGCAAAGGTACTTGATGGTGACGGCGGTGGCGGGGAAGGATTGGTGGCGGCGGGAAGGGGGGAGTTGAAAGGGTTGGCGCAAGGGGGGGTCAAAGTTGTTGTTGGTGGTGGTGGCGGGGGGGGGCTAAAATGTGCCCCCTCACCTCAGGCTCTGAACCCCCCTCCCGCCGAAGTCTGGCTACGCCCCTGGTTGGCACACGCTACATTATTACCACATAGGTACCTTGTAAGCCCCTATCACTAGGTCAAAGGGTGGCAGGAAGGGCTCAGGCTATAAATAGGTATGCGCAAGTTTTAATTTCAGCACATGCCCATTTTCCGGCCCATTAAAAAAGCCCTTTTTCCCAACAGCAGTAAAAAATGTCCCAGCATGCACCCAAAACACACGCCCATACTACTGCAGGCCACTTTTTACCACAGCTTAGTAAAAGGACCCCACAGTGATTTTAAATTTAATTTTTACTTTAATTGTTACAGAACAACTGAATTGCAACAGGAGAAGGCTTAGATTTTTAAATCATTTGTCAGAGATAGTTATAAGTCACAACAGCAATTTCACAAGCTTCAGCAATTTGGTGAAATATGTGCCTCTCTTTCACCACCTTTTTAGCCCCATTTCCACTCTCACTCAACCCCTTCAGACACCCACCCCATCCTCTTCCTCCAATACCACTTTTCAGGACCTCCATCCCTTTTCAGTGCCTCTCATCCTCTCTCCAGTCTACCAGGTCAATCACATTATCTGTCAGCCTTCCCCCATGCTTCATCTCCTCTCTCTTACCCCTCCCCCCCCCCCATTTCATACCCTCACTCATTCTCCCAGCCCATCAACACACCTCCACTCTTACCTACTAATGGACAGATCCTCACTATCCCCTCAAAAGTGTCTCTCCATCTCTCCCACCCATAGTTCCCCCAAACACTCTCCAACTCAATCACCAATTCTGAGTCATCTTCTCTGTTCCCAGACCCCTGAGTCCCATCTTCTGCTCCTTCCAGGGTCTCCTGTCTATTTGACATTTCTTCTCTCTCCATGTCCACCAATGTTTCCTCTGCATCCTGTCCTCTCTAGCACCTTCCCACTGTATCTCCATCCCTCCCCATGTGTCCCGACCCCTCCTCATGCCCAACTTTTCACCCCTCATCCCAAGGCAGACATATCTCTTGTCTTTTCTCTCGCCATCTTTGGGTCCAGCATCTTTCCCACTCTTCCCTCTACTCACCTGCACCCCCCCCCCCCCCCACACACACCAAAGCATTCTCTCTCTCTTTTTCCCCTTCCCTCCATGACTCCAGCCTCTCTCTCACTCTCTTCCCCACTGCCTTAGCTAATCTCTCTCTTCTCTCCAGGCCAACCCCCCCCCCCCCTAATCATCTCTGTACCTCCCTTCCTGCCCTGTGGCCAATCCCGGAAGCTTTCTTTCTGCAACTTCCACCTACATGGTGATAGGCAGTTGCATCAGATAGGAGTTTCAGAAGGAAAGCTTCTGGTATCAGTCTGCCTTCATCATCTACACCAAGGAGGTTTGATGAACTGGAGATGGCATGACATCACAAAGCTGAAGCCAGTCCACCGAAGGAGGTTTTCATTCTCCCCAATGCAGGAACAGCAACTGCTGCTGCTGCTGGCACCATCTTGGTACACACAAAACAATATAATTGATAGGGCCACAAGCTCCGCCTACTGGCTTCAGACCAGATAATGGGCCAAGCACGCTCCTGCAGTCTCCTGTTACTCAAACCTCCTTGGTATATACTGCTGGTGCTGAATGAGAAGGTTGAAAGAGCGTCAGAGGGAAGAGGAAGGGAATAAAAAGAATTGCCATAATGGGGGGGGGGGGGGGGGGAGGGGGTTTGAAAGATGCTAGACAGGGAGTGAAGCATCCTGTCCTGCTACTTTACTCCCTATTTCTGTGTCTGTTAAATTAAGGTGGCAAGCTATTTTTGGGGGGTGGCACTTGATACTCCATGCCACCTTGTAGCGATGCTTATCAGGAGGACGGAGGCTGGGATGAGACTGTGATGAAACTGTAACTGGATTAGCCTCTTTGGTCTACCTGGAATGAGTTAACAACTTTGGGGATCAGGAAATACTGCGTTTGAAGGATCATATGTGTGGTGGTGTCTGAGGGATGGAGGCTGATCAGTTGAGCCTCTTGTACCTCCTTTCGAGGCATCCTGTAGGGGCTGCGGTTATTTGTTGGGGAGGGGTAAGTGGTAGGTTTTTCTTTCGAAAAAAATTGGCAACCTTAGCTACCTGCTGCTTGAAAGTGGGAGATAAGGGCCATGAGAGCTTGTCTTCCCCCTATGACCCCAGGTCTCAAGGGAACAAAGTACCCACCTCTGCTCTCATTAACAACTAGGGCAGGGATAGTGCTGGGCAGACTTATACGGTCTGTGCCAGAGCCAGTGGTGGGAGGCAGGGATAGTGCTGGGCAGACTTATACGGTCTGTGCCAGAGCCAGTGGTGGGAGGCGGGGCTGGTGGTTTGGAGGCGGGGATAGTGCTGGGAAGACTTATACGGTCTGTGCCAGAGCTGGTGGTGGGAGGCGGGACTGGTAGTTGGGAGGCGGGGATAGTGCTGGGCAGACTTATAGGGTCTGTGCCAGAGCTGGTGGTGGGAGGCGGGACTGGTAGTTGGGAGGCGGGGATAGTGCTGGGCAGACTTATACGGTCTGTGCCAGAGCCGGTGGTGGGAGGCGGGGCTGGTGGTTTGGAGGCGGGGATAGTGCTGGGCAGACTTATACAGTCTGTGCCAGAGCCGGTGGTGGGAGGCGGGACTGGTAGTTGGGAGGCGGGGATAGTGCTGGGCAGACTTATACGGTCTGTGCCAGAGCTGGTGGTTGGGAGGCGGGGTTGGTGGTTAGGAGGCGGGGATAGGGCTGGCCAGACTTATACGGTCTGTGCACTGAAGAGGACAGTACAAATAAAAAAGTAGCACATATGAATTTATCTTCTTGGGCAGACTGGATGGACCGTGCAGGTCTTTTTCTGCCGTCATCTACTATGTTTACTATGTTTACTAAAATCTGACAATTAAAAAAAAAAAGATTATCCTGACCTGCAGTTTGGGAGCTACTGCTGTAGAGTACTGTATTTTATACTTTCCAAGAACCATTCCAACCCAGTTGGCTGATTAGGTGATTGGAGGAGTAGCCTAATGGTTAGTTCAGTGGACTGAGAACTTGGGGAATTGGGTTCAATGCCCACTTCAACTCTTTGTGACTCTGGACACGCCACTTAACCCTTCATTACCCCAGGTCTAAAACTTAGATTGTGAGCCCACTAGGGATGGAGAAAGAACCTGCACATAACATAGAAAGCATTTTGGTCGTAGCAAAGAAAGGGATGACCCTTTACCCTTGCAATGGTACTGCAGGAATTGATGTGTTTTACGTGCCTTTATAAGTAAATGATGCAGAGAGGCAGAGCTGACTCCGCCAACAAACCTCAATAGAGGCTTTTTCTTCTTTCAACATTGACAAATAAGCTTCTGTCTTTGCAGGATAATCACCTCCATAGGAAGATACAGCTTTCCTCCTGTTTTCCATCTCCCAGCCTTGATGTGCAAGCCCTGTATGCTGACTAGAACATGTAAGGTTAATCTGTAGGTGATGTGCTGCCGTCTGAGACCATTTTCCAATGCGGATTCATTATGTTTGGAAGCTTCAGCAAGGGCAGGTTATTTATAGTCATTGGTTTTATATTTGGGAGAGGAGAGCCCTCCTGACAGGTACAAATTACAGCAGAACATTTCCTGTGCAGTCTCACAAGGGGAGGATAAAAGAAAGAGCAGAGGGCACCTTCCACATGCCAAACCTGCAGAGCCCTATAACTCATTCCCTTAGACTGCTGTAGAAAAAGGATTCTGGATGGTATTAACTCTTTGGGAGCAGGACAGGGGCCTGCCACACATGATGGAAACAGCTGGTTCAGGGGGATTCCAAATATGCCATAAGTCAGTGAAAAAGCACCGCTCACAGCCAATGGGAAATGAGCAGGCTCCCCTCTGCCGAAATAAAGCGTAATGGATGAATCTTTCTGACGCACATGTGACACATGGTATTTCTCAGAGAGTGGGAGGTCCAGGTGGGCATGCTTTAGAGGGAGTAGATGAGTGATTCAGGTCTCACTGCAGTATGCATTGGGTTAGAAAGTGGACTACGCTTCAGCGCACTGCGTTCTAATGTATGTGCTAAAAACAAAACTTCTTTACTCCTGAAGCAGTAAACTAATGGCGTGCAAATTACGGCAGCACTGACAGAAAAAAAACACCGCTGTAATTTGATTCAGGAGTAAAACGGCTCCATTCCGGTCAGTGCATGAGTAGGGATTGGCTCAAGCACTGCTAAGGAGACATTAAAATAAAAAAAAGGCTGACCCCTGTCCCCACCCCACAAACGTTTGCGCTCAGTGGACCTTGGACTTCTCCACCCCTAGGGCTACCTGTTGCAAAGCACCCCTGGTCTGGGCTCTCCAGGTCAGGGCACCCTAGCCTACCCAGGCACCTGGTCAAGGGAGGCCCTTGATCAGGGAACCTCTTTAGTGGTGACCGGATCCCCTGGATGCTCAGCTGGAGGGTCAGTCTGCCAAATAAGGCAAGGATCAGGCACCATTGTTTACCAAGATGGTGGCAGTGAGGGAAGGGCATCCCACAGATCAGATCTTCCAGCGTCGGAAGCTGTGTGGTCTAGAGTTTCTCTGTGCCAGTGCCAGGTGCCCTGTATCACAAAACTCCTTGGGGGTATCTAGGGGAGAGGGAGGGGAAGAGGGTGTTGAGTTTTTGTTTTTCATTATTATTTTTATTAAGCTTTTAACAAACATAACTTCACATTTATGGATGATAATACACAATTTGGAAATGTCCTACGGAAATAATTTCTAAACTTAAGTTATAAACATTATATCGACCACAAGTTAAAGAAATTGATCCAAGAAGAAAGATTATTCAAATAATCTAAAAAGAAATAAATCAGTAACACAATTTACTTAATGATGCGCCCGACCTGGGTAGTTCCACCTGCTCCGGTTAATCAGTGTTCATATAGGATTACACCTTAACTTTTACTTCCTCCCTACTTATTATAAATTCCTCCAGCTGTTTGGGGTCAAAGAATTGAAACTGTTTAGACTGAAATACAATTCTACAAACACAAGGAAATTTCAACAGGAAACTAGCTCCTATTGCCAAAGTTCTTGTGCGCAAAGCCAAAAAGGCTTTACGCCGCTTTTGAGTCTCTCTTGATAAGTCAGGGTAAATTCTTATTTTAGACCCCAAAAAGTTTGAATCCAAGTGTCTTAATGAGAGCCTCAAAACTGCATCCCTATCAATCTCCAAAGCAAAAGTTACTATTAACGTTGCTCTCTTCGTAATAACCTCTAATGATGACTCCAAAAAGGCAGTTAGATTCATCTCTCCGCCCTCTTGTGGAAATTTTTCTGATACCCTAGGATCAGTTTGTAAATAAAATGCACGAGTAATGGGTGGAAGAGATGTATCGAACATACCCAGTATTTCTACAAGATATTTTTTTACCATTTGTACTGGGGATACTAGTGGAGAACTAGGAAAATTTATTAGCCTTAAATTAAGGCTTTTAGACTGGTTCTCAAGATATTCCAGCCGTCGGGAAGTAAAGTTCTTTTCTTTAATCAGCGTTTGACCCAAAAGTTCCATCTTTGAAGTTCTTTCAGTAAGACGTTTTACTTCCTCGGTTTGAGAGTCAGTCTTTTTCATCTGAGATAATGCAGCCTCTGATAAAGTTTTAATAATCCCCGCATTTTTAACCACCAGAGATTGTAGGGAGGAGTATGCTGTGAAGGTTAAATCCCATAGAGGGGCATAATTGAACGAAAACATCTGTCTCCATGGGCATTTATCTTCGAGAACGGGTCCGTGAAGGGGCGGACCGAACCGTATTTTCGAAAAAAATAGACGTCCATGTTTTATTCGACAATTTGTGAGTTGGGCGTTTTTGTTTTTCAGCGATAATGGAAAATGAAAGCGCCCGGCTCAAAAACGAATAAATCCAAGGCATTTGTTCGTGGGAGGGGCCAGGATTCGTAGTGCACTGGTCCCCCTCACATGCCAGGACACCAACCGGGCACCCTAGGGGGCACTTTTACAAAAACAAAAAAACAGGTAAAAGAGCTCCCAGGTGCATAGCACCCTTCCCTTGGGTGTTGAGCCCCCCAAATCCCCCTCAAAACCCACTGCCCACAAGTCTACACCATTACTATAGCTCTAAGGGGTGAAGGGGGGCACCTACATGTGGGTACAGTGGGTTTGGGGGGCGGTTTGGAGGGCTCCCATTTACCAGCACAAGTGTAACAGGTGGGGGGGGGGATGGGCCTGGGTCCACCTGCCTGAAGTCCACTGCACCCCCTAACAACTGCTCCAGGGACCTGCATACTGCTGCCAGGGAGGTGGGTATGACATTTGAGGGTGAAAATAAAAAGTTGTGAAACATCATTTTTTGTGGTGGGAGGGGGTTAGTGACCACTGGGGGAGTCAGGGGAGGTCATCCCCGATTCCCTCTGGGGGTAATCTGGTCATTTAGGGCACTTTTTGGGGCCTTATTCATGAAAAAACAGGGTCCAGGAAAAGTGCCCTAAATTCTAGCTACAAACGCATACTTTTTTTCCATTATCGGCGAAAGGCGCCCATCTCCCCTCGGCCGAAAACCACGCCCCAGTTCCACCTTCGCCACGCCTCCGACACCCCCCCGTCAACTTTGTACGCTTCCGCGATGGAGTGCAGTTGAAAACGTCCAAAATCGGCTTTCCATTACACCGATTTATTCGTTTTTGTGAGATAAACGTCTATCTCCCGATTTGGGTCGAAATCTAGGCGTTTTTCTCTTTCAAATATAAGGTGGATAGTGACTCTAAGGTCACTATGGCTGGCTTTTCCATTTTCCCAGCAATAAACTCAGGAAGTGGTGCATTTGCAACCAGCTCCAGGGTACTCACTGTCTGTGTGGACAGCGCCAAAGATGATATTGCCACTGGAACTTCTGTGCTAGCAGCACTTTGATCTTCATGCGTCTCCATCCGGCTCCCTCCCTGTGCACATCGAACTCCATTCCGGGTTGAGGCATCTGGGCTCTGAGGGAAGCGTTCACTTCCTGGTTGCAGGGGCGCCGCACGTTCGACGGGGCTCAGGGAAGCCCCGTCCTCACTGACAGCCAGCGTCGAAGCGCCAGCCTCATCGGAAGGAGTGGAAACTTTCCCAGGACCCAGCGTGACGCTGAATTCCTCCATTTTCACCTGCCGTAGCTGGTTTGACCCGCCAGGAAGAGAGGGAATCTTCCTGACTTTGCCTCTCCTTTTTCCCACCGCGTTTCAAGGGAGCAAGTAGGACACGTCTGGTCGCGCAACTCAGACCGTCGCCATCTTGGATTTTAAATTGAGGGTGTTGAGTTTTTGCTCTGACCAGGCAAGTTGCTAAGATCATAAGAAAAGACACATGTAGTTCATAGTTTGTCTTTATTTGCTATACCACTCATGAAATTAATATCTGAGCAGTTTACATGAATATAAAAATCAGAGAAAGAAAGAAAAGTGGGGGGGGGGGGGGGGGGGGGGGGGGGGG